>NC_134185.1:31536627-31853891 GCF_964188355.1 Buteo buteo | reverse complement strand
CGAAAACATTTTCGGTGCCAGACTAGTCCCCTTCTCAAATATTTTCGTTGCCGGCCGAGCCCCCGTTGAAATTTTTTTCTGTGCCGGCTGACCTCCCTCCTCAAATATTTTCGGTACCAGCCGAGCTGCCGACAAATATATTTTTGGGACCAGCCGAGCCCCCATCGAAAATATTTTCAGGACCGGCCGAGCCCCCGTCGAAAATATTTTCGGTACCAGCCAAGCCCCTGTTGAAAATAGTTTTGGTGCCGGCCGAGCACCCATCGAAATTTTTTTTGGTGCCGGCTGAGCACCCTTCGAAGTCTTTTTCAGCGCTGGCAATACTCCCGTCGAAAAGAATTTTGGGAGCGGCCGAGCTGCCATCGAAAATATTTTTTTGGTGCCGGCAGAGCCCCCTTTGAAATTTTTTTCAGTGCTGGCCGAGCTGCTGTCGAATATATTTTTTGGTGCCGGCTGAGCCCCCTTTGAAATTTTTTTCAGTGCTGGCTGAGCTGCCGTCGAATATATTTTTGGGACTGGCTGAGCTGCTGTCGAAAATATTTTCGGCGCCGGCCAAGCCCCCATCGAAAATATTTTTGGGACCGGCCGAGCCCTCTTCAAAAATATTTTTGGGACAGGCCGAGCCACCTACGAAAATATTTTCGGTACCGGCCGAGCTCCCGTTGAAAATATTTTTGGGACCAGCCGAGCAGCCGTCAAAAATATTTTCGGTGCCGGCAAAGCCACTGTCGAAAATATTTTCGACGCCGGACAAGCCCCCGTCGAAAATATTTTTGGTGCCAGCCAAGTACCCTTCGAAATTTTCTTTGGTACCAGCCGAGCCCCCGTCGAAAATATTTTAGAAGCCAGCCGACCTCCCGTCAAAAATATTTTCGGCGCTGGACAAGCCCGCATCGAAAATATTTTTGGGACCGGCCGAACCCCCGTCGAAAATATTTTCGGTGCGGCCGTGCCCCCGTCGAAAATATTTTCGGTGTCGGCCGAGCACCAGTCAAAAATATTTTCGGCGCCGGCCGAACTCTCATCAAAGAAATTTTAGGGACCGGCCGAGCCCCCGTCGAAAATATTTTTGGACAGGCTGAGACCTCGTCAACAATATTTTTGGTGCCGGCCGAGCCCCCGTCGAAAATATTTTTGGGACCTGCCGAGCTGCCGTCAAAAATATTTTCGGTGTCAGTCTTGTCCCAGTCAAAAATATTTTCAGTGCTGGCCGAGCCCCCGTCGAAATTTTTTTCTGTGCCAGCCGACCCCCCTTCTCAAATGTTTTCAGTACGAGCCGAGCTGCTGACAAATATATTTTTGGGACCGGCCGAGCCACCATCAAAAATATTTTTGGGACCATCCGAGCCCCCGTTGAAAATATTTTCGGTGCTAGACGAGCCGCCGTCGAAAATATTTTCGGTACCGGCCGAGCTCCCGTTGAAAATATTTTTGGGACCGGCCGAGCCCTCTTTGAAAATATTTTTGGGACAGGCCGAGCCATCTACGAAAATATTTTCAGTGCTGGACGAGACCCCGTCAACAATATTTTCGGTGCCAGCCGAGACCCCGTCGAAAATATTTTCCGTGCTGGCCGAGCCCCCGTCAAAATTTTTTTCTGTGCCGGCCAAACCCCTTCTCAAATATTTTCGGTACCGGCCGAGCTGCCATCAAATATATTTTTGGGACCGGCCGAGCTCCCGTCGAAAATATTTTTGGGACTGGCCAAGCCCCCGTCGAAAATATTTTTGGCGCCGACCAAGCCCCCATCAAAAATATTTTCGGTGCTGGACGAACCCCTGTAGAAAATATTTTCGGTGCTGGCTGAGCTCCGGTATTAAACATTTTTGGTGTTGGCTGAGCTCTTGTTGAAATAGTTTCGGTGCTGGCCGATCCCCTGTTGAAATTTTTTTCGGTGCCGGCCGAGACCCCGTCAACAATATTTTCGGTGCTGGCCGAGCACCCGTTGAAAATATTTTCGGTGCCAGCCGAGCCCCCGTCGAAAATATTTTTGGGACCAGCCAAGCCCACATAGAAAATATTTTTGGGACAGGCCGAGCCGCTGCCAAAAATATTTTCGGTGCCGGCCGAGACCCCGTCAACACTATTTTCGGTGCTGCCCGAGCACCCGTTGAAAATATTTTCGGTACCAGCCGAGCCCCTGTTGAAAATAGTTTTGGTGCCGGCCGAGCACCCATCGAAATTTTTTTTGGTGCCGGCTGAGCCCCCTTCGAAATTTTTTTCAGTGCTGGCTGAGCTCCCGTCGAAAAGAATTTTGGGACCGGCCGAGCTGCCGTCAAAAATATTTTTTTGGTGCCGGCTGAGCCACCTTTGAAATTTTTTTCATTGCTGGCCGAGCTGCCGTCGAATATATTTTTGGGACTGGCCGAGCTGCCGTCGAAAATATTTTCGGCGCCGGCCAAGCCCCCGTCAAAAATATTTTTGGGACCGGCCGAGCCACCTACAAAAATATTTTCTGTGCTGGACGAGACCCCGTCAACAATATTTTCGGTGCCGGCCGAGCCCCCATCAAAAATATTTTCGGTACCGCCCGAGCTCCCGTTGAAAATATTGTCAGTACCGGCCGAGCCCCGGTTGAAATTTTTTTCGGTGCTGGCCGAGCCCCCTTCGAAATTATTTTCGGTACCGGCCGAGCTCCCGTCGACAATATTTTTGGTGCCGGCCGAGCCACCATCAGCAATATTTTCGGCGCCACCCAAGCCCCCTTCAAAAATATTTTTGGTGCTGGCCGAGTCCCCTTCGGAAATATTTTCAGTGCCAGTCGAGTCCCCTTCAAAATTATTTTCGGTGCCGAGCGAGCCCCCTTCGGAAATATTTTCAGTGCCGGCCGAGTCCCCTTCGAAATTATTTTCCGTGCCGGCCGAGTCCCCTTCGAAATTATTTTTGGTGCCGTCGAGCCCCCTTTGAAAATATTTTGGGTGCCAGCAGAGCCCCCGTCAAAAATATTTTTGTAACAGGCAGAGCTGCGGTAGAAAATATTTTCACTGACGGCCGAGCCCCTGTCGAAAATATTTTCAGTAGCAGCCGAGCTGCCATCGAATATATTTTTGGGACCGGCCGAGCTCTTGTCAAAAATATTTTTGGCACCGGCCGAGTCCCCGTCAAAAATATTTTCGGTGCCAGCCGAGCTCTTGTTGAAAATATTTTTGGTGCTGGCCGATCCCCCGTCGAAATTTTTTCAGTGCCAGTCGAACCCCCGTCGAAAATATTTTCGGTGCCTGCTGAGCCCCTGTCGAAAATATTTTTGGTGCCGAATGAGCCCCCGTTGAAAATATTTTTGCTGCCGGCTGAGCCTCTGTCGAAATGTTTTTCGGTGCCTGCCCAGCCCCCGTCAAACATATTTTTGGGACCGGCCGAGCTCCCGTCAAAAATATTTTCGGTGCCGGCCAAGCCCCCTTCAAAAATATATTTGGGACCGGCCGAGGTGCTGTTAAAAGTATTTTCAGTGCTGGTTGAGCCCCCATCAACAATATTTTCGGCACCGACCGAGCCCCCGTCGAAAATATTTTCGGCACCGCCCGAGCCCCCGTTGAAAATATTTTCGGTGCGGCCGAGACCCCTTCTCAAATATTTTCGTTGCCGGCCGAGCCCCCGTCTAAAATATTTTTGGTACCGGCCGAGCGCCCGTCGAAAATATTTTTGGGACAGACCGAGATGCCATCGAAAACATTTTCGGTGCCAGACTAGTCCCCTTCTCAAATATTTTCGTTGCCGGCCGAGCCCCCGTTGAAATTTTTTTCTGTGCCGGCTGACCTCCCTCCTCAAATATTTTCGGTACCAGCCGAGCTGCCGACAAATATATTTTTGGGACCAGCCGAGCCCCCATCGAAAATATTTTCAGGACCGGCCGAGCCCCCGTCGAAAATATTTTCGGTACCAGCCAAGCCCCTGTTGAAAATAGTTTTGGTGCCGGCCGAGCACCCATCGAAATTTTTTTTGGTGCCGGCTGAGCACCCTTCGAAGTCTTTTTCAGCGCTGGCAATACTCCCGTCGAAAAGAATTTTGGGAGCGGCCGAGCTGCCATCGAAAATATTTTTTTGGTGCCGGCAGAGCCCCCTTTGAAATTTTTTTCAGTGCTGGCCGAGCTGCTGTCGAATATATTTTTTGGTGCCGGCTGAGCCCCCTTTGAAATTTTTTTCAGTGCTGGCTGAGCTGCCGTCGAATATATTTTTGGGACTGGCTGAGCTGCTGTCGAAAATATTTTCGGCGCCGGCCAAGCCCCCATCGAAAATATTTTTGGGACCGGCCGAGCCCTCTTCAAAAATATTTTTGGGACAGGCCGAGCCACCTACGAAAATATTTTCGGTACCGGCCGAGCTCCCGTTGAAAATATTTTTGGGACCAGCCGAGCAGCCGTCAAAAATATTTTCGGTGCCGGCAAAGCCACTGTCGAAAATATTTTCGACGCCGGACAAGCCCCCGTCGAAAATATTTTTGGTGCCAGCCAAGTACCCTTCGAAATTTTCTTTGGTACCAGCCGAGCCCCCGTCGAAAATATTTTAGAAGCCAGCCGACCTCCCGTCAAAAATATTTTCGGCGCTGGACAAGCCCGCATCGAAAATATTTTTGGGACCGGCCGAACCCCCGTCGAAAATATTTTCGGTGCGGCCGTGCCCCCGTCGAAAATATTTTCGGTGTCGGCCGAGCACCAGTCAAAAATATTTTCGGCGCCGGCCGAACTCTCATCAAAGAAATTTTAGGGACCGGCCGAGCCCCCGTCGAAAATATTTTTGGACAGGCTGAGACCTCGTCAACAATATTTTTGGTGCCGGCCGAGCCCCCGTCGAAAATATTTTTGGGACCTGCCGAGCTGCCGTCAAAAATATTTTCGGTGTCAGTCTTGTCCCAGTCAAAAATATTTTCAGTGCTGGCCGAGCCCCCGTCGAAATTTTTTTCTGTGCCAGCCGACCCCCCTTCTCAAATGTTTTCAGTACGAGCCGAGCTGCTGACAAATATATTTTTGGGACCGGCCGAGCCACCATCAAAAATATTTTTGGGACCATCCGAGCCCCCGTTGAAAATATTTTCGGTGCTAGACGAGCCGCCGTCGAAAATATTTTCGGTACCGGCCGAGCTCCCGTTGAAAATATTTTTGGGACCGGCCGAGCCCTCTTTGAAAATATTTTTGGGACAGGCCGAGCCATCTACGAAAATATTTTCAGTGCTGGACGAGACCCCGTCAACAATATTTTCGGTGCCAGCCGAGACCCCGTCGAAAATATTTTCCGTGCTGGCCGAGCCCCCGTCAAAATTTTTTTCTGTGCCGGCCAAACCCCTTCTCAAATATTTTCGGTACCGGCCGAGCTGCCATCAAATATATTTTTGGGACCGGCCGAGCTCCCGTCGAAAATATTTTTGGGACTGGCCAAGCCCCCGTCGAAAATATTTTTGGCGCCGACCAAGCCCCCATCAAAAATATTTTCGGTGCTGGACGAACCCCTGTAGAAAATATTTTCGGTGCTGGCTGAGCTCCGGTATTAAACATTTTTGGTGTTGGCTGAGCTCTTGTTGAAATAGTTTCGGTGCTGGCCGATCCCCTGTTGAAATTTTTTTCGGTGCCGGCCGAGACCCCGTCAACAATATTTTCGGTGCTGGCCGAGCACCCGTTGAAAATATTTTCGGTGCCAGCCGAGCCCCCGTCGAAAATATTTTTGGGACCAGCCAAGCCCACATAGAAAATATTTTTGGGACAGGCCGAGCCGCTGCCAAAAATATTTTCGGTGCCGGCCGAGACCCCGTCAACACTATTTTCGGTGCTGCCCGAGCACCCGTTGAAAATATTTTCGGTACCAGCCGAGCCCCTGTTGAAAATAGTTTTGGTGCCGGCCGAGCACCCATCGAAATTTTTTTTGGTGCCGGCTGAGCCCCCTTCGAAATTTTTTTCAGTGCTGGCTGAGCTCCCGTCGAAAAGAATTTTGGGACCGGCCGAGCTGCCGTCAAAAATATTTTTTTGGTGCCGGCTGAGCCACCTTTGAAATTTTTTTCATTGCTGGCCGAGCTGCCGTCGAATATATTTTTGGGACTGGCCGAGCTGCCGTCGAAAATATTTTCGGCGCCGGCCAAGCCCCCGTCAAAAATATTTTTGGGACCGGCCGAGCCACCTACAAAAATATTTTCTGTGCTGGACGAGACCCCGTCAACAATATTTTCGGTGCCGGCCGAGCCCCCATCAAAAATATTTTCGGTACCGCCCGAGCTCCCGTTGAAAATATTGTCAGTACCGGCCGAGCCCCGGTTGAAATTTTTTTCGGTGCTGGCCGAGCCCCCTTCGAAATTATTTTCGGTACCGGCCGAGCTCCCGTCGACAATATTTTTGGTGCCGGCCGAGCCACCATCAGCAATATTTTCGGCGCCACCCAAGCCCCCTTCGAAAATATTTTTGGTGCTGGCCGAGTCCCCTTCGGAAATATTTTCAGTGCCAGTCGAGTCCCCTTCAAAATTATTTTCGGTGCCGAGCGAGCCCCCTTCGGAAATATTTTCAGTGCCGGCCGAGTCCCCTTCGAAATTATTTTCCGTGCCGGCCGAGTCCCCTTCGAAATTATTTTTGGTGCCGTCGAGCCCCCTTTGAAAATATTTTGGGTGCCAGCAGAGCCCCCGTCAAAAATATTTTTGTAACAGGCAGAGCTGCGGTAGAAAATATTTTCACTGACGGCCGAGCCCCTGTCGAAAATATTTTCAGTAGCAGCCGAGCTGCCATCGAATATATTTTTGGGACCGGCCGAGCTCTTGTCAAAAATATTTTTGGCACCGGCCGAGTCCCCGTCAAAAATATTTTCGGTGCCAGCCGAGCTCTTGTTGAAAATATTTTTGGTGCTGGCCGATCCCCCGTCGAAATTTTTTCAGTGCCAGTCGAACCCCCGTCGAAAATATTTTCGGTGCCTGCTGAGCCCCTGTCGAAAATATTTTTGGTGCCGAATGAGCCCCCGTTGAAAATATTTTTGCTGCCGGCTGAGCCTCTGTCGAAATGTTTTTCGGTGCCTGCCCAGCCCCCGTCAAACATATTTTTGGGACCGGCCGAGCTCCCGTCAAAAATATTTTCGGTGCCGGCCAAGCCCCCTTCAAAAATATATTTGGGACCGGCCGAGGTGCTGTTAAAAGTATTTTCAGTGCTGGTTGAGCCCCCATCAACAATATTTTCGGCACCGACCGAGCCCCCGTCGAAAATATTTTCGGCACCGCCCGAGCCCCCGTTGAAAATATTTTCGGTGCGGCCGAGACCCCTTCTCAAATATTTTCGTTGCCGGCCGAGCCCCCGTCTAAAATATTTTTGGTACCGGCCGAGCGCCCGTCGAAAATATTTTTGGGACAGACCGAGATGCCATCGAAAACATTTTCGGTGCCAGACTAGTCCCCTTCTCAAATATTTTCGTTGCCGGCCGAGCCCCCGTTGAAATTTTTTTCTGTGCCGGCTGACCTCCCTCCTCAAATATTTTCGGTACCAGCCGAGCTGCCGACAAATATATTTTTGGGACCAGCCGAGCCCCCATCGAAAATATTTTCAGGACCGGCCGAGCCCCCGTCGAAAATATTTTCGGTACCAGCCAAGCCCCTGTTGAAAATAGTTTTGGTGCCGGCCGAGCACCCATCGAAATTTTTTTTGGTGCCGGCTGAGCACCCTTCGAAGTCTTTTTCAGCGCTGGCAATACTCCCGTCGAAAAGAATTTTGGGAGCGGCCGAGCTGCCATCGAAAATATTTTTTTGGTGCCGGCAGAGCCCCCTTTGAAATTTTTTTCAGTGCTGGCCGAGCTGCTGTCGAATATATTTTTTGGTGCCGGCTGAGCCCCCTTTGAAATTTTTTTCAGTGCTGGCTGAGCTGCCGTCGAATATATTTTTGGGACTGGCTGAGCTGCTGTCGAAAATATTTTCGGCGCCGGCCAAGCCCCCATCGAAAATATTTTTGGGACCGGCCGAGCCCTCTTCAAAAATATTTTTGGGACAGGCCGAGCCACCTACGAAAATATTTTCGGTACCGGCCGAGCTCCCGTTGAAAATATTTTTGGGACCAGCCGAGCAGCCGTCAAAAATATTTTCGGTGCCGGCAAAGCCACTGTCGAAAATATTTTCGACGCCGGACAAGCCCCCGTCGAAAATATTTTTGGTGCCAGCCAAGTACCCTTCGAAATTTTCTTTGGTACCAGCCGAGCCCCCGTCGAAAATATTTTAGAAGCCAGCCGACCTCCCGTCAAAAATATTTTCGGCGCTGGACAAGCCCGCATCGAAAATATTTTTGGGACCGGCCGAACCCCCGTCGAAAATATTTTCGGTGCGGCCGTGCCCCCGTCGAAAATATTTTCGGTGTCGGCCGAGCACCAGTCAAAAATATTTTCGGCGCCGGCCGAACTCTCATCAAAGAAATTTTAGGGACCGGCCGAGCCCCCGTCGAAAATATTTTTGGACAGGCTGAGACCTCGTCAACAATATTTTTGGTGCCGGCCGAGCCCCCGTCGAAAATATTTTTGGGACCTGCCGAGCTGCCGTCAAAAATATTTTCGGTGTCAGTCTTGTCCCAGTCAAAAATATTTTCAGTGCTGGCCGAGCCCCCGTCGAAATTTTTTTCTGTGCCAGCCGACCCCCCTTCTCAAATGTTTTCAGTACGAGCCGAGCTGCTGACAAATATATTTTTGGGACCGGCCGAGCCACCATCAAAAATATTTTTGGGACCATCCGAGCCCCCGTTGAAAATATTTTCGGTGCTAGACGAGCCGCCGTCGAAAATATTTTCGGTACCGGCCGAGCTCCCGTTGAAAATATTTTTGGGACCGGCCGAGCCCTCTTTGAAAATATTTTTGGGACAGGCCGAGCCATCTACGAAAATATTTTCAGTGCTGGACGAGACCCCGTCAACAATATTTTCGGTGCCAGCCGAGACCCCGTCGAAAATATTTTCCGTGCTGGCCGAGCCCCCGTCAAAATTTTTTTCTGTGCCGGCCAAACCCCTTCTCAAATATTTTCGGTACCGGCCGAGCTGCCATCAAATATATTTTTGGGACCGGCCGAGCTCCCGTCGAAAATATTTTTGGGACTGGCCAAGCCCCCGTCGAAAATATTTTTGGCGCCGACCAAGCCCCCATCAAAAATATTTTCGGTGCTGGACGAACCCCTGTAGAAAATATTTTCGGTGCTGGCTGAGCTCCGGTATTAAACATTTTTGGTGTTGGCTGAGCTCTTGTTGAAATAGTTTCGGTGCTGGCCGATCCCCTGTTGAAATTTTTTTCGGTGCCGGCCGAGACCCCGTCAACAATATTTTCGGTGCTGGCCGAGCACCCGTTGAAAATATTTTCGGTGCCAGCCGAGCCCCCGTCGAAAATATTTTTGGGACCAGCCAAGCCCACATAGAAAATATTTTTGGGACAGGCCGAGCCGCTGCCAAAAATATTTTCGGTGCCGGCCGAGACCCCGTCAACACTATTTTCGGTGCTGCCCGAGCACCCGTTGAAAATATTTTCGGTACCAGCCGAGCCCCTGTTGAAAATAGTTTTGGTGCCGGCCGAGCACCCATCGAAATTTTTTTTGGTGCCGGCTGAGCCCCCTTCGAAATTTTTTTCAGTGCTGGCTGAGCTCCCGTCGAAAAGAATTTTGGGACCGGCCGAGCTGCCGTCAAAAATATTTTTTTGGTGCCGGCTGAGCCACCTTTGAAATTTTTTTCATTGCTGGCCGAGCTGCCGTCGAATATATTTTTGGGACTGGCCGAGCTGCCGTCGAAAATATTTTCGGCGCCGGCCAAGCCCCCGTCAAAAATATTTTTGGGACCGGCCGAGCCACCTACAAAAATATTTTCTGTGCTGGACGAGACCCCGTCAACAATATTTTCGGTGCCGGCCGAGCCCCCATCAAAAATATTTTCGGTACCGCCCGAGCTCCCGTTGAAAATATTGTCAGTACCGGCCGAGCCCCGGTTGAAATTTTTTTCGGTGCTGGCCGAGCCCCCTTCGAAATTATTTTCGGTACCGGCCGAGCTCCCGTCGACAATATTTTTGGTGCCGGCCGAGCCACCATCAGCAATATTTTCGGCGCCACCCAAGCCCCCTTCGAAAATATTTTTGGTGCTGGCCGAGTCCCCTTCGGAAATATTTTCAGTGCCAGTCGAGTCCCCTTCAAAATTATTTTCGGTGCCGAGCGAGCCCCCTTCGGAAATATTTTCAGTGCCGGCCGAGTCCCCTTCGAAATTATTTTCCGTGCCGGCCGAGTCCCCTTCGAAATTATTTTTGGTGCCGTCGAGCCCCCTTTGAAAATATTTTGGGTGCCAGCAGAGCCCCCGTCAAAAATATTTTTGTAACAGGCAGAGCTGCGGTAGAAAATATTTTCACTGACGGCCGAGCCCCTGTCGAAAATATTTTCAGTAGCAGCCGAGCTGCCATCGAATATATTTTTGGGACCGGCCGAGCTCTTGTCAAAAATATTTTTGGCACCGGCCGAGTCCCCGTCAAAAATATTTTCGGTGCCAGCCGAGCTCTTGTTGAAAATATTTTTGGTGCTGGCCGATCCCCCGTCGAAATTTTTTCAGTGCCAGTCGAACCCCCGTCGAAAATATTTTCGGTGCCTGCTGAGCCCCTGTCGAAAATATTTTTGGTGCCGAATGAGCCCCCGTTGAAAATATTTTTGCTGCCGGCTGAGCCTCTGTCGAAATGTTTTTCGGTGCCTGCCCAGCCCCCGTCAAACATATTTTTGGGACCGGCCGAGCTCCCGTCAAAAATATTTTCGGTGCCGGCCAAGCCCCCTTCAAAAATATATTTGGGACCGGCCGAGGTGCTGTTAAAAGTATTTTCAGTGCTGGTTGAGCCCCCATCAACAATATTTTCGGCACCGACCGAGCCCCCGTCGAAAATATTTTCGGCACCGCCCGAGCCCCCGTTGAAAATATTTTCGGTGCGGCCGAGACCCCTTCTCAAATATTTTCGTTGCCGGCCGAGCCCCCGTCTAAAATATTTTTGGTACCGGCCGAGCGCCCGTCGAAAATATTTTTGGGACAGACCGAGATGCCATCGAAAACATTTTCGGTGCCAGACTAGTCCCCTTCTCAAATATTTTCGTTGCCGGCCGAGCCCCCGTTGAAATTTTTTTCTGTGCCGGCTGACCTCCCTCCTCAAATATTTTCGGTACCAGCCGAGCTGCCGACAAATATATTTTTGGGACCAGCCGAGCCCCCATCGAAAATATTTTCAGGACCGGCCGAGCCCCCGTCGAAAATATTTTCGGTACCAGCCAAGCCCCTGTTGAAAATAGTTTTGGTGCCGGCCGAGCACCCATCGAAATTTTTTTTGGTGCCGGCTGAGCACCCTTCGAAGTCTTTTTCAGCGCTGGCAATACTCCCGTCGAAAAGAATTTTGGGAGCGGCCGAGCTGCCATCGAAAATATTTTTTTGGTGCCGGCAGAGCCCCCTTTGAAATTTTTTTCAGTGCTGGCCGAGCTGCTGTCGAATATATTTTTTGGTGCCGGCTGAGCCCCCTTTGAAATTTTTTTCAGTGCTGGCTGAGCTGCCGTCGAATATATTTTTGGGACTGGCTGAGCTGCTGTCGAAAATATTTTCGGCGCCGGCCAAGCCCCCATCGAAAATATTTTTGGGACCGGCCGAGCCCTCTTCAAAAATATTTTTGGGACAGGCCGAGCCACCTACGAAAATATTTTCGGTACCGGCCGAGCTCCCGTTGAAAATATTTTTGGGACCAGCCGAGCAGCCGTCAAAAATATTTTCGGTGCCGGCAAAGCCACTGTCGAAAATATTTTCGACGCCGGACAAGCCCCCGTCGAAAATATTTTTGGTGCCAGCCAAGTACCCTTCGAAATTTTCTTTGGTACCAGCCGAGCCCCCGTCGAAAATATTTTAGAAGCCAGCCGACCTCCCGTCAAAAATATTTTCGGCGCTGGACAAGCCCGCATCGAAAATATTTTTGGGACCGGCCGAACCCCCGTCGAAAATATTTTCGGTGCGGCCGTGCCCCCGTCGAAAATATTTTCGGTGTCGGCCGAGCACCAGTCAAAAATATTTTCGGCGCCGGCCGAACTCTCATCAAAGAAATTTTAGGGACCGGCCGAGCCCCCGTCGAAAATATTTTTGGACAGGCTGAGACCTCGTCAACAATATTTTTGGTGCCGGCCGAGCCCCCGTCGAAAATATTTTTGGGACCTGCCGAGCTGCCGTCAAAAATATTTTCGGTGTCAGTCTTGTCCCAGTCAAAAATATTTTCAGTGCTGGCCGAGCCCCCGTCGAAATTTTTTTCTGTGCCAGCCGACCCCCCTTCTCAAATGTTTTCAGTACGAGCCGAGCTGCTGACAAATATATTTTTGGGACCGGCCGAGCCACCATCAAAAATATTTTTGGGACCATCCGAGCCCCCGTTGAAAATATTTTCGGTGCTAGACGAGCCGCCGTCGAAAATATTTTCGGTACCGGCCGAGCTCCCGTTGAAAATATTTTTGGGACCGGCCGAGCCCTCTTTGAAAATATTTTTGGGACAGGCCGAGCCATCTACGAAAATATTTTCAGTGCTGGACGAGACCCCGTCAACAATATTTTCGGTGCCAGCCGAGACCCCGTCGAAAATATTTTCCGTGCTGGCCGAGCCCCCGTCAAAATTTTTTTCTGTGCCGGCCAAACCCCTTCTCAAATATTTTCGGTACCGGCCGAGCTGCCATCAAATATATTTTTGGGACCGGCCGAGCTCCCGTCGAAAATATTTTTGGGACTGGCCAAGCCCCCGTCGAAAATATTTTTGGCGCCGACCAAGCCCCCATCAAAAATATTTTCGGTGCTGGACGAACCCCTGTAGAAAATATTTTCGGTGCTGGCTGAGCTCCGGTATTAAACATTTTTGGTGTTGGCTGAGCTCTTGTTGAAATAGTTTCGGTGCTGGCCGATCCCCTGTTGAAATTTTTTTCGGTGCCGGCCGAGACCCCGTCAACAATATTTTCGGTGCTGGCCGAGCACCCGTTGAAAATATTTTCGGTGCCAGCCGAGCCCCCGTCGAAAATATTTTTGGGACCAGCCAAGCCCACATAGAAAATATTTTTGGGACAGGCCGAGCCGCTGCCAAAAATATTTTCGGTGCCGGCCGAGACCCCGTCAACACTATTTTCGGTGCTGCCCGAGCACCCGTTGAAAATATTTTCGGTACCAGCCGAGCCCCTGTTGAAAATAGTTTTGGTGCCGGCCGAGCACCCATCGAAATTTTTTTTGGTGCCGGCTGAGCCCCCTTCGAAATTTTTTTCAGTGCTGGCTGAGCTCCCGTCGAAAAGAATTTTGGGACCGGCCGAGCTGCCGTCAAAAATATTTTTTTGGTGCCGGCTGAGCCACCTTTGAAATTTTTTTCATTGCTGGCCGAGCTGCCGTCGAATATATTTTTGGGACTGGCCGAGCTGCCGTCGAAAATATTTTCGGCGCCGGCCAAGCCCCCGTCAAAAATATTTTTGGGACCGGCCGAGCCACCTACAAAAATATTTTCTGTGCTGGACGAGACCCCGTCAACAATATTTTCGGTGCCGGCCGAGCCCCCATCAAAAATATTTTCGGTACCGCCCGAGCTCCCGTTGAAAATATTTTTGGTGCCAGCCGAGCCCCGGTTGAAATTTTTTTCGGTGCTGGCCGAGCCCCCTTCGAAATTATTTTCGGTACCGGCCGAGCTCCCGTCGACAATATTTTTGGTGCCGGCCGAGCCACCATCAGCAATATTTTCGGCGCCACCCAAGCCCCCTTCGAAAATATTTTTGGTGCTGGCCGAGTCCCCTTCGGAAATATTTTCAGTGCCAGTCGAGTCCCCTTCAAAATTATTTTCGGTGCCGAGCGAGCCCCCTTCGGAAATATTTTCAGTGCCGGCCGAGTCCCCTTCGAAATTATTTTCCGTGCCGGCCGAGTCCCCTTCGAAATTATTTTTGGTGCCGTCGAGCCCCCTTTGAAAATATTTTGGGTGCCAGCAGAGCCCCCGTCAAAAATATTTTTGTAACAGGCAGAGCTGCGGTAGAAAATATTTTCACTGACGGCCGAGCCCCTGTCGAAAATATTTTCAGTAGCAGCCGAGCTGCCATCGAATATATTTTTGGGACCGGCCGAGCTCTTGTCAAAAATATTTTTGGCACCGGCCGAGTCCCCGTCAAAAATATTTTCGGTGCCAGCCGAGCTCTTGTTGAAAATATTTTTGGTGCTGGCCGATCCCCCGTCGAAATTTTTTCAGTGCCAGTCGAACCCCCGTCGAAAATATTTTCGGTGCCTGCTGAGCCCCTGTCGAAAATATTTTTGGTGCCGAATGAGCCCCCGTTGAAAATATTTTTGCTGCCGGCTGAGCCTCTGTCGAAATGTTTTTCGGTGCCTGCCCAGCCCCCGTCAAACATATTTTTGGGACTGGCCGAGCTCCCGTCAAAAATATTTTCGGTGCCGGCCAAGCCCCCTTCAAAAATATATTTGGGACCGGCCGAGGTGCTGTTAAAAGTATTTTCAGTGCTGGTTGAGCCCCCATCAACAATATTTTCGGCACCGACCGAGCCCCCGTCGAAAATATTTTCGGCACCGCCCGAGCCCCCGTTGAAAATATTTTCGGTGCGGCCGAGACCCCTTCTCAAATATTTTCGTTGCCGGCCGAGCCCCCGTCTAAAATATTTTTGGTACCGGCCGAGCGCCCGTCGAAAATATTTTTGGGACAGACCGAGATGCCATCGAAAACATTTTCGGTGCCAGACTAGTCCCCTTCTCAAATATTTTCGTTGCCGGCCGAGCCCCCGTTGAAATTTTTTTCTGTGCCGGCTGACCTCCCTCCTCAAATATTTTCGGTACCAGCCGAGCTGCCGACAAATATATTTTTGGGACCAGCCGAGCCCCCATCGAAAATATTTTCAGGACCGGCCGAGCCCCCGTCGAAAATATTTTCGGTACCAGCCAAGCCCCTGTTGAAAATAGTTTTGGTGCCGGCCGAGCACCCATCGAAATTTTTTTTGGTGCCGGCTGAGCACCCTTCGAAGTCTTTTTCAGCGCTGGCAATACTCCCGTCGAAAAGAATTTTGGGAGCGGCCGAGCTGCCATCGAAAATATTTTTTTGGTGCCGGCAGAGCCCCCTTTGAAATTTTTTTCAGTGCTGGCCGAGCTGCTGTCGAATATATTTTTTGGTGCCGGCTGAGCCCCCTTTGAAATTTTTTTCAGTGCTGGCTGAGCTGCCGTCGAATATATTTTTGGGACTGGCTGAGCTGCTGTCGAAAATATTTTCGGCGCCGGCCAAGCCCCCATCGAAAATATTTTTGGGACCGGCCGAGCCCTCTTCAAAAATATTTTTGGGACAGGCCGAGCCACCTACGAAAATATTTTCGGTACCGGCCGAGCTCCCGTTGAAAATATTTTTGGGACCAGCCGAGCAGCCGTCAAAAATATTTTCGGTGCCGGCAAAGCCACTGTCGAAAATATTTTCGACGCCGGACAAGCCCCCGTCGAAAATATTTTTGGTGCCAGCCAAGTACCCTTCGAAATTTTCTTTGGTACCAGCCGAGCCCCCGTCGAAAATATTTTAGAAGCCAGCCGACCTCCCGTCAAAAATATTTTCGGCGCTGGACAAGCCCGCATCGAAAATATTTTTGGGACCGGCCGAACCCCCGTCGAAAATATTTTCGGTGCGGCCGTGCCCCCGTCGAAAATATTTTCGGTGTTGGCCGAGCACCAGTCAAAAATATTTTCGGCGCCGGCCGAACTCTCATCAAAGAAATTTTAGGGACCGGCCGAGCCCCCGTCGAAAATATTTTTGGACAGGCTGAGACCTCGTCAACAATATTTTTGGTGCCGGCCGAGCCCCCGTCGAAAATATTTTTGGGACCTGCCGAGCTGCCGTCAAAAATATTTTCGGTGTCAGTCTTGTCCCAGTCAAAAATATTTTCAGTGCTGGCCGAGCCCCCGTCGAAATTTTTTTCTGTGCCAGCCGACCCCCCTTCTCAAATGTTTTCAGTACGAGCCGAGCTGCTGACAAATATATTTTTGGGACCGGCCGAGCCACCATCAAAAATATTTTTGGGACCATCCGAGCCCCCGTTGAAAATATTTTCGGTGCTAGACGAGCCGCCGTCGAAAATATTTTCGGTACCGGCCGAGCTCCCGTTGAAAATATTTTTGGGACCGGCCGAGCCCTCTTTGAAAATATTTTTGGGACAGGCCGAGCCATCTACGAAAATATTTTCAGTGCTGGACGAGACCCCGTCAACAATATTTTCGGTGCCAGCCGAGACCCCGTCGAAAATATTTTCCGTGCTGGCCGAGCCCCCGTCAAAATTTTTTTCTGTGCCGGCCAAACCCCTTCTCAAATATTTTCGGTACCGGCCGAGCTGCCATCAAATATATTTTTGGGACCGGCCGAGCTCCCGTCGAAAATATTTTTGGGACTGGCCAAGCCCCCGTCGAAAATATTTTTGGCGCCGACCAAGCCCCCATCAAAAATATTTTCGGTGCTGGACGAACCCCTGTAGAAAATATTTTCGGTGCTGGCTGAGCTCCGGTATTAAACATTTTTGGTGTTGGCTGAGCTCTTGTTGAAATAGTTTCGGTGCTGGCCGATCCCCTGTTGAAATTTTTTTCGGTGCCGGCCGAGACCCCGTCAACAATATTTTCGGTGCTGGCCGAGCACCCGTTGAAAATATTTTCGGTGCCAGCCGAGCCCCCGTCGAAAATATTTTTGGGACCAGCCAAGCCCACATAGAAAATATTTTTGGGACAGGCCGAGCCGCTGCCAAAAATATTTTCGGTGCCGGCCGAGACCCCGTCAACACTATTTTCGGTGCTGCCCGAGCACCCGTTGAAAATATTTTCGGTACCAGCCGAGCCCCTGTTGAAAATAGTTTTGGTGCCGGCCGAGCACCCATCGAAATTTTTTTTGGTGCCGGCTGAGCCCCCTTCGAAATTTTTTTCAGTGCTGGCTGAGCTCCCGTCGAAAAGAATTTTGGGACCGGCCGAGCTGCCGTCAAAAATATTTTTTTGGTGCCGGCTGAGCCACCTTTGAAATTTTTTTCATTGCTGGCCGAGCTGCCGTCGAATATATTTTTGGGACTGGCCGAGCTGCCGTCGAAAATATTTTCGGCGCCGGCCAAGCCCCCGTCAAAAATATTTTTGGGACCGGCCGAGCCACCTACAAAAATATTTTCTGTGCTGGACGAGACCCCGTCAACAATATTTTCGGTGCCGGCCGAGCCCCCGTCAAAAATATTTTCGGTACCGGCCGAGCTCCCGTTGAAAATATTTTTGGTGCCAGCCGAGCCCCGGTTGAAATTTTTTTCGGTGCTGGCCGAGCCCCCTTCGAAATTATTTTCGGTACCGGCCGAGCTCCCGTCGACAATATTTTTGGTGCCGGCCGAGCCACCATCAGCAATATTTTCGGCGCCACCCAAGCCCCCTTCGAAAATATTTTTGGTGCTGGCCGAGTCCCCTTCGGAAATATTTTCAGTGCCAGTCGAGTCCCCTTCAAAATTATTTTCGGTGCCGAGCGAGCCCCCTTCGGAAATATTTTCAGTGCCGGCCGAGTCCCCTTCGAAATTATTTTCCGTGCCGGCCGAGTCCCCTTCGAAATTATTTTTGGTGCCGTCGAGCCCCCTTTGAAAATATTTTGGGTGCCAGCAGAGCCCCCGTCAAAAATATTTTTGTAACAGGCAGAGCTGCGGTAGAAAATATTTTCACTGACGGCCGAGCCCCTGTCGAAAATATTTTCAGTAGCAGCCGAGCTGCCATCGAATATATTTTTGGGACCGGCCGAGCTCTTGTCAAAAATATTATCGGTGCCTGCCAAGCCCCCGTCGAAAATATTTTTGGCACCGGCCGAGCTCTTGTCAAAAATATTTTTGGCACCGGCCGAGTCCCCGTCAAAAATATTTTCGGTGCCAGCCGAGCTCTTGTTGAAAATATTTTTGGTGCTGGCCGATCCCCCGTCGAAATTTTTTCAGTGCCAGTCGAACCCCCGTCGAAAATATTTTCGGTGCCTGCTGAGCCCCTGTCGAAAATATTTTTGGTGCCGAATGAGCCCCCGTTGAAAATATTTTTGCTGCCGGCTGAGCCTCTGTCGAAATGTTTTTCGGTGCCTGCCCAGCCCCCGTCAAACATATTTTTGGGACCGGCCGAGCTCCCGTCAAAAATATTTTCGGTGCCGGCCAAGCCCCCTTCAAAAATATATTTGGGACCGGCCGAGGTGCTGTTAAAAGTATTTTCAGTGCTGGTTGAGCCCCCATCAACAATATTTTCGGCACCGACTGAGCCCCCGTCGAAAATATTTTCGGCACCGCCCGAGCCCCCGTTGAAAATATTTTCGGTGCGGCCGAGACCCCTTCTCAAATATTTTCGTTGCCGGCCGAGCCCCCGTCTAAAATATTTTTGGTACCGGCCGAGCGCCCGTCGAAAATATTTTTGGGACAGACCGAGATGCCATCGAAAACATTTTCGGTGCCAGACTAGTCCCCTTCTCAAATATTTTCGTTGCCGGCCGAGCCCCCGTTGAAATTTTTTTCTGTGCCGGCTGACCTCCCTCCTCAAATATTTTCGGTACCAGCCGAGCTGCCGACAAATATATTTTTGGGACCAGCCGAGCCCCCATCGAAAATATTTTCAGGACCGGCCGAGCCCCCGTCGAAAATATTTTCGGTACCAGCCAAGCCCCTGTTGAAAATAGTTTTGGTGCCGGCCGAGCACCCATCGAAATTTTTTTTGGTGCCGGCTGAGCACCCTTCGAAGTCTTTTTCAGCGCTGGCAATACTCCCGTCGAAAAGAATTTTGGGAGCGGCCGAGCTGCCATCGAAAATATTTTTTTGGTGCCGGCAGAGCCCCCTTTGAAATTTTTTTCAGTGCTGGCCGAGCTGCTGTCGAATATATTTTTTGGTGCCGGCAGAGCCCCCTTTGAAATTTTTTTCAGTGCTGGCCGAGCTGCTGTCAAATATATTTTTTGGTGCCGGCTGAGCCCCCTTTGAAATTTTTTTCAGTGCTGGCTGAGCTGCCGTCGAATATATTTTTGGGACTGGCTGAGCTGCTGTCGAAAATATTTTCGGCGCCGGCCAAGCCCCCATCGAAAATATTTTTGGGACCGGCCGAGCCCTCTTCAAAAATATTTTTGGGACAGGCCGAGCCACCTACGAAAATATTTTCGGTACCGGCCGAGCTCCCGTTGAAAATATTTTTGGGACCAGCCGAGCAGCCGTCAAAAATATTTTCGGTGCCGGCAAAGCCACTGTCGAAAATATTTTCGACGCCGGCTGAGCACCCGTTGAAAATATTTTCGGCGCCGGACAAGCCCCCGTCGAAAATATTTTTGGTGCCAGCCAAGTACCCTTCGAAATTTTCTTTGGTACCAGCCGAGCCCCCGTCGAAAATATTTTAGAAGCCAGCCGACCTCCCGTCAAAAATATTTTCGGCGCTGGACAAGCCCGCATCGAAAATATTTTCGGGACCGGCCGAACCCCCGTCGAAAATATTTTCGGTGCGGCCGTGCCCCCGTCGAAAATATTTTCGGTGTCGGCCGAGCACCAGTCAAAAATATTTTCGGCGCCGGCCGAACTCTCATCAAAGAAATTTTAGGGACCGGCCGAGCCCCCGTCGAAAATATTTTTGGGCAGGCTGAGACCTCGTCAACAATATTTTTGGTGCCGGCCGAGCCCCCGTCGAAAATATTTTTGGGACCTGCCGAGCTGCCGTCAAAAATATTTTCGGTGTCAGTCTTGTCCCAGTCAAAAATATTTTCAGTGCTGGCCGAGCCCCCGTCGAAATTTTTTTCTGTGCCAGCCGACCCCCCTTCTCAAATGTTTTCAGTACGAGCCGAGCTGCTGACAAATATATTTTTGGGACCGGCCGAGCCACCATCAAAAATATTTTTGGGACCATCCCAGCCCCCGTTGAAAATATTTTCGGTGCTAGACGAGCCGCCGTCGAAAATATTTTCGGTACCAGCCGAGCCCCTGTTGAAAATAGTTTTGGTGCTGGCCGAGCACCCATCGAAATTTTTTTTGGTGCCGGCTGAGCACCCTTCGAAGTTTTTTTCAGTGCTGGCTGAGCTCCCGGCGAAAAGAATTTTAGGACCGGCCGAGCTGCCATCGAAAATATTTTCGGCGCCGGCCAAGCACCCTTTGAAATTTTTTTCAGTGCTGGCCGAGCTGCCGTCGAATATATTTTTGGGACTGCCCGAGCTGCCATCAAAAATATTTTCGGCACCATCCGAGCCCCGTCGAAAATATTTTCGGCGCCAGCCAAGCTCCCATTGAAAATATTTTTGGGACCGGACGAGCCCTCTTCGAAAATATTTTTGGAACAGGCCGAGCCACCTGCGAAAATATTTTCGGTGCTGGACGAGACCCCATCAACAATATTTTCGGTGCCGGCCGAGCCCCCGTCAAAAATATTTTCGGTGCCGGCCGAGCCCCTGTCGAAAATATTTTCGAAGCCGGCCGAGCCCCCGACAAAAATATTTTTGGGACCGGCCGAGCTGCGGTCGAAAATATTTTCGGTGCCTGCTGAGCCCCTGTCGAAAATATTTTCGGTGCTAGCCGAGCTCTTGTTGAAAATATTTTTGGTGCTGGCCGATCCCCTGTCGAAATTTTTTTTGTGCCAGCCGAACCCCCATCGAAAATATTTTCGGCGCCGGCTGAGCCCCCTTCGAAAATATATTTGGGACCAGCCAAGGTGCCGTTAAAATTATTTTCAGTGCTGGCTGAGCCCCCATCAACAATATTTTCGGCACCGACCGAGCCCCCGTTGAAAATATTTTTGGTGCCAGCCGAGTCCCCGTCAAAAATATTTTTTCTGCCGGCAGACTACCCTTCGAAATTTTTTTCGTTACCGGCTGAAGCCCCGTCTAAAATATTTTCGGAGACGGCCAAACTCCCGTCAAAAATATTTTCGGTGCCGGCCAAGCCCCCGTCGAAAATATTTTCGGTGCTGACCGAGCCCCCTTCGAAATTATTTTCGGTACCGGCCAAGCCCCCGTCAAAAATATTTTCGGTGCCATCCAAGCCCCCGTCAACAATATTTTCTGCTCCGACAGAGCTCTCGTCGAAAATATTTTCAGTGCCAGCCTAGTCCCCTTCGAAATTATTTTCAGTGCCGTCCCAGCCCCCTTTGAAAATATTGTCAGTACCGGCCGAGCCCCGGTTGAAATTTTTTTCGGTGCTGGCCGAGCCCCCTTCGAAATTATTTTCGGTACCGGCCGAGCTCCCGTCGACAATATTTTTGGTGCCGGCCGAGCCACCATCAGCAATATTTTCGGCGCCACCCAAGCCCCCTTCAAAAATATTTTTGGTGCTGGCCGAGTCCCCTTCGGAAATATTTTCAGTGCCAGTCGAGTCCCCTTCAAAATTATTTTCGGTGCCGAGCGAGCCCCCTTCGGAAATATTTTCAGTGCCGGCCGAGTCCCCTTCGAAATTATTTTCCGTGCCGGCCGAGTCCCCTTCGAAATTATTTTTGGTGCCGTCGAGCCCCCTTTGAAAATATTTTGGGTGCCAGCAGAGCCCCCGTCAAAAATATTTTTGTAACAGGCAGAGCTGCGGTAGAAAATATTTTCACTGACGGCCGAGCCCCTGTCGAAAATATTTTCAGTAGCAGCCGAGCTGCCATCGAATATATTTTTGGGACCGGCCGAGCTCTTGTCAAAAATATTATCGGTGCCAGCCAAGCCCCCGTCGAAAATATTTTTGGCACCGGCCGAGCCCCTGTCGAAAATATTTTTGGCACCGGCCGAGTGCCCGTCAAAAATATTTTCGGTGCCAGCCGAGCTCTTGTTGAAAATATTTTTGGTGCTGGCCGATCCCCCGTCGAAATTTTTTCAGTGCCAGTCGAACCCCCGTCGAAAATATTTTCGGTGCCTGCTGAGCCCCTGTCGAAAATATTTTTGGTGCCGAATGAGCCCCCGTTGAAAATATTTTTGCTGCCGGCTGAGCCTCTGTCGAAATGTTTTTCGGTGCCTGCCCAGCCCCCGTCAAACATATTTTTGGGACCGGCCGAGCTCCCGTCAAAAATATTTTCGGTGCCGGCCAAGCCCCCTTCAAAAATATATTTGGGACCGGCCGAGGTGCTGTTAAAAGTATTTTCAGTGCTGGTTGAGCCCCCATCAACAATATTTTCGGCACCGACCGAGCCCCCGTCGAAAATATTTTCGGCACCGCCCGAGCCCCCGTTGAAAATATTTTCGGTGCGGCCGAGACCCCTTCTCAAATATTTTCGTTGCCGGCCGAGCCCCCGTCTAAAATATTTTTGGTACCGGCCGAGCGCCCGTCGAAAATATTTTTGGGACAGACCGAGATGCCATCGAAAACATTTTCGGTGCCAGACTAGTCCCCTTCTCAAATATTTTCGTTGCCGGCCGAGCCCCCGTTGAAATTTTTTTCTGTGCCGGCTGACCTCCCTCCTCAAATATTTTCGGTACCAGCCGAGCTGCCGACAAATATATTTTTGGGACCAGCCGAGCCCCCTTTGAAAATATTTTCAGGACCGGCCGAGCCCCCGTCGAAAATATTTTCGGTACCAGCCAAGCCCCTGTTGAAAATAGTTTTGGTGCCGGCCGAGCACCCATCGAAATTTTTTTTGGTGCCGGCTGAGCACCCTTCGAAGTCTTTTTCAGCGCTGGCAATACTCCCGTCGAAAAGAATTTTGGGAGCGGCCGAGCTGCCATCGAAAATATTTTTTTGGTGCCGGCAGAGCCCCCTTTGAAATTTTTTTCAGTGCTGGCCGAGCTGCTGTCGAATATATTTTTTGGTGCCGGCTGAGCCCCCTTTGAAATTTTTTTCAGTGCTGGCTGAGCTGCCGTCGAATATATTTTTGGGACTGGCTGAGCTGCTGTCGAAAATATTTTCGGCGCCGGCCAAGCCCCCATCGAAAATATTTTTGGGACCGGCCGAGCCCTCTTCAAAAATATTTTTGGGACAGGCCGAGCCACCTACGAAAATATTTTCGGTACCGGCCGAGCTCCCGTTGAAAATATTTTTGGGACCAGCCGAGCAGCCGTCAAAAATATTTTCGGTGCCGGCAAAGCCACTGTCGAAAATATTTTCAGCGCCGGACAAGCCCCCGTCGAAAATATTTTTGGTGCCAGCCAAGTACCCTTCGAAATTTTCTTTGGTACCAGCCGAGCCCCCGTCGAAAATATTTTAGAAGCCAGCCGACCTCCCGTCAAAAATATTTTCGGCGCTGGACAAGCCCGCATCGAAAATATTTTTGGGACCGGCCGAACCCCCGTCGAAAATATTTTCGGTGCGGCCGTGCCCCCGTCGAAAATATTTTCGGTGTCGGCCGAGCACCAGTCAAAAATATTTTCGGCGCCGGCCGAACTCTCATCAAAGAAATTTTAGGGACCGGCCGAGCCCCCGTCGAAAATATTTTTGGGCAGGCTGAGACCTCGTCAACAATATTTTTGGTGCCGGCCGAGCCCCCGTCGAAAATATTTTTGGGACCTGCCGAGCTGCCGTCAAAAATATTTTCGGTGTCAGTCTTGTCCCAGTCAAAAATATTTTCAGTGCTGGCCGAGCCCCCGTCGAAATTTTTTTCTGTGCCAGCCGACCCCCCTTCTCAAATGTTTTCAGTACGAGCCGAGCTGCTGACAAATATATTTTTGGGACCGGCCGAGCCACCATCAAAAATATTTTTGGGACCATCCCAGCCCCCGTTGAAAATATTTTCGGTGCTAGACGAGCCGCCGTCGAAAATATTTTCGGTACCAGCCGAGCCCCTGTTGAAAATAGTTTTGGTGCTGGCCGAGCACCCATCGAAATTTTTTTTGGTGCCGGCTGAGCACCCTTCGAAGTTTTTTTCAGTGCTGGCTGAGCTCCCGGCGAAAAGAATTTTAGGACCAGCCGAGCTGCCGTCGAAAATATTTTCGGCGCCGGCCAAGCACCCTTTGAAATTTTTTTCAGTGCTGGCCGAGCTGCCGTCGAATATATTTTTGGGACTGCCCGAGCTGCCATCAAAAATATTTTCGGCACCATCCGAGCCCCGTCGAAAATATTTTCGGCGCCAGCCAAGCTCCCATTGAAAATATTTTTGGGACCGGACGAGCCCTCTTCGAAAATATTTTTGGAACAGGCCGAGCCACCTGCGAAAATATTTTCGGTGCTGGACGAGACCCCATCAACAATATTTTCGGTGCCGGCCGAGCCCCCGTCAAAAATATTTTCGGTGCCGGCCGAGCCCCTGTCGAAAATATTTTCGAAGCCGGCCGAGCCCCCGACAAAAATATTTTTGGGACCGGCCGAGCTGCGGTCGAAAATATTTTCGGTGCCTGCTGAGCCCCTGTCGAAAATATTTTCGGTGCTAGCCGAGCTCTTGTTGAAAATATTTTTGGTGCTGGCCGATCCCCTGTCGAAATTTTTTTTGTGCCAGCCGAACCCCCATCGAAAATATTTTCGGCGCCGGCTGAGCCCCCTTCGAAAATATATTTGGGACCAGCCAAGGTGCCGTTAAAATTATTTTCAGTGCTGGCTGAGCCCCCATCAACAATATTTTCGGCACCGACCGAGCCCCCGTCGAAAATATTTTTGGTGCCAGCCGAGTCCCCGTCAAAAATATTTTTTCTGCCGGCAGACTACCCTTCGAAATTTTTTTCGTTACCGGCTGAAGCCCCGTCTAAAATATTTTCGGAGACGGCCAAACTCCCGTCAAAAATATTTTCGGTGCCGGCCAAGCCCCCGTCGAAAATATTTTCGGTGCTGACCGAGCCCCCTTCGAAATTATTTTCGGTACCGGCTGAGCCCCCTTCGAAAATATTTTCGGTGCCATCCAAGCCCCCGTCAACAATATTTTCTGCTCCGACAGAGCTCTCGTCGAAAATATTTTCAGTGCCAGCCTAGTCCCCTTCGAAATTATTTTCAGTGCCGTCCCAGCCCCCTTTGAAAATATTGTCAGTACCGGCCGAGCCCCGGTTGAAATTTTTTTCGGTGCTGGCCGAGCCCCCTTCGAAATTATTTTCGGTACCGGCCGAGCTCCCGTCGACAATATTTTTGGTGCCGGCCGAGCCACCATCAGCAATATTTTCGGCGCCACCCAAGCCCCCTTCGAAAATATTTTTGGTGCTGGCCGAGTCCCCTTCGGAAATATTTTCAGTGCCAGTCGAGTCCCCTTCAAAATTATTTTCGGTGCCGAGCGAGCCCCCTTCGGAAATATTTTCAGTGCCGGCCGAGTCCCCTTCGAAATTATTTTCCGTGCCGGCCGAGTCCCCTTCGAAATTATTTTTGGTGCCGTCGAGCCCCCTTTGAAAATATTTTGGGTGCCAGCAGAGCCCCCGTCAAAAATATTTTTGTAACAGGCAGAGCTGCGGTAGAAAATATTTTCACTGACGGCCGAGCCCCTGTCGAAAATATTTTCAGTAGCAGCCGAGCTGCCATCGAATATATTTTTGGGACCGGCCGAGCTCTTGTCAAAAATATTATCGGTGCCAGCCAAGCCCCCGTCGAAAATATTTTTGGCACCGGCCGAGCCCCTGTCGAAAATATTTTTGGCACCGGCCGAGTCCCCGTCAAAAATATTTTCGGTGCCAGCCGAGCTCTTGTTGAAAATATTTTTGGTGCTGGCCGATCCCCCGTCGAAATTTTTTCAGTGCCAGTCGAACCCCCGTCGAAAATATTTTCGGTGCCTGCTGAGCCCCTGTCGAAAATATTTTTGGTGCCGAATGAGCCCCCGTTGAAAATATTTTTGCTGCCGGCTGAGCCTCTGTCGAAATGTTTTTCGGTGCCTGCCCAGCCCCCGTCAAACATATTTTTGGGACCGGCCGAGCTCCCGTCAAAAATATTTTCGGTGCCGGCCAAGCCCCCTTCAAAAATATATTTGGGACCGGCCGAGGTGCTGTTAAAAGTATTTTCAGTGCTGGTTGAGCCCCCATCAACAATATTTTTGGCACCGACCGAGCCCCCGTCGAAAATATTTTCGGCACCGCCCGAGCCCCCGTTGAAAATATTTTCGGTGCGGCCGAGACCCCTTCTCAAATATTTTCGTTGCCGGCCGAGCCCCCGTCTAAAATATTTTTGGTACCGGCCGAGCGCCCGTCGAAAATATTTTTGGGACAGACCAAGATGCCATCGAAAACATTTTCGGTGCCAGACTAGTCCCCTTCTCAAATATTTTCGTTGCCGGCCGAGCCCCCGTTGAAATTTTTTTCTGTGCCGGCTGACCTCCCTCCTCAAATATTTTCGGTACCAGCCGAGCTGCCGACAAATATATTTTTGGGACCAGCCGAGCCCCCTTTGAAAATATTGTCAGTACCGGCCGAGCCCCGGTTGAAATTTTTTTCGGTGCTGGCCGAGCCCCCTTCGAAATTATTTTCGGTACCGGCCGAGCTCCCGTCGACAATATTTTTGGTGCCGGCCGAGCCACCATCAGCAATATTTTCGGCGCCACCCAAGCCCCCTTCGAAAATATTTTTGGTGCTGGCCGAGTCCCCTTCGGAAATATTTTCAGTGCCAGTCGAGTCCCCTTCAAAATTATTTTCGGTGCCGAGCGAGCCCCCTTCGGAAATATTTTCAGTGCCGGCCGAGTCCCCTTCGAAATTATTTTCCGTGCCGGCCGAGTCCCCTTCGAAATTATTTTTGGTGCCGTCGAGCCCCCTTTGAAAATATTTTGGGTGCCAGCAGAGCCCCCGTCAAAAATATTTTTGTAACAGGCAGAGCTGCGGTAGAAAATATTTTCACTGATGGCCGAGCCCCTGTCGAAAATATTTTCAGTAGCAGCCGAGCTGCCATCGAATATATTTTTGGGACCGGCCGAGCTCTTGTCAAAAATATTATCGGTGCCAGCCAAGCCCCCGTCGAAAATATTTTTGGCACCGGCCGAGCCCCTGTCGAAAATATTTTTGGCACCGGCCGAGTCCCCGTCAAAAATATTTTCGGTGCCAGCCGAGCTCTTGTTGAAAATATTTTTGGTGCTGGCCGATCCCCCGTCGAAATTTTTTCAGTGCCAGTCGAACCCCCGTCGTAAATATTTTCGGTGCCTGCTGAGCCCCTGTCGAAAATATTTTTGGTGCCGAATGAGCCCCCGTTGAAAATATTTTTGCTGCTGGCTGAGCCTCTGTCGAAATGTTTTTCGGTGCCTGCCCAGCCCCCGTCAAACATATTTTTGGGACCGGCCGAGCTCCCGTCAAAAATATTTTCGGTGCCGGCCAAGCCCCCTTCAAAAATATATTTGGGACCGGCCGAGGTGCTGTTAAAAGTATTTTCAGTGCTGGTTGAGCCCCCATCAACAATATTTTCGGCACCGACCGAGCCCCCGTCGAAAATATTTTCGGCACCGCCCGAGCCCCCGTTGAAAATATTTTCGGTGCGGCCGAGACCCCTTCTCAAATATTTTCGTTGCCGGCCGAGCCCCCGTCTAAAATATTTTTGGTACCGGCCGAGCGCCCGTCGAAAATATTTTTGGGACAGACCGAGATGCCATCGAAAACATTTTCGGTGCCAGACTAGTCCCCTTCTCAAATATTTTCGTTGCCGGCCGAGCCCCCGTTGAAATTTTTTTCTGTGCCGGCTGACCTCCCTCCTCAAATATTTTCAGTACCAGCCGAGCTGCCGACAAATATATTTTTGGGACCAGCCGAGCCCCCATCGAAAATATTTTCAGGACCGGCCGAGCCCCCGTCGAAAATATTTTCGGTACCAGCCAAGCCCCTGTTGAAAATAGTTTTGGTGCCGGCCGAGCACCCATCGAAATTTTTTTTGGTGCCGGCTGAGCACCCTTCGAAGTCTTTTTCAGCGCTGGCAATACTCCCGTCGAAAAGAATTTTGGGAGCGGCCGAGCTGCCATCGAAAATATTTTTTTGGTGCCGGCAGAGCCCCCTTTGAAATGTTTTTCAGTGCTGGCCGAGCTGCTGTCGAATATATTTTTTGGTGCCGGCTGAGCCCCCTTTGAAATTTTTTTCAGTGCTGGCTGAGCTGCCGTCGAATATATTTTTGGGACTGGCTGAGCTGCTGTCGAAAATATTTTCGGCGCCGGCCAAGCCCCCATCGAAAATATTTTTGGGACCGGCCGAGCCCTCTTCAAAAATATTTTTGGGACAGGCCGAGCCACCTACGAAAATATTTTCGGTACCGGCCGAGCTCCCGTTGAAAATATTTTTGGGACCAGCCGAGCAGCCGTCAAAAATATTTTCGGTGCCGGCAAAGCCACTGTCGAAAATATTTTCGGCGCCGGACAAGCCCCCGTCGAAAATATTTTTGGTGCCAGCCAAGTACCCTTCGAAATTTTCTTTGGTACCAGCCGAGCCCCCGTCGAAAATAGTTTAGAAGCCAGCCGACCTCCCGTCAAAAATATTTTCGGCGCTGGACAAGCCCGCATCGAAAATATTTTTGGGACCGGCCGAACCCCCGTCGAAAATATTTTCGGTGCGGCCGTGCCCCCGTCGAAAATATTTTCGGTGTCGGCCGAGCACCAGTCAAAAATATTTTCGGCGCCGGCCGAACTCTCATCAAAGAAATTTTAGGGACCGGCCGAGCCCCCGTCGAAAATATTTTTGGGCAGGCTGAGACCTCGTCAACAATATTTTTGGTGCCGGCCGAGCCCCCGTCGAAAATATTTTTGGGACCTGCCGAGCTGCCGTCAAAAATATTTTCGGTGTCAGTCTTGTCCCAGTCAAAAATATTTTCAGTGCTGGCCGAGCCCCCGTTGAAATTTTTTTCTGTGCCAGCCGACCCCCCTTCTCAAATGTTTTCAGTACGAGCCGAGCTGCTGACAAATATATTTTTGGGACCGGCCGAGCCACCATCAAAAATATTTTTGGGACCATCCCAGCCCCCGTTGAAAATATTTTCGGTGCTAGACGAGCCGCCGTCGAAAATATTTTCGGTACCAGCCGAGCCCCTGTTGAAAATAGTTTTGGTGCTGGCCGAGCACCCATCGAAATTTTTTTTGGTGCCGGCTGAGCACCCTTCGAAGTTTTTTTCAGTGCTGGCTGAGCTCCCGGCGAAAAGAATTTTAGGACCGGCCGAGCTGCCGTCGAAAATATTTTCGGCGCCGGCCAAGCACCCTTTGAAATTTTTTTCAGTGCTGGCCGAGCTGCCGTCGAATATATTTTTGGGACTGCCCGAGCTGCCATCAAAAATATTTTCGGCACCATCCGAGCCCCGTCGAAAATATTTTCGGCGCCAGCCAAGCTCCCATTGAAAATATTTTTGGGACCGGACGAGCCCTCTTCGAAAATATTTTTGGAACAGGCCGAGCCACCTGCGAAAATATTTTCGGTGCTGGACGAGACCCCATCAACAATATTTTCGGTGCCGGCCGAGCCCCCGTCAAAAATATTTTCGGTGCCGGCCGAGCCCCTGTCGAAAATATTTTCGAAGCCGGCCGAGCCCCCGACAAAAATATTTTTGGGACCGGCCGAGCTGCGGTCGAAAATATTTTCGGTGCCTGCTGAGCCCCTGTCGAAAATATTTTCGGTGCTAGCCGAGCTCTTGTTGAAAATATTTTTGGTGCTGGCCGATCCCCTGTCGAAATTTTTTTTGTGCCAGCCGAACCCCCATCGAAAATATTTTCGGCGCCGGCTGAGCCCCCTTCGAAAATATATTTGGGACCAGCCAAGGTGCCGTTAAAATTATTTTCAGTGCTGGCTGAGCCCCCATCAACAATATTTTCGGCACCGACCGAGCCCCCGTCGAAAATATTTTTGGTGCCAGCCGAGTCCCCGTCAAAAATATTTTTTCTGCCGGCAGACTACCCTTCGAAATTTTTTTCGTTACCGGCTGAAGCCCCGTCTAAAATATTTTCGGAGACGGCCAAACTCCCGTCAAAAATATTTTCGGTGCCGGCCAAGCCCCCGTCGAAAATATTTTCGGTGCTGACCGAGCCCCCTTCGAAATTATTTTCGGTACCGGCTGAGCCCCCTTCGAAAATATTTTCGGTGCCATCCAAGCCCCCGTCAACAATATTTTCTGCTCCGACAGAGCTCTCGTCGAAAATATTTTCAGTGCCAGCCTAGTCCCCTTCGAAATTATTTTCAGTGCCGTCCCAGCCCCCTTTGAAAATATTGTCAGTACCGGCCGAGCCCCGGTTGAAATTTTTTTCGGTGCTGGCCGAGCCCCCTTCGAAATTATTTTCGGTACCGGCCGAGCTCCCGTCGACAATATTTTTGGTGCCGGCCGAGCCACCATCAGCAATATTTTCGGCGCCACCCAAGCCCCCTTCGAAAATATTTTTGGTGCTGGCCGAGTCCCCTTCGGAAATATTTTCAGTGCCAGTCGAGTCCCCTTCAAAATTATTTTCGGTGCCGAGCGAGCCCCCTTCGGAAATATTTTCAGTGCCGGCCGAGTCCCCTTCGAAATTATTTTCCGTGCCGGCCGAGTCCCCTTCGAAATTATTTTTGGTGCCGTCGAGCCCCCTTTGAAAATATTTTGGGTGCCAGCAGAGCCCCCGTCAAAAATATTTTTGTAACAGGCAGAGCTGCGGTAGAAAATATTTTCACTGACGGCCGAGCCCCTGTCGAAAATATTTTTGGCACCGGCCGAGCCCCTGTCGAAAATATTTTTGGCACCGGCCGAGCCCCTGTCGAAAATATTTTCGGTGTTGGCCGAGTCCCCGTCAAAAATATTTTCGGTGCCAGCCGAGCTCTTGTTGAAAATATTTTTGGTGCTGGCCGATCCCCCGTCGAAATTTTTTCAGTGCCAGTCGAACCCCCGTCGAAAATATTTTCGGTACCAGCCGAGGTCCCATCGAAAATATTTTGGGAGCAGCCGAGATGGCATGAAAAATATTTTCGGTGTCAGTCTTGTCCCCTTCGAAAATATTTTCGGTGCTGGCCTAGCTCTTGTTGAAAATATTTTTGGTGCTGGCCGAGCTCCCGTCGAAAATATTTTTGGGACCGGCCGAGCTGCCATCGAAAATATTTTCGGTGCCGGCCCAGCCCCTGTCAAAATTTTTTTCGGTGCTGGCTGAGCTCCGATCGAAAATCTTTTTGGGACCAGTAGAGCTCCCATCGAAAATATTTTCACTGAAGGCCCAGCCACCGTCGAAAATATTTTCGGCACTGGCTGAACCCCCCTCGAAAATATTTTTGGTGTCGACCGCGCCCCCTTCGAAAATATTTTTGGTACCCGCCGAGCTCCCATTGAAAAGAATTTTGGGACTGGCTGAGCTGCCGTCGAAAATATTTTCGGTGTCAGTCTTGTCCCCATCGAAAATATTTTGGATGCCGGACGAGCTGCCGTCGAAAATATTTTCGTTGCCGGCCGAGCTGCCGTTGAATATATTTTCGGTGCTGGTTGAGCTCCCGTCGAAAATATTTTTGGCACCGGCCGAGCTCCCGTCGAAAATATTTTCGGTGCCGGCCAAGACCTCCTCGAAAATATTTTTGGTGCCAGCCAAGCCCCTGTTGAAATTTTTTTCAGTGCTGGCAAAGCCCCTTTCAAAATTGTTTTTGGTACCAGCCGAGCTCCTGTCAAAAATATTTTTCGTGCCGGCCGAGCCCCTGTCAGCAATATTTTCGGCGCCAGCCAAGCAACCTTCGAAAATATTTTTGGGACAGGCAGAGCTGCCGTCGAAAATATTTTCACTGATGGCTGAGACCCTGATGAAAATATTTTTGGGACCGGCCGAGCTCCTATCGAAAATATTTTCGGTGACGGCCAAGCCCCCATCGAAAATATTTTCAGCGCCGGCCGAGCCCCCGACAAAAATATTTTTGGGACCGGCCGAGCTGCGGTCGAAAATATTTTCGGTGCCTGCTGAGCCCCTGTCGAAAATATTTTCGGTGCTAGCCGAGCTCTTGTTGAAAATATTTTTGGTGCTGGCCAATCCCCCGTCGAAATTTTTTTTGTGCCAGCCGAACCCCCATCGAAAATATTTTCGGCGCCGGCTGAGCCCCCTTCGAAAATATATTTGGGACCAGCCAAGGTGCCGTTAAAATTATTTTCAGTGCTGGCTGAGCCCCCATCAACAATATTTTCGGCACCGACCGAGCCCCCGTCGAAAATATTTTTGGTGCCAGCCGAGTCCCCGTCAAAAATATTTTTTCTGCCGGCAGACTACCCTTCGAAATTTTTTTCGTTACCGGCTGAAGCCCCGTCTAAAATATTTTCGGAGATGGCCAAACTCCCGTCAAAAATATTTTCGGTGCCGGCCAAGCCCCCGTCGAAAATATTTTCGGTGCTGACCGAGCCCCCTTCGAAATTATTTTCGGTACCGGCTGAGCCCCCTTCGAAAATATTTTCGGTGCCATCCAAGCCCCCGTCAACAATATTTTCTGCTCCGACAGAGCTCTCGTCGAAAATATTTTCAGTGCCAGCCTAGTCCCCTTCGAAATTATTTTCAGTGCCGTCCCAGCCCCCTTTGAAAATATTGTCAGTACCGGCCGAGCCCCGGTTGAAATTTTTTTCGGTGCTGGCCGAGCCCCCTTCGAAATTATTTTCGGTACCGGCCGAGCTCCCGTCGACAATATTTTTGGTGCCGGCCGAGCCACCATCAGCAATATTTTCGGCGCCACCCAAGCCCCCTTCGAAAATATTTTTGGTGCTGGCCGAGTCCCCTTCGGAAATATTTTCAGTGCCAGTCGAGTCCCCTTCAAAATTATTTTCGGTGCCGAGCGAGCCCCCTTCGGAAATATTTTCAGTGCCGGCCGAGTCCCCTTCGAAATTATTTTCCGTGCCGGCCGAGTCCCCTTCGAAATTATTTTTGGTGCCGTCGAGCCCCCTTTGAAAATATTTTGGGTGCCAGCAGAGCCCCCGTCAAAAATATTTTTGTAACAGGCAGAGCTGCGGTAGAAAATATTTTCACTGACGGCCGAGCCCCTGTCGAAAATATTTTCAGTAGCAGCCGAGCTGCCATCGAATATATTTTTGGGACCGGCCGAGCTCTTGTCAAAAATATTATCGGTGCCAGCCAAGCCCCCGTCGAAAATATTTTTGGCACCGGCCGAGCCCCTGTCGAAAATATTTTTGGCACCGGCCGAGTCCCCGTCAAAAATATTTTCGGTGCCAGCCGAGCTCTTGTTGAAAATATTTTTGGTGCTGGCCGATCCCCCGTCGAAATTTTTTCAGTGCCAGTCGAACCCCCGTCGAAAATATTTTCGGTGCCTGCTGAGCCCCTGTCGAAAATATTTTTGGTGCCGAATGAGCCCCCGTTGAAAATATTTTTGCTGCCGGCTGAGCCTCTGTCGAAATGTTTTTCGGTGCCTGCCCAGCCCCCGTCAAACATATTTTTGGGACCGGCCGAGCTCCCGTCAAAAATATTTTCGGTGCCGGCCAAGCCCCCTTCAAAAATATATTTGGGACCGGCCGAGGTGCTGTTAAAAGTATTTTCAGTGCTGGTTGAGCCCCCATCAACAATATTTTCGGCACCGACCGAGCCCCCGTCGAAAATATTTTCGGCACCGCCCGAGCCCCCGTTGAAAATATTTTCGGTGCGGCCGAGACCCCTTCTCAAATATTTTCGTTGCCGGCCGAGCCCCCGTCTAAAATATTTTTGGTACCGGCCGAGCGCCCGTCGAAAATATTTTTGGGACAGACCGAGATGCCATCGAAAACATTTTCGGTGCCAGACTAGTCCCCTTCTCAAATATTTTCGTTGCCGGCCGAGCCCCCGTTGAAATTTTTTTCTGTGCCGGCTGACCTCCCTCCTCAAATATTTTCGGTACCAGCCGAGCTGCCGACAAATATATTTTTGGGACCAGCCGAGCCCCCTTTGAAAATATTGTCAGTACCGGCCGAGCCCCGGTTGAAATTTTTTTCGGTGCTGGCCGAGCCCCCTTCGAAATTATTTTCGGTACCGGCCGAGCTCCCGTCGACAATATTTTTGGTGCCGGCCGAGCCACCATCAGCAATATTTTCGGCGCCACCCAAGCCCCCTTCGAAAATATTTTTGGTGCTGGCCGAGTCCCCTTCGGAAATATTTTCAGTGCCAGTCAAGTCCCCTTCAAAATTATTTTCGGTGCCGAGCGAGCCCCCTTCGGAAATATTTTCAGTGCCGGCCGAGTCCCCTTCGAAATTATTTTCCGTGCCGGCCGAGTCCCCTTCGAAATTATTTTTGGTGCCGTCGAGCCCCCTTTGAAAATATTTTGGGTGCCAGCAGAGCCCCCGTCAAAAATATTTTTGTAACAGGCAGAGCTGCGGTAGAAAATATTTTCACTGACGGCCGAGCCCCTGTCGAAAATATTTTTGGCACCGGCCGAGCCCCTGTCGAAAATATTTTTGGCACCGGCCGAGCCCCTGTCGAAAATATTTTCGGTGTTGGCCGAGTCCCCGTCAAAAATATTTTCGGTGCCAGCCGAGCTCTTGTTGAAAATATTTTTGGTGCTGGCCGATCCCCCGTCGAAATTTTTTCAGTGCCAGTCGAACCCCCGTCGAAAATATTTTCGGTACCAGCCGAGGTCCCATCGAAAATATTTTGGGAGCAGCCGAGATGGCATGAAAAATATTTTCGGTGTCAGTCTTGTCCCCTTCGAAAATATTTTCGGTGCTGGCCTAGCTCTTGTTGAAAATATTTTTGGTGCTGGCCGAGCTCCCGTCGAAAATATTTTTGGGACCGGCCGAGCTGCCATCGAAAATATTTTCGGTGCCGGCCCAGCCCCTGTCAAAATTTTTTTCGGTGCTGGCTGAGCTCCGATCGAAAATCTTTTTGGGACCAGTAGAGCTCCCATCGAAAATATTTTCACTGAAGGCCCAGCCACCGTCGAAAATATTTTCGGCACTGGCTGAACCCCCCTCGAAAATATTTTTGGTGTCGACCGCGCCCCCTTCGAAAATATTTTTGGTACCCGCCGAGCTCCCATTGAAAAGAATTTTGGGACTGGCTGAGCTGCCGTCGAAAATATTTTCGGTGTCAGTCTTGTCCCCATCGAAAATATTTTGGATGCCGGACGAGCTGCCGTCGAAAATATTTTCGTTGCCGGCCGAGCTGCCGTTGAATATATTTTCGGTGCTGGTTGAGCTCCCGTCGAAAATATTTTCGGTGCCGGTTAAGCCCCCGTCGAAAATATTTTTGGCACCGGCCGAGCTCCCGTCGAAAATATTTTCGGTGCCGGCCAAGACCTCCTCGAAAATATTTTTGGTGCCAGCCAAGCCCCTGTTGAAATTTTTTTCAGTGCTGGCAAAGCCCCTTTCAAAATTGTTTTTGGTACCAGCCGAGCTCCTGTCAAAAATATTTTTCGTGCCGGCCGAGCCCCTGTCAGCAATATTTTCGGCGCCAGCCAAGCAACCTTCGAAAATATTTTTGGGACAGGCAGAGCTGCCGTCGAAAATATTTTCACTGATGGCTGAGACCCTGATGAAAATATTTTTGGGACCGGCCGAGCTCCTATCGAAAATATTTTCGGTGACGGCCAAGCCCCCATCGAAAATATTTTCAGCGCCGGCCGAGCCCCCGACAAAAATATTTTTGGGACCGGCCGAGCTGCGGTCGAAAATATTTTCGGTGCCTGCTGAGCCCCTGTCGAAAATATTTTCGGTGCTAGCCGAGCTCTTGTTGAAAATATTTTTGGTGCTGGCCAATCCCCCGTCGAAATTTTTTTTGTGCCAGCCGAACCCCCATCGAAAATATTTTCGGCGCCGGCTGAGCCCCCTTCGAAAATATATTTGGGACCAGCCAAGGTGCCGTTAAAATTGTTTTCAGTGCTGGCTGAGCCCCCATCAACAATATTTTCGGCACCGACCGAGCCCCCGTCGAAAATATTTTTGGTGCCAGCCGAGTCCCCGTCAAAAATATTTTTTCTGCCGGCAGACTACCCTTCGAAATTTTTTTCGTTACCGGCTGAAGCCCCGTCTAAAATATTTTCGGAGATGGCCAAACTCCCGTCAAAAATATTTTCGGTGCCGGCCAAGCCCCCGTCGAAAATATTTTCGGTGCTGACCGAGCCCCCTTCGAAATTATTTTCGGTACCGGCTGAGCCCCCTTCGAAAATATTTTCGGTGCCATCCAAGCCCCCGTCAACAATATTTTCTGCTCCGACAGAGCTCTCGTCGAAAATATTTTCAGTGCCAGCCTAGTCCCCTTCGAAATTATTTTCAGTGCCGTCCCAGCCCCCTTTGAAAATATTGTCAGTACCGGCCGAGCCCCGGTTGAAATTTTTTTCGGTGCTGGCCGAGCCCCCTTCGAAATTATTTTCGGTACCGGCCGAGCTCCCGTCGACAATATTTTTGGTGCCGGCCGAGCCACCATCAGCAATATTTTCGGCGCCACCCAAGCCCCCTTCGAAAATATTTTTGGTGCTGGCCGAGTCCCCTTCGGAAATATTTTCAGTGCCAGTCGAGTCCCCTTCAAAATTATTTTCGGTGCCGAGCGAGCCCCCTTCGGAAATATTTTCAGTGCCGGCCGAGTCCCCTTCGAAATTATTTTCCGTGCCGGCCGAGTCCCCTTCGAAATTATTTTTGGTGCCGTCGAGCCCCCTTTGAAAATATTTTGGGTGCCAGCAGAGCCCCCGTCAAAAATATTTTTGTAACAGGCAGAGCTGCGGTAGAAAATATTTTCACTGACGGCCGAGCCCCTGTCGAAAATATTTTCAGTAGCAGCCGAGCTGCCATCGAATATATTTTTGGGACCGGCCGAGCTCTTGTCAAAAATATTATCGGTGCCAGCCAAGCCCCCGTCGAAAATATTTTTGGCACCGGCCGAGCCCCTGTCGAAAATATTTTTGGCACCGGCCGAGTCCCCGTCAAAAATATTTTCGGTGCCAGCCGAGCTCTTGTTGAAAATATTTTTGGTGCTGGCCGATCCCCCGTCGAAATTTTTTCAGTGCCAGTCGAACCCCCGTCGAAAATATTTTCGGTGCCTGCTGAGCCCCTGTCGAAAATATTTTTGGTGCCGAATGAGCCCCCGTTGAAAATATTTTTGCTGCCGGCTGAGCCTCTGTCGAAATGTTTTTCGGTGCCTGCCCAGCCCCCGTCAAACATATTTTTGGGACCGGCCGAGCTCCCGTCAAAAATATTTTCGGTGCCGGCCAAGCCCCCTTCAAAAATATATTTGGGACCGGCCGAGGTGCTGTTAAAAGTATTTTCAGTGCTGGTTGAGCCCCCATCAACAATATTTTCGGCACCGACCGAGCCCCCGTCGAAAATATTTTCGGTGCGGCCGAGACCCCTTCTCAAATATTTTCGTTGCCGGCCGAGCCCCCGTCTAAAATATTTTTGGTACCGGCCGAGCGCCCGTCGAAAATATTTTTGGGACAGACCGAGATGCCATCGAAAACATTTTCGGTGCCAGACTAGTCCCCTTCTCAAATATTTTCGTTGCCGGCCGAGCCCCCGTTGAAATTTTTTTCTGTGCCGGCTGACCTCCCTCCTCAAATATTTTCGGTACCAGCCGAGCTGCCGACAAATATATTTTTGGGACCAGCCGAGCCCCCTTTGAAAATATTGTCAGTACCGGCCGAGCCCCGGTTGAAATTTTTTTCGGTGCTGGCCGAGCCCCCTTCGAAATTATTTTCGGTACCGGCCGAGCTCCCGTCGACAATATTTTTGGTGCCGGCCGAGCCACCATCAGCAATATTTTCGGCGCCACCCAAGCCCCCTTCAAAAATATTTTTGGTGCTGGCCGAGTCCCCTTCGGAAATATTTTCAGTGCCAGTCGAGTCCCCTTCAAAATTATTTTCGGTGCCGAGCGAGCCCCCTTCGGAAATATTTTCAGTGCCGGCCGAGTCCCCTTCGAAATTATTTTCCGTGCCGGCCGAGTCCCCTTCGAAATTATTTTTGGTGCCGTCGAGCCCCCTTTGAAAATATTTTGGGTGCCAGCAGAGCCCCCGTCAAAAATATTTTTGTAACAGGCAGAGCTGCGGTAGAAAATATTTTCACTGACGGCCGAGCCCCTGTCGAAAATATTTTTGGCACCGGCCGAGCCCCTGTCGAAAATATTTTTGGCACCGGCCGAGCCCCTGTCGAAAATATTTTCGGTGTTGGCCGAGTCCCCGTCAAAAATATTTTCGGTGCCAGCCGAGCTCTTGTTGAAAATATTTTTGGTGCTGGCCGATCCCCCGTCGAAATTTTTTCAGTGCCAGTCGAACCCCCGTCGAAAATATTTTCGGTACCAGCCGAGGTCCCATCGAAAATATTTTGGGAGCAGCCGAGATGGCATGAAAAATATTTTCGGTGTCAGTCTTGTCCCCTTCGAAAATATTTTCGGTGCTGGCCTAGCTCTTGTTGAAAATATTTTTGGTGCTGGCCGAGCTCCCGTCGAAAATATTTTTGGGACCGGCCGAGCTGCCATCGAAAATATTTTCGGTGCCGGCCCAGCCCCTGTCAAAATTTTTTTCGGTGCTGGCTGAGCTCCGATCGAAAATCTTTTTGGGACCAGTAGAGCTCCCATCGAAAATATTTTCACTGAAGGCCCAGCCACCGTCGAAAATATTTTCGGCACTGGCTGAACCCCCCTCGAAAATATTTTTGGTGTCGACCGCGCCCCCTTCGAAAATATTTTTGGTACCCGCCGAGCTCCCATTGAAAAGAATTTTGGGACTGGCTGAGCTGCCGTCGAAAATATTTTCGGTGTCAGTCTTGTCCCCATCGAAAATATTTTGGATGCCGGACGAGCTGCCGTCGAAAATATTTTCGTTGCCGGCCGAGCTGCCGTTGAATATATTTTCGGTGCTGGTTGAGCTCCCGTCGAAAATATTTTCGGTGCCGGTTAAGCCCCCGTCGAAAATATTTTTGGCACCGGCCGAGCTCCCGTCGAAAATATTTTCGGTGCCGGCCAAGACCTCCTCGAAAATATTTTTGGTGCCAGCCAAGCCCCTGTTGAAATTTTTTTCAGTGCTGGCAAAGCCCCTTTCAAAATTGTTTTTGGTACCAGCCGAGCTCCTGTCAAAAATATTTTTCGTGCCGGCCGAGCCCCTGTCAGCAATATTTTCGGCGCCAGCCAAGCAACCTTCGAAAATATTTTTGGGACAGGCAGAGCTGCCGTCGAAAATATTTTCACTGATGGCTGAGACCCTGATGAAAATATTTTTGGGACCGGCCGAGCTCCTATCGAAAATATTTTCGGTGACGGCCAAGCCCCCATCGAAAATATTTTCAGCGCCGGCCGAGCCCCCGACAAAAATATTTTTGGGACCGGCCGAGCTGCGGTCGAAAATATTTTCGGTGCCTGCTGAGCCCCTGTCGAAAATATTTTCGGTGCTAGCCGAGCTCTTGTTGAAAATATTTTTGGTGCTGGCCAATCCCCCGTCGAAATTTTTTTTGTGCCAGCCGAACCCCCATCGAAAATATTTTCGGCGCCGGCTGAGCCCCCTTCGAAAATATATTTGGGACCAGCCAAGGTGCCGTTAAAATTATTTTCAGTGCTGGCTGAGCCCCCATCAACAATATTTTCGGCACCGACCGAGCCCCCGTCGAAAATATTTTTGGTGCCAGCCGAGTCCCCGTCAAAAATATTTTTTCTGCCGGCAGACTACCCTTCGAAATTTTTTTCGTTACCGGCTGAAGCCCCGTCTAAAATATTTTCGGAGATGGCCAAACTCCCGTCAAAAATATTTTCGGTGCCGGCCAAGCCCCCGTCGAAAATATTTTCGGTGCTGACCGAGCCCCCTTCGAAATTATTTTCGGTACCGGCTGAGCCCCCTTCGAAAATATTTTCGGTGCCATCCAAGCCCCCGTCAACAATATTTTCTGCTCCGACAGAGCTCTCGTCGAAAATATTTTCAGTGCCAGCCTAGTCCCCTTCGAAATTATTTTCAGTGCCGTCCCAGCCCCCTTTGAAAATATTGTCAGTACCGGCCGAGCCCCGGTTGAAATTTTTTTCGGTGCTGGCCGAGCCCCCTTCGAAATTATTTTCGGTACCGGCCGAGCTCCCGTCGACAATATTTTTGGTGCCGGCCGAGCCACCATCAGCAATATTTTCGGCGCCACCCAAGCCCCCTTCGAAAATATTTTTGGTGCTGGCCGAGTCCCCTTCGGAAATATTTTCAGTGCCAGTCGAGTCCCCTTCAAAATTATTTTCGGTGCCGAGCGAGCCCCCTTCGGAAATATTTTCAGTGCCGGCCGAGTCCCCTTCGAAATTATTTTCCGTGCCGGCCGAGTCCCCTTCGAAATTATTTTTGGTGCCGTCGAGCCCCCTTTGAAAATATTTTGGGTGCCAGCAGAGCCCCCGTCAAAAATATTTTTGTAACAGGCAGAGCTGCGGTAGAAAATATTTTCACTGACGGCCGAGCCCCTGTCGAAAATATTTTCAGTAGCAGCCGAGCTGCCATCGAATATATTTTTGGGACCGGCCGAGCTCTTGTCAAAAATATTATCGGTGCCAGCCAAGCCCCCGTCGAAAATATTTTTGGCACCGGCCGAGCCCCTGTCGAAAATATTTTTGGCACCGGCCGAGTCCCCGTCAAAAATATTTTCGGTGCCAGCCGAGCTCTTGTTGAAAATATTTTTGGTGCTGGCCGATCCCCCGTCGAAATTTTTTCAGTGCCAGTCGAACCCCCGTCGAAAATATTTTCGGTGCCTGCTGAGCCCCTGTCGAAAATATTTTTGGTGCCGAATGAGCCCCCGTTGAAAATATTTTTGCTGCCGGCTGAGCCTCTGTCGAAATGTTTTTCGGTGCCTGCCCAGCCCCCGTCAAACATATTTTTGGGACCGGCCGAGCTCCCGTCAAAAATATTTTCGGTGCCGGCCAAGCCCCCTTCAAAAATATATTTGGGACCGGCCGAGGTGCTGTTAAAAGTATTTTCAGTGCTGGTTGAGCCCCCATCAACAATATTTTCGGCACCGACCGAGCCCCCGTCGAAAATATTTTCGGCACCGCCCGAGCCCCCGTTGAAAATATTTTCGGTGCGGCCGAGACCCCTTCTCAAATATTTTCGTTGCCGGCCGAGCCCCCGTCTAAAATATTTTTGGTACCGGCCGAGCGCCCGTCGAAAATATTTTTGGGACAGACCGAGATGCCATCGAAAACATTTTCGGTGCCAGACTAGTCCCCTTCTCAAATATTTTCGTTGCCGGCCGAGCCCCCGTTGAAATTTTTTTCTGTGCCGGCTGACCTCCCTCCTCAAATATTTTCGGTACCAGCCGAGCTGCCGACAAATATATTTTTGGGACCAGCCGAGCCCCCTTTGAAAATATTGTCAGTACCGGCCGAGCCCCGGTTGAAATTTTTTTCGGTGCTGGCCGAGCCCCCTTCGAAATTATTTTCGGTACCGGCCGAGCTCCCGTCGACAATATTTTTGGTGCCGGCCGAGCCACCATCAGCAATATTTTCGGCGCCACCCAAGCCCCCTTCGAAAATATTTTTGGTGCTGGCCGAGTCCCCTTCGGAAATATTTTCAGTGCCAGTCGAGTCCCCTTCAAAATTATTTTCGGTGCCGAGCGAGCCCCCTTCGGAAATATTTTCAGTGCCGGCCGAGTCCCCTTCGAAATTATTTTCCGTGCCGGCCGAGTCCCCTTCGAAATTATTTTTGGTGCCGTCGAGCCCCCTTTGAAAATATTTTGGGTGCCAGCAGAGCCCCCGTCAAAAATATTTTTGTAACAGGCAGAGCTGCGGTAGAAAATATTTTCACTGACGGCCGAGCCCCTGTCGAAAATATTTTCAGTAGCAGCCGAGCTGCCATCGAATATATTTTTGGGACCGGCCGAGCTCTTGTCAAAAATATTATCGGTGCCAGCCAAGCCCCCGTCGAAAATATTTTTGGCACCGGCCGAGCCCCTGTCGAAAATATTTTTGGCACCGGCCGAGCCCCTGTCGAAAATATTTTCGGTGTTGGCCGAGTCCCCGTCAAAAATATTTTCGGTGCCAGCCGAGCTCTTGTTGAAAATATTTTTGGTGCTGGCCAATCCCCCGTCGCAATTTTTTCAGTGCCAGTCGAACCCCCGTCGAAAATATTTTCGGTGCCTGCTGAGCCCCTGCCGAAAATATTTTTGGTGCCGAATGAGCCCCCGTTGAAAATATTTTTGCTGCCGGCTGAGCCTCTGTCGAAATGTTTTTCGGTGCCTGCCCAGCCCCCGTCAAACATATTTTTGGGACCGGCCGAGCTCCCGTCAAAAATATTTTCGGTGCCGGCCAAGCCCCCTTCAAAAATATATTTGGGACCGGCCGAGGTGCTGTTAAAAGTATTTTCAGTGCTGGTTGAGCCCCCATCAACAATATTTTCGGCACCGACCGAGCCCCTGTCGAAAATATTTTCGGTGCCGACTGAGCCCCGTCGAAAATATTTTCGGCGCCGACCGAGCCCCCGTCGAAATTATTTTTGGTGCTGGTCTAGTCCCCTTTGAAATAGTTTTCGGCACCGGCCGATCCCCCATCGAAAATATTTTTGGGACCGGCCGAGCCCCCGTTGAAAATATTTTTGGGACAGACCGAGATGCCGTCGAAAACATTTTCGGTGCCAGACTAGTCCCCTTCGAAAATATTTTCGGTGCCGGCCGAGCCCCCGTCTAAAATATTTTTGGTACCGGCCGAGCGCCCGTCGAAAATATTTTTGGTGCCAGCCAAGCTCTTCTTGAAAATATTTTCGGTGCCAGCCGAGCCCCCATCAGAAATATATTTGGGACCGTCTGAGCCCCCGACCAAAATGTTTTTGGGACCGGCCGAGGTGCCATCGAAAATATTTTCGGTGTCAGTCTTGTCCCAGTCGAAAATATTTTCGGTGCTGGCCGAGCCCCTGTCAAAATCTTATTCTGTGTCGGACGACCCCCTTCTCAAATATTTTCGGTACCGTCCGACCTGCCATCAAATATATTTTTGGGACCGGCCGAGCTCTCGTCGAAAATATTTTTGGGATTGGCCAAGCCCCCGTCGAAAATATTTTCGGCGCCGGCCGAGTCCCCATCAAAAATATTTTCGGTGCTGGACGAGCCCCTGTCGAAAATATTTTCAGCATCGGACGAGCCCCCGTCGAAAATATTTTCAGCACCGCCCGAGCCCCCGTTGAAAATATTTTCGGTGCGGCCGAGACCCCTTCTCAAATATTTTCGTTGCCGGCCGAGCCCCCGTCGAAATTGTTTTCTGTGCCGGCTGACCTCCCTCCTCAAATATTTTCGGTACCAGCCGAGCTGCCGACAAATATATTTTTGGGACCAGCCGAGCCCCCATCGAAAATATTTTCAGGACCGGCCGAGCCCCCGTCGAAAATATTTTTGGGACCGGCCGAGCCCTCTTCAAAAATATTTTTGGGACAGGCCGAGCCACCTACGAAAATATTTTCAGTACCGGCCGAGCTCCCGTTGAAAATATTTTTGGGACCAGCCGAGCAGCCGTCAAAAATATTTTCGGTGCCGGCAAAGCCACTGTCGAAAATATTTTCGGCGCCGGACAAGCCCCCGTCAAAAATATTTTTGGTGCCAGCCAAGTACCCTTCGAAATTTTCTTTGGTACCAGCTGAGCCCCCGTCGAAAATATTTTAGAAGCCAGCCGACCTCCCGTCAAAAATATTTTCGGCGCTGGACAAGCCCGCATCGAAAATATTTTTGGGACCGGCCGAACCCCCGTCGAAAATATTTTCGGTGCGGCCGTGCCCCCGTCGAAAATATTTTCGGTGTCGGCCGAGCACCAGTCAAAAATATTTTCGGCGCCGGCCGAACTCTCATCAAAGAAATTTTAGGGACCGGCCGAGCCCCCGTCGAAAATATTTTTGGGCAGGCTGAGACCTCGTCAACAATATTTTTGGTGCCGGCCGAGCCCCCGTCGAAAATATTTTTGGGACCTGCCGAGCTGCCGTCAAAAATATTTTCGGTGTCAGTCTTGTCCCAGTCAAAAATATTTTCAGTGCTGGCCGAGCCCCCGTCGAAATTTTTTTCTGTGCCAGCCGACCCCCCTTCTCAAATGTTTTCAGTACGAGCCGAGCTGCTGACAAATATATTTTTGGGACCGGCCGAGCCACCATCAAAAATATTTTTGGGACCATCCCAGCCCCCGTTGAAAATATTTTCGGTGCTAGACGAGCCGCCGTCGAAAATATTTTCGGTACCAGCCGAGCCCCTGTTGAAAATAGTTTTGGTGCTGGCCGAGCACCCATCGAAATTTTTTTTGGTGCCGGCTGAGCACCCTTCGAAGTTTTTTTCAGTGCTGGCTGAGCTCCCGGCGAAAAGAATTTTAGGACCGGCCGAGCTGCCGTCGAAAATATTTTCGGCGCCGGCCAAGCACCCTTTGAAATTTTTTTCAGTGCTGGCCGAGCTGCCGTCGAATATATTTTTGGGACTGCCCGAGCTGCCATCAAAAATATTTTCGGCACCATCCGAGCCCCGTCGAAAATATTTTTGGCGCCAGCCAAGCTCCCATTGAAAATATTTTTGGGACCGGACGAGCCCTCTTCGAAAATATTTTTGGAACAGGCCGAGCCACCTGCGAAAATATTTTCGGTGCTGGACGAGACCCCATCAACAATATTTTCGGTGCCGGCCGAGCCCCCGTCAAAAATATTTTCGGTGCCGGCCGAGCCCCTGTCGAAAATATTTTCGAAGCCGGCCGAGCACCCGTCAAAAATATTTTCGGCGCCGGCCAAGCCCCGTCGAAAATATTTTTGGGACCGGCCGAGCCACCTACAAAAATATTTTCGGTGCTGGACGAGACCCCGTCAACAATATTTTTGGTGCCGGCCGAGCCCCTTTGAAAATATTTTCGGTGCCAGCCGAGCCCCCGTCAAAAATATTTTCGTTACTGGCTGAGCTCCCATCGAAAATATTTTTGGGACCAGCCGAGCCACGTCAAAACTATTTTCGGTGCCGGCCAAGCCCCCATCGAAAATATTTTCGACTCTGGCCGAGCACCCGTTGAAAATATTTTCAGCGCCGGACGAGCCCCCATCGAAAATATTTTTGGTGCCAGCCGAGTACCCTGTGAAATTTTTTTTGGTACCAGCCGAGCCCCCGCCGAATATATTTTAGAAGCCGACCGAGCCCCCGTCAAAAATATTTTCGGCGCCGGCCGAGTCCCCTTCTCAAATATTTTCGGTGCCGGCCGAGCCCCCGTCGAAAATATTTTCGGTGCTGACTGAGCTCGGGTAGAAAACATTTTCGGTGCCGGCCGAGCTCTTGTTAAAAATAGTTTCAGTGCTGGCTGATCCCCTGTTGAAATTTTTTTCGATGCCGGCCGAGCCCCTGTCAAAAATATTTTTGGGACCGGCAGAGCCCCCTTCGAAAATATTTTTGGGACAGGCCGAGCCGCCGTCGAAAATATTTTTGGGACCAGCCAAGCCCACATCGAAAATATTTTTGGGACAGGCCGAGCCCCTGTCAAAAATATTTTCAGTGCCGGCCGAGACCCCGTCGAAAATATTTTCGTTGCCGGCGGACCCCTCTTCTCAAATATTTTCGATACCGGCCGAGCTGCCATCAAAAATATTTTTGGGACCGGCCGAGCCCCCGTCAAAAATATTTTGGGCGCCGGCTGAGCCCCCTTCGAAAATATTTTCGGTGCGGCCGTGCCCCCGTCGAAAATATTTTCGGCGCAGTCCAAGCCCAGTCGAAAATATTTTCAGCGCCATCCAAGCCCCCTTCGAAAATATTTTTGGGACAGGCCAAGCCGCCGTCGAAAATATTTTCAGTGCTGGCCGAGACCCCGTCAACAATATTTTTGGTGCCGGCCAAGCCCCATTGAAAATATTTTCGGTGACAGCCGAGCCCCCATCAAAAATTTTTCGTTACCGGCCGAACTCCCGTCGAAAATATTTTTGGGACCGGCCGAGCCGCGTCAAAACTATTTTTGGTGCCGGCCAAGCCCCCGTCGAAAATGTTGTCGACGCCGGCCGAGCACCCGTTGAAAATATTTTCGGCGCCAGACAAGCCCCCATCGAAAATATTTTTGGTACCAGCCGAGCCCCCGTCGACAATATTTTAGAAGGCGGCCGAGCTCCTGTCAAAAATGTTTTCGGCGCCGGCCGAGCCCCCTTCGAAAATATTTTCGGTGCGGCCGAGCCTCGTTCTCAAATATGTTCAGTCCCAGCCAAGCCCCTGTCGAAAATATTTTCAGCGCCGGCCAAGCCCCCTTCGAAAATATTTTCGGTGCCGGCCGAGCTCTTGTTGAAAATAGTTTCGGAGCTGGTCGATCCCCTGTTGAAATTTTTTTCGATGACGGCCGAGCCCCCGTCAAAAATATTTTTAGGAGCGGCCGAGCCCCCTTTGAAAATATATTTGGGACAGGCCGAGCCACCGTCAAAAATATTTTCGGTAACGGTCGAGACCCCGTCAACAATATTTTCGGTGCTGGCCGAGCCCCCGTCGAAAATATTTTCGGTGCTGGCCGAGTACCCTTCGAAATTATTTTCGGTGCCGCACGAGCCCCCTTTCAAATATTTTCAGTACCGGCTGTGCTGCCGTCAAATATATTTTTGGGACCGGTCGAGCCCCCGTCGAAAATATTTTCGGTACCAGCCGAGCCCCTGTTGAAAATAGTTTTGGTGCCGGCCGAGCACCCATTGAAATTTTTTTTGGTGCTGGCTGAGCACCCTTCGAAGTTTTTTTCAGTGCTGGCTGATCTCCCGTCGAAAAGAATTTTGGGACCGGCCGAGCTGCCGTCGAAAATATTTTTTTGGTGCCGGCTGAGTCCCCTTTGAAATTTTTTTCATTGCTGGCTGAGCTACCGTCGAATATATTTTTGGGACTGGCTGAGCTGCCGTCGAAAATATTTTCGGCGCCGTCTGAGCCCCCGTCAAAAATATTTTCGGTACTGGCCGAGCTCCCGTTGATAATATTTTTGGGACCGGCCGAGCCCTCTTTGAAAATATTTTTGGGACAGGCCGAGCCATCTACGAAAATATTTTCAGTGCTGGACGAGACCCCGTCAACAATATTTTCGGTGCCAGCCGAGACCCCGTCGAAAATATTTTCCGTGCTGGCCGAGCCCCCGTCAAAATTTTTTTCTGTGCCGGCCAAACCCCTTCTCAAATATTTTCAGTACCGGCCGAGCTGCCATCAAATATATTTTTGGGACCGGCCGAGCACCCATCGAAAATATTTTTGGAACTGGCCAAGCCCCCGTCGAAAATATTTTTGGCGCCGACCAAGCCCCCATCAAAAATATTTTCGGTGCTGGACGAACCCCTGTAGAAAATATTTTCGGTGCTGGCTGAGCTCCGGTATTAAACATTTTCGGTGTTGGCTGAGCTCTTGTTGAAATAGTTTCGGTGCTGGCCGATCCGCTGTTGAAATTTTTTTCGGTACTGGCCGAGACCCCGTCAACAATATTTTCAGTGCTAGCCGAGCACCCGTTGAAAATATTTTCGGTGCCAGCCGAGCCCCTGTTGAAAATAGTTTTGGTGCCGGCCGAGCACCCATCGAAATTTTTTTTGGTGCCGGCTGAGCCCCCTTCGAAATTTTTTTCAGTGCTGGCTGAGCTCCCGTCGAAAAGAATTTTGGGACCGGCCGAGCTGCCGTCGAAAATATTTTTTTGGTGCCGGCTGAGCCACCTTTGAAATTTTTTTCATTGCTGGCCGAGCCCCTGTCGAATATATTTTTGGGACTGGCCGAGCTGCCGTCGAAAATATTTTCGGCGCCGGCCAAGCCCCCGTCAAAAATATTTTTGGGACCGGCCGAGCCACCTACAAAAATATTTTCAGTGCTGGACGAGACCCCGTCAACAATATTTTCGGTGCCAGCCGAGACCCCGTCAACAATATTTTCGGTGCCGGCCGAGCCCCCATCAAAAATATTTTCGGTACCGGCCGAGCTCCCGTTGAAAATATTTTTGGTGCCAGCCGAGCCCCGGTTGAAATTTTTTTCGGTGCTGGCCGAGCCCCCTTCGAAATTATTTTCGGTACCGGCCGAGCTCCCGTCGACAATATTTTTGGTGCCGGCCGAGCCATCATCAGCAATATTTTCGGTGCCACCCAAGCCCCCTTCGAAAATATTTTTGGTGCTGGCCGAGTCCCCTTCGGAAATATTTTCAGTGCCAGTCGAGTCCCCTTCAAAATTATTTTCGGTGCCGAGCGAGCCCCCTTCGGAAATATTTTCAGTGCCGGCCGAGTCCCCTTCGAAATTATTTTCCGTGCCGGCCGAGTCCCCTTCGAAATTATTTTTGGTGCCGTCGAGCCCCCTTTGAAAATATTTTGGGTGCCAGCAGAGCCCCCGTCAAAAATATTTTTGTAACAGGCAGAGCTGCGGTAGAAAATATTTTCACTGACGGCCGAGCCCCTGTCGAAAATATTTTCAGTAGCAGCCGAGCTGCCATCGAATATATTTTTGGGACCGGCCGAGCTCTTGTCAAAAATATTATCGGTGCCAGCCAAGCCCCCGTCGAAAATATTTTTGGCACCGGCCGAGCCCCTGTCGAAAATATTTTTGGCACCGGCCGAGCCCCTGTCGAAAATATTTTCGGTGTTGGCCGAGTCCCCGTCAAAAATATTTTCGGTGCCAGCCGAGCTCTTGTTGAAAATATTTTTGGTGCTGGCCGATCCCCCGCCGAAATTTTTTCAGTGCCAGTCGAACCCCCGTCGAAAATATTTTCGGTGCCTGCTGAGCCCCTGTCGAAAATATTTTTGGTGCCGAATGAGCCCCCGTTGAAAATATTTTTGCTGCCGGCTGAGCCTCTGTCGAAATGTTTTTCGGTGCCTGCCCAGCCCCCGTCAAACATATTTTTGGGACCGGCCGAGCTCCCGTCAAAAATATTTTCGGTGCCGGCCAAGCCCCCTTCAAAAATATATTTGGGACCGGCCGAGGTGCTGTTAAAAGTATTTTCAGTGCTGGTTGAGCCCCCATCAACAATATTTTCGGCACCGACCGAGCCCCTGTCGAAAATATTTTCGGTGCCGACTGAGCCCCGTCGAAAATATTTTCGGCGCCGACCGAGCCCCCGTCGAAATTATTTTTGGTGCTGGTCTAGTCCCCTTTGAAATAGTTTTCGGCACCGGCCGATCCCCCATCGAAAATATTTTTGGGACCGGCCGAGCCCCCGTTGAAAATATTTTTGGGACAGACCGAGATGCCGTCGAAAACATTTTCGGTGCCAGACTAGTCCCCTTCGAAAATATTTTCGGTGCCGGCCGAGCCCCCGTCTAAAATATTTTTGGTACCGGCCAAGCGCCCGTCGAAAATATTTTTGGTGCCAGCCAAGCTCTTCTTGAAAATATTTTGGGTGCCAGCCGAGCCCCCATCAAAAATATATTTGGGACCGTCTGAGCCCCTGAACAAAATGTTTTTGGGACCGGCCGAGGTGCCATCGAAAATATTTTCGGTGCCGGCCAAGCTCTTCTTGAAAATATTTTCGGTGCCAGCCGAGCCCCCATCAGAAATATATTTGGGACCGTCTGAGCCCCCGACCAAAATGTTTTTGGGACCGGCCGAGGTGCCATCGAAAATATTTTCGGTGTCAGTCTTGTCCCAGTCGAAAATATTTTCGGTGCTGGCCGAGCCCCTGTCAAAATCTTATTCTGTGTCGGACAACCCCCTTCTCAAATATTTTCGGTACCGTCCGACCTGCCATCAAATATATTTTTGGGACCGGCCGAGCTCTCGTCGAAAATATTTTTGGGATTGGCCAAGCCCCCGTCGAAAATATTTTCGGCGCCGGCCGAGTCCCCATCAAAAATATTTTCGGTGCTGGACGAGCCCCTGTCGAAAATATTTTCAGCATCGGACGAGCCCCCGTCGAAAATATTTTCGGCACCGCCCGAGCCCCCGTTGAAAATATTTTCGGTGCGGCCGAGACCCCTCCTCAAATATTTTCGGTACCAGCCGAGCTGCCGACAAATATATTTTTGGGACCAGCCGAGCCCCCATCGAAAATATTTTCAGGACCGGCCGAGCCCCCGTCGAAAATATTTTCGGTACCAGCCAAGCCCCTGTTGAAAATAGTTTTGGTGCCGGCCGAGCACCCATCGAAATTTTTTTTGGTGCCGGCTGAGCACCCTTCGAAGTCTTTTTCAGCGCTGGCAATACTCCCGTCGAAAAGAATTTTGGGACCGGCCGAGCTGCCATCGAAAATATTTTTTTGGTGCCGGCAGAGCCCCCTTTGAAATTTTTTTCAGTGCTGGCCGAGCTGCTGTCGAATATATTTTTTGGTGCCGGCTGAGCCCCCTTTGAAATTTTTTTCAGTGCTGGCTGAGCTGCCGTCGAATATATTTTTGGGACTGGCCGAGCTGCTGTCGAAAATAGTTTCGGCGCCGGCAAAGCCCCCATCGAAAATATTTTTGGGACCGGCCGAGCCCTCTTCAAAAATATTTTTGGGACAGGCTGAGCCACCTACGAAAATATTTTCGGTACCGGCCGAGCTCCCGTTGAAAATATTTTTGGGACCAGCCGAGAAGCCGTCAAAAATATTTTCGGTGCCGGCAAAGCCACTGTCGAAAATATTTTCGGCGCCGGACAAGCCCCCGTCGAAAATATTTTTGGTGCCAGCCAAGTACCCTTCGAAATTTTCTTTGGTACCAGCCGAGCCCCCGTCGAAAATATTTTAGAAGCCAGCCGACCTCCCGTCAAAAATATTTTCGGCGCTGGACAAGCCCGCATCGAAAATATTTTTGGGACCGGCCGAACCCCCGTCGAAAATATTTTCGGTGCGGCCGTGCCCCCGTCGAAAATATTTTCGGTGTCGGCCGAGCACCAGTCAAAAATATTTTCGGCGCCGGCCGAACTCTCATCAAAGAAATTTTAGGGACCGGCCGAGCCCCCGTCGAAAATATTTTTGGGCAGGCTGAGACCTCGTCAACAATATTTTTGGTGCCGGCCGAGCCCCCGTCGAAAATATTTTTGGGACCTGCCGAGCTGCCGTCAAAAATATTTTCGGTGTCAGTCTTGTCCCAGTCAAAAATATTTTCAGTGCTGGCCGAGCCCCCGTCGAAATTTTTTTCTGTGCCAGCCGACCCCCCTTCTCAAATGTTTTCAGTACGAGCCGAGCTGCTGACAAATATATTTTTGGGACCGGCCGAGCCACCATCAAAAATATTTTTGGGACCATCCCAGCCCCCGTTGAAAATATTTTCGGTGCTAGACGAGCCGCCGTCGAAAATATTTTCGGTACCAGCCGAGCCCCTGTTGAAAATAGTTTTGGTGCTGGCCGAGCACCCATCGAAATTTTTTTTGGTGCCGGCTGAGCACCCTTCGAAGTTTTTTTCAGTGCTGGCTGAGCTCCCGGCGAAAAGAATTTTAGGACCGGCCGAGCTGCCGTCGAAAATATTTTCGGCGCCGGCCAAGCACCCTTTGAAATTTTTTTCAGTGCTGGCCGAGCTGCCGTCGAATATATTTTTGGGACTGCCCGAGCTGCCATCAAAAATATTTTCGGCACCATCCGAGCCCCGTCGAAAATATTTTCGGCGCCAGCCAAGCTCCCATTGAAAATATTTTTGGGACCGGACGAGCCCTCTTCGAAAATATTTTTGGAACAGGCCGAGCCACCTGCGAAAATATTTTCGGTGCTGGACGAGACCCCATCAACAATATTTTCGGTGCCGGCCGAGCCCCCGTCAAAAATATTTTCGGTGCCGGCCGAGCCCCTGTCGAAAATATTTTCGAAGCCGGCCGAGCACCCGTCAAAAATATTTTCGGCGCCGGCCAAGCCCCGTCGAAAATATTTTTGGGACCGGCCGAGCCACCTACGAAAATATTTTCGGTGCTGGACGAGACCCCGTCAACAATATTTTTGGTGCCGGCCGAGCCCCTTTGAAAATATTTTCGGTGCCAGCCGAGCCCCCGTCAAAAATATTTTCGTTACTGGCTGAGCTCCCATCGAAAATATTTTTGGGACCGGCCGAGCCACGTCAAAACTATTTTCGGTGCCGGCCAAGCCCCCATCGAAAATATTTTCGACTCTGGCCGAGCACCCGTTGAAAATATTTTCAGCGCCGGACGAGCCCCCATCGAAAATATTTTTGGTGCCAGCCGAGTACCCTGTGAAATTTTTTTTGGTACCAGCCGAGCCCCCGCCGAATATATTTTAGAAGCCGACCGAGCCCCCGTCAAAAATATTTTCGGCGCCGGCCGAGTCCCCTTCTCAAATATTTTCGGTACCGGCCGAGCTGCCATCAAATATATTTTTGGGACCGGCGGAGCCCCCGTCAAAAATATTTTCGGTACTGGCTGAGCTCCGGTAGAAAACATTTTCGGTGCTGGCCGAGCTCTTGTTGAAATAGTTTCGGTGCTGGCCAATCCCCCGTTGAAATTTTTTTTGATGCCAGCCGAGCCCCCGTCAAAAATATTTTTGGGACCGGCAGAGCCCCCTTCGAAAATATTTTTGGGACAGGCCGAGCCGCCGTCGAAAATATTTTTGGGACCAGCCAAGCCCACATCGAAAATATTTTTGGGACAGGCCGAGCCGCTGTCAAAAATATTTTCAGTGCCGGCCGAGACCCCGTCGAAAATATTTTCGTTGCCGGCGGACCCCTCTTCTCAAATATTTTCGATACCGGCCGAGCTGCCGTCAAAAATATTTTTGGGACCGGCCGAGCCCCCGTCGAAAATATTTTGGGCGCCGGCTGAGCCCCCTTCGAAAATATTTTCGGTGCGGCCGTGCCCCCGTCGAAAATATTTTCGGCGCAGTCCAAGCCCAGTCGAAAATATTTTCAGCGCCATCCAAGCCCCCTTCGAAAATATTTTTGGGACAGGCCAAGCCCCATTGAAAATATTTTCGGTGACAGCCGAGCCCCCATCAAAAATTTTTCGTTACCGGCCGAACTCCCGTCGAAAATATTTTTGGGACCGGCCGAGCCGCGTCAAAACTATTTTTGGTGCCGGCCAAGCCCCCGTCGAAAATGTTGTCGACGCCGGCCGAGCACCCGTTGAAAATATTTTCGGCGCCAGACAAGCCCCCATCGAAAATATTTTTGGTACCAGCCGAGCCCCCGTCGACAATATTTTAGAAGGCGGCCGAGCTCCTGTCAAAAATGTTTTTGGCACCGGCCGAGCCCCCTTCGAAAATATTTTCGGTGCGGCCGAGCCTCGTTCTCAAATATGTTCAGTCCCAGCCAAGCCCCTGTCGAAAATATTTTCAGCGCCGGCCGAGCCCCCTTCGAAAATATTTTCGGTGCCGGCCGAGCTCTTGTTGAAAATAGTTTCGGAGCTGGTCGATCCCCTGTTGAAATTTTTTTCGATGACGGCCGAGCCCCCGTCAAAAATATTTTTAGGAGCGGCCGAGCCCCCTTTGAAAATATATTTGGGACAGGCCGAGCCACCGTCAAAAATATTTTCGGTAACGGTCGAGACCCCGTCAACAATATTTTCGGTGCTGGCCGAGCCCCCGTCGAAAATATTTTCGGTGCTGGCCGAGTACCCTTCGAAATTATTTTCGGTGCCGCACGAGCCCCCTTTCAAATATTTTCAGTACCGGCTGTGCTGCCGTCAAATATATTTTTGGGACCGGTCGAGCCCCCGTCGAAAATATTTTCGGTACCAGCCGAGCCCCTGTTGAAAATAGTTTTGGTGCCGGCCGAGCACCCATCGAAATTTTTTTTGGTGCCGGCTGAGCACCCTTCGAAGTTTTTTTCAGTGCTGGCTGAGCTCCCGTCGAAAAGAATTTTGGGACCGGCCGAGCTGCCGTCGAAAATATTTTTTTGGTGCCGGCTGAGTCCCCTTTGAAATTTTTTTCATTGCTGGCTGAGCTACCGTCGAATATATTTTTGGGACTGGCTGAGCTGCCGTCGAAAATATTTTCGGCGCCGTCTGAGCCCCCGTCAAAAATATTTTCGGTACTGGCCGAGCTCCCGTTGATAATATTTTTGGGACCGGCCGAGCCCTCTTTGAAAATATTTTTGGGACAGGCCGAGCCATCTACGAAAATATTTTCAGTGCTGGACGAGACCCCGTCAACAATATTTTCGGTGCCAGCCGAGACCCCGTCGAAAATATTTTCCGTGCTGGCCGAGCCCCCGTCAAAATTTTTTTCTGTGCCGGCCAAACCCCTTCTCAAATATTTTCAGTACCGGCCGAGCTGCCATCAAATATATTTTTGGGACCGGCCGAGCTCCCATCGAAAATATTTTTGGGACTGGCCAAGCCCCCGTCGAAAATATTTTTGGCGCCGACCAAGCCCCCATCAAAAATATTTTCGTTGCTGGACGAACCCCTGTAGAAAATATTTTCGGTGCTGGCTGAGCTCCGGTATTAAACATTTTCGGTGTTGGCTGAGCTCTTGTTGAAATAGTTTCGGTGCTGGCCGATCCCCTGTTGAAATTTTTTTCGGTGCTGGCCGAGACCCCGTCAACAATATTTTCAGTGCTAGCCGAGCACCCGTTGAAAATATTTTCGGTGCCAGCCGAGCCCCTGTTGAAAATAGTTTTGGTGCCGGCCGAGCACCCATCGAAATTTTTTTTGGTGCCGGCTGAGCCCCCTTCGAAATTTTTTTCAGTGCTGGCTGAGCTCCCGTCGAAAAGAATTTTGGGACCGGCCGAGCTGCCGTCGAAAATATTTTTTTGGTGCCGGCTGAGCCACCTTTGAAATTTTTTTCATTGCTGGCCGAGCTGCCGTCGAATATATTTTTGGGACTGGCCGAGCTGCCGTCGAAAATATTTTCGGCGCCGGCCAAGCCCCCGTCAAAAATATTTTTGGGACCGGCCGAGCCACCTACAAAAATATTTTCGGTGCTGGACGAGACCCCGTCAACAATATTTTCGGTGCCGGCCGAGCCCCCGTCAAAAATATTTTTGGGACCGGCCGAGCCCTCTTTGAAAATATTTTTGGGACAGGCCGAGCCATCTACGAAAATATTTTCAGTGCTGGACGAGACCCCGTCAACAATATTTTCGGTGCCAGCCGAGACCCCGTCGAAAATATTTTCCGTGCTGGCCGAGCCCCCGTCAAAATTTTTTTCTGTGCCGGCCAAACCCCTTCTCAAATATTTTCGGTACCGGCCGAGCTGCCATCAAATATATTTTTGGGACCGGCCAAGCTCCCGTCGAAAATATTTTTGGGACTGGCCAAGCCCCCGTCGAAAATATTTTTGGTGCCGACCAAGCCCCCATCAAAAATATTTTCGGTGCTGGACGAACCCCTGTAGAAAATATTTTCGGTGCTGGCTGAGCTCCGGTATTAAACATTTTTGGTGTTGGCTGAGCTCTTGTTGAAATAGTTTCGGTGCTGGCCGATCCCCTGTTGAAATTTTTTTCGGTGCCGGCCGAGACCCCGTCAACAATATTTTCGGTGCTGGCCGAGCACCCGTTGAAAATATTTTCGGTGCCAGCCGAGCCCCCGTCGAAAATATTTTTGGGACCAGCCAAGCCCACATCGAAAATATTTTTGGGACAGGCCGAGCCGCTGCCAAAAATATTTTTGGTGCCGGCCGAGACCCCGTCAACACTATTTTCGGTGCTGCCCGAGCACCCGTTGAAAATATTTTCGGTACCAGCCGAGCCCCTGTTGAAAATAGTTTTGGTGCCGGCCGAGCACCCATCGAAATTTTTTTTGGTGCCGGCTGAGCCCCCTTCGAAATTTTTTTCAGTGCTGGCTGAGCTCCCGTTGAAAAGAATTTTGGGACCGGCCGAGCTGCCGTCAAAAATATTTTTTTGGTGCCGGCTGAGCCACCTTTGAAATTTTTTTCATTGCTGGCCGAGCTGCCGTCGAATATATTTTTGGGACTGGCCGAGCTGCCGTCGAAAATATTTTCGGCGCCGGCCAAGCCCCCGTCAAAAATATTTTTGGGACCGGCCGAGCCACCTACAAAAATATTTTCGGTGCTGGACGAGACCCCGTCAACAATATTTTCGGTGCCGGCCGAGCTCCCGTTGAAAATATTTTTGGTGCCAGCCGAGCCCCGGTTGAAATTTTTTTCGGTGCTGGCCGAGCCCCCTTCGAAATTATTTTTGGTGCCGTCGAGCCCCCTTTGAAAATATTTTGGGTGCCAGCAGAGCCCCCGTCAAAAATATTTTTGTAACAGGCAGAGCTGCGGTAGAAAATATTTTCACTGACGGCCGAGCCCCTGTCGAAAATATTTTCAGTAGCAGCCGAGCTGCCATCGAATATATTTTTGGGACCGGCCGAGCTCTTGTCAAAAATATTATCGGTGCCAGCCAAGCCCCCGTCGAAAATATTTTTGGCACCGGCCGAGCCCCTGTCGAAAATATTTTTGGCACCGGCCGAGTCCCCGTCAAAAATATTTTCGGTGCCAGCCGAGCTCTTGTTGAAAATATTTTTGGTGCTGGCCGATCCCCCGTCGAAATTTTTTCAGTGCCAGTCGAACCCCCGTCGAAAATATTTTCGGTGCCTGCTGAGCCCCTGTCGAAAATATTTTTGGTGCCGAATGAGCCCCCGTTGAAAATATTTTTGCTGCCGGCTGAGCCTCTGTCGAAATGTTTTTCGGTGCCTGCCCAGCCCCCGTCAAACATATTTTTGGGACCGGCCGAGCTCCCGTCAAAAATATTTTCGGTGCCGGCCAAGCCCCCTTCAAAAATATATTTGGGACCGGCCGAGGTGCTGTTAAAAGTATTTTCAGTGCTGGTTGAGCCCCCATCAACAATATTTTCGGCACCGACCGAGCCCCCGTCGAAAATATTTTCGGCACCGCCCGAGCCCCCGTTGAAAATATTTTCGGTGCGGCCGAGACCCCTTCTCAAATATTTTCGTTGCCGGCCGAGCCCCCGTCTAAAATATTTTTGGTACCGGCCGAGCGCCCGTCGAAAATATTTTTGGGACAGACCGAGATGCCATCGAAAACATTTTCGGTGCCAGACTAGTCCCCTTCTCAAATATTTTCGTTGCCGGCCGAGCCCCCGTTGAAATTTTTTTCTGTGCCGGCTGACCTCCCTCCTCAAATATTTTCAGTACCAGCCGAGCTGCCGACAAATATATTTTTGGGACCAGCCGAGCCCCCATCGAAAATATTTTCAGGACCGGCCGAGCCCCCGTCGAAAATATTTTCGGTACCAGCCAAGCCCCTGTTGAAAATAGTTTTGGTGCCGGCCGAGCACCCATCGAAATTTTTTTTGGTGCCGGCTGAGCACCCTTCGAAGTCTTTTTCAGCGCTGGCAATACTCCCGTCGAAAAGAATTTTGGGACCGGCCGAGCTGCCATCGAAAATATTTTTTTGGTGCCGGCAGAGCCCCCTTTGAAATTTTTTTCAGTGCTGGCCGAGCTGCTGTCGAATATATTTTTTGGTGCTGGCTGAGCCCCCTTTGAAATTTTTTTCAGTGCTGGCTGAGCTGCCGTCGAATATATTTTTGGGACCGGCCGAGCTCTTGTCAAAAATATTATCGGTGCCAGCCAAGCCCCCGTCGAAAATATTTTTGGCACCGGCCGAGCCCCTGTCGAAAATATTTTCGGTGTTGGCCGAGTCCCCGTCAAAAATATTTTCGGTGCCAGCCGAGCTCTTGTTGAAAATATTTTTGGTGCTGGCCGATCCCCCGTCGAAATTTTTTCAGTGCCAGTCGAACCCCCGTCGAAAATATTTTCGGTGCCTGCTGAGCCCCTGTCGAAAATATTTTTGGTGCCGAATGAGCCCCCGTTGAAAATATTTTTGCTGCCGGCTGAGCCTCTGTCGAAATGTTTTTCGGTGCCTGCCCAGCCCCCGTCAAACATGTTTTTGGGACCGGCCGAGCTCCCGTCGAAAATATTTTCGGTGCCGGCCAAGCCCCCTTCAAAAATATATTTGGGACCGGCCGAGGTGCTGTTAAAAGTATTTTCAGTGCTGGTTGAGCCCCCATCAACAATATTTTCGGCACCGACCGAGCCCCTGTCGAAAATATTTTCGGTGCCGACTGAGCCCCGTCGAAAATATTTTCGGCGCCGACCGAGCCCCCGTCGAAATTATTTTTGGTGCTGGTCTAGTCCCCTTTGAAATAGTTTTCGGCACCGGCCGATCCCCCATCGAAAATATTTTTGGGACCGGCCGAGCCCCCGTTGAAAATATTTTTGGGACAGACCGAGATGCCGTCGAAAACATTTTCGGTGCCAGACTAGTCCCCTTCGAAAATATTTTCGGTGCGGCCGTGCCCCCGTCGAAAATATTTTCGGCGCAGTCCAAGCCCAGTCGAAAATATTTTCAGCGCCATCCAAGCCCCCTTCGAAAATATTTTTGGGACAGGCCAAGCCCCATTGAAAATATTTTCGGTGACAGCCGAGCCCCCATCAAAAATTTTTCGTTACCGGCCGAACTCCCATCGAAAATATTTTTGGGACCGGCCGAGCCGCGTCAAAACTATTTTTGGTGCCGGCCAAGCCCCCGTCGAAAATGTTGTCGACGCCGGCCGAGCACCCGTTGAAAATATTTTCGGCGCCAGACAAGCCCCCATCGAAAATATTTTTGGTACCAGCCGAGCCCCCGTCGACAATATTTTAGAAGGCGGCCGAGCTCCTGTCAAAAATGTTTTTGGCACCGGCCGAGCCCCCTTCGAAAATATTTTCGGTGCGGCCGAGCCTCGTTCTCAAATATGTTCAGTCCCAGCCAAGCCCCTGTCGAAAATATTTTCAGCGCCGGCCGAGCCCCCTTCGAAAATATTTTCGGTGCCGGCCGAGCTCTTGTTGAAAATAGTTTCGGAGCTGGTCGATCCCCTGTTGAAATTTTTTTCGATGACGGCCGAGCCCCCGTCAAAAATATTTTTAGGAGCGGCCAAGCCCCCTTTGAAAATATATTTGGGACAGGCCGAGCCACCGTCAAAAATATTTTCGGTAACGGTCGAGACCCCGTCAACAATATTTTCGGTGCTGGCCGAGCCCCCGTCGAAAATATTTTCGGTGCTGGCCGAGTACCCTTCGAAATTATTTTCGGTGCCGCACGAGCCCCCTTTCAAATATTTTCAGTACCGGCTGTGCTGCCGTCAAATATATTTTTGGGACCGGTCGAGCCCCCGTCGAAAATATTTTCGGTACCAGCCGAGCCCCTGTTGAAAATAGTTTTGGTGCCGGCCGAGCACCCATCGAAATTTTTTTTGGTGCCGGCTGAGCCCCCTTCGAAGTTTTTTTCAGTGCTGGCCGAGCACCCATCGAAATTTTTTTTGGTGCCGGCTGAGCCCCCTTCGAAGTTTTTTTCAGTGCTGGCTGAGCTCCCGTCGAAAAGAATTTTGGGACCGGCCGAGCTGCCGTCGAAAATATTTTTTTGGTGCCGGCTGAGTCCCCTTTGAAATTTTTTTCATTGCTGGCTGAGCTACCGTCGAATATATTTTTGGGACTGGCTGAACTGCCGTCGAAAATATTTTCGGCGCCGTCTGAGCCCCCGTCAAAAATATTTTCGGTACTGGCCGAGCTCCCGTTGATAATATTTTTGGGACCGGCCGAGCCCTCTTTGAAAATATTTTTGGGACAGGCCGAGCCATCTACGAAAATATTTTCAGTGCTGGACGAGACCCCGTCAACAATATTTTCGGTGCCAGCCGAGACCCCGTCGAAAATATTTTCCGTGCTGGCCGAGCCCCCGTCAAAATTTTTTTCTGTGCCGGCCAAACCCCTTCTCAAATATTTTCAGTACCGGCCGAGCTGCCATCAAATATATTTTTGGGACCGGCCGAGCTCCCATCGAAAATATTTTTGGGACTGGCCAAGCCCCCGTCGAAAATATTTTTGGCGCCGACCAAGCCCCCATCAAAAATATTTTCGGTGCTGGACGAACCCCTGTAGAAAATATTTTCGGTGCTGGCTGAGCTCCGGTATTAAACATTTTCGGTGTTGGCTGAGCTCTTGTTGAAATAGTTTCGGTGCTGGCCGATCCCCTGTTGAAATTTTTTTCGGTGCTGGCCGAGACCCCGTCAACAATATTTTCAGTGCTAGCCGAGCACCCGTTGAAAATATTTTCGGTGCCAGCCGAGCCCCTGTTGAAAATAGTTTTGGTGCCGGCCGAGCACCCATCGAAATTTTTTTTGGTGCCGGCTGAGCCCCCTTCGAAATTTTTTTCAGTGCTGGCTGAGCTCCCGTCGAAAAGAATTTTGGGACCGGCCGAGCTGCCGTCGAAAATATTTTTTTGGTGCCGGCTGAGCCACCTTTGAAATTTTTTTCATTGCTGGCCGAGCTGCCGTCGAATATATTTTTGGGACTGGCCGAGCTGCCGTCGAAAATATTTTCGGCGCCGGCCAAGCCCCCGTCAAAAATATTTTTGGGACCGGCCGAGCCACCTACAAAAATATTTTCGGTGCTGGACGAGACCCCGTCAACAATATTTTCGGTACCGGCCGAGCTCCCGTTGAAAATATTTTTGGGACCGGCCGAGCCCTCTTTGAAAATATTTTTGGGACAGGCCGAGCCATCTACGAAAATATTTTCAGTGCTGGACGAGACCCCGTCAACAATATTTTCGGTGCCAGCCGAGACCCCGTCGAAAATATTTTCCGTGCTGGCCGAGCCCCCGTCAAAATTTTTTTCTGTGCCGGCCAAACCCCTTCTCAAATATTTTCGGTACCGGCCGAGCTGCCATCAAATATATTTTTGGGACCGGCCAAGCTCCCGTCGAAAATATTTTTGGGACTGGCCAAGCCCCCGTCGAAAATATTTTTGGTGCCGACCAAGCCCCCATCAAAAATATTTTCGGTGCTGGACGAACCCCTGTAGAAAATATTTTCGGTGCTGGCTGAGCTCCGGTATTAAACATTTTTGGTGTTGGCTGAGCTCTTGTTGAAATAGTTTCGGTGCTGGCCGATCCCCTGTTGAAATTTTTTTCGGTGCCGGCCGAGACCCCGTCAACAATATTTTCGGTGCTGGCCGAGCACCCGTTGAAAATATTTTCGGTGCCAGCCGAGCCCCCGTCGAAAATATTTTTGGGACCAGCCAAGCCCACATCGAAAATATTTTTGGGACAGGCCGAGCCGCTGCCAAAAATATTTTCGGTGCCGGCCGAGACCCCGTCAACACTATTTTCGGTGCTGCCCGAGCACCCGTTGAAAATATTTTCGGTACCAGCCGAGCCCCTGTTGAAAATAGTTTTGGTGCCGGCCGAGCACCCATCGAAATTTTTTTTGGTGCCGGCTGAGCCCCCTTCGAAATTTTTTTCAGTGCTGGCTGAGCTCCCGTTGAAAAGAATTTTGGGACCGGCCGAGCTGCCGTCAAAAATATTTTTTTGGTGCCGGCTGAGCCACCTTTGAAATTTTTTTCATTGCTGGCCGAGCTGCCGTCGAATATATTTTTGGGACTGGCCGAGCTGCCGTCGAAAATATTTTCGGCGCCGGCCAAGCCCCCGTCAAAAATATTTTTGGGACCGGCCGAGCCACCTACAAAAATATTTTCGGTGCTGGACGAGACCCCGTCAACAATATTTTCGGTGCCGGCCGAGCTCCCGTTGAAAATATTTTTGGTGCCAGCCGAGCCCCGGTTGAAATTTTTTTCGGTGCTGGCCGAGCCCCCTTCGAAATTATTTTTGGTGCCGTCGAGCCCCCTTTGAAAATATTTTGGGTGCCAGCAGAGCCCCCGTCAAAAATATTTTTGTAACAGGCAGAGCTGCGGTAGAAAATATTTTCACTGACGGCCGAGCCCCTGTCGAAAATATTTTCAGTAGCAGCCGAGCTGCCATCGAATATATTTTTGGGACCGGCCGAGCTCTTGTCAAAAATATTATCGGTGCCAGCCAAGCCCCCGTCGAAAATATTTTTGGCACCGGCCGAGCCCCTGTCGAAAATATTTTTGGCACCGGCCGAGTCCCCGTCAAAAATATTTTCGGTGCCAGCCGAGCTCTTGTTGAAAATATTTTTGGTGCTGGCCGATCCCCCGTCGAAATTTTTTCAGTGCCAGTCGAACCCCCGTCGAAAATATTTTCGGTGCCTGCTGAGCCCCTGCCGAAAATATTTTTGGTGCCGAATGAGCCCCCGTTGAAAATATTTTTGCTGCCGGCTGAGCCTCTGTCGAAATGTTTTTCGGTGCCTGCCCAGCCCCCGTCAAACATATTTTTGGGACCGGCCGAGCTCCTGTCAAAAATATTTTCGGTGCCGGCCAAGCCCCCTTCAAAAATATATTTGGGACCGGCCGAGGTGCTGTTAAAAGTATTTTCAGTGCTGGTTGAGCCCCCATCAACAATATTTTCGGCACCGACCGAGCCCCCGTCGAAAATATTTTCGGCACCGCCCGAGCCCCCGTTGAAAATATTTTCGGTGCGGCCGAGACCCCTTCTCAAATATTTTCGTTGCCGGCCGAGCCCCCGTCTAAAATATTTTTGGTACCGGCCGAGCGCCCGTCGAAAATATTTTTGGGACAGACCGAGATGCCATCGAAAACATTTTCGGTGCCAGACTAGTCCCCTTCTCAAATATTTTCGTTGCCGGCCGAGCCCCCGTTGAAATTTTTTTCTGTGCCGGCTGACCTCCCTCCTCAAATATTTTCAGTACCAGCCGAGCTGCCGACAAATATATTTTTGGGACCAGCCGAGCCCCCATCGAAAATATTTTCAGGACCGGCCGAGCCCCCGTCGAAAATATTTTCGGTACCAGCCAAGCCCCTGTTGAAAATAGTTTTGGTGCCGGCCGAGCACCCATCGAAATTTTTTTTGGTGCCGGCTGAGCACCCTTCGAAGTCTTTTTCAACGCTGGCAATACTCCCGTCGAAAAGAATTTTGGGAGCGGCCGAGCTGCCATCGAAAATATTTTTTTGGTGCCGGCAGAGCCCCCTTTGAAATTTTTTTCAGTGCTGGCCGAGCTGCTGTCGAATATATTTTTTGGTGCTGGCTGAGCCCCCTTTGAAATTTTTTTCAGTGCTGGCTGAGCTGCCGTCGAATATATTTTTGGGACCGGCCGAGCTCTTGTCAAAAATATTATCGGTGCCAGCCAAGCCCCCGTCGAAAATATTTTTGGCACCGGCCGAGCCCCTGTCGAAAATATTTTCGGTGTTGGCCGAGTCCCCGTCAAAAATATTTTCGGTGCCAGCCGAGCTCTTGTTGAAAATATTTTTGGTGCTGGCCGATCCCCCGTCGAAATTTTTTCAGTGCCAGTCTAACCCCCGTCGAAAATATTTTCGGTGCCTGCTGAGCCCCTGCCGAAAATATTTTTGGTGCCGAATGAGCCCCCGTTGAAAATATTTTTGCTGCCGGCTGAGCCTCTGTCGAAATGTTTTTCGGTGCCTGCCCAGCCCCCGTCAAACATATTTTTGGGACCGGCCGAGCTCCCGTCGAAAATATTTTCGGTGCCGGCCAAGCCCCCTTCAAAAATATATTTGGGACCGGCCGAGGTGCTGTTAAAAGTATTTTCAGTGCTGGTTGAGCCCCCATCAACAATATTTTCGGCACCGACCGAGCCCCTGTCGAAAATATTTTCGGTGCCGACTGAGCCCCGTCGAAAATATTTTCGGCGCCGACCGAGCCCCCGTCGAAATTATTTTTGGTGCTGGTCTAGTCCCCTTTGAAATAGTTTTCGGCACCGGCCGATCCCCCATCGAAAATATTTTTGGGACCGGCCGAGCCCCCGTTGAAAATATTTTTGGGACAGACCGAGATGCCGTCGAAAACATTTTCGGTGCCAGACTAGTCCCCTTCGAAAATATTTTCGGTGCCGGCCGAGCCCCCGTCTAAAATATTTTTGGTACCGGCCGAGCGCCCGTCGAAAATATTTTTGGTGCCAGCCAAGCTCTTCTTGAAAATATTTTGGGTGCCAGCCGAGCCCCCATCAAAAATATATTTGGGACCGTCTGAGCCCCTGAACAAAATGTTTTTGGGACCGGCCGAGGTGCCATCGAAAATATTTTCGGTGCCGGCCGAGCCCCTGTCGAAAATATTTTCGGTGCTGGCCGAGCCCCTGTCAAAATCTTATTCTGTGTCGGACGACCCCCTTCTCAAATATTTTCGGTACCGTCCGACCTGCCATCAAATATATTTTTGGAACCGGCCGAGCTCTCGTCGAAAATATTTTTGGGATTGGCCAAGCCCCCGTCGAAAATATTTTCGGCGCCGGCCGAGTCCCCATCAAAAATATTTTCGGTGCTGGACGAGCCCCTGTCGAAAATATTTTCAGCATCGGACGAGCCCCCGTCGAAAATATTTTCGGCACCGCCCGAGCCCCCGTTGAAAATATTTTCGGTGCGGCCGAGACCCCTTCTCAAATATTTTCGTTGCCGGCCGAGCCCCCGTCGAAATTTTTTTCTGTGCCGGCTGACCTCCCTCCTCAAATATTTTCGGTACCAGCCGAGCTGCCGACAAATATATTTTTGGGACCAGCCGAGCCCCCATCGAAAATATTTTCAGGACCGGCCGAGCCCCCGTCGAAAATATTTTTTTGGTGCCGGCTGAGTCCCCTTTGAAATTTTTTTCATTGCTGGCTGAGCTACCGTCGAATATATTTTTGGGACTGGCTGAGCTGCCGTCGAAAATATTTTCGGCGCCGTCTGAGCCCCCGTCAAAAATATTTTCGGTACTGGCCGAGCTCCCGTTGATAATATTTTTGGGACCAGCCGAGCAGCCGTCAAAAATATTTTCGGTGCCGGCAAAGCCACTGTCGAAAATATTTTCGGCGCCGGACAAGCCCCCGTCGAAAATATTTTTGGTGCCAGCCAAGTACCCTTCGAAATTTTCTTTGGTACCAGCCGAGCCCCCGTCGAAAATATTTTAGAAGCCAGCCGACCTCCCGTCAAAAATATTTTCGGCGCTGGACAAGCCCGCATCGAAAATATTTTTGGGACCGGCCGAACCCCCGTCGAAAATATTTTCGGTGCGGCCGTGCCCCCGTCGAAAATATTTTCGGTGTCGGCCGAGCACCAGTCAAAAATATTTTCGGCGCCGGCCGAACTCTCATCAAAGAAATTTTAGGGACCGGCCGAGCCCCCGTCGAAAATATTTTTGGACAGGCTGAGACCTCGTCAACAATATTTTTGGTGCCGGCCGAGCCCCCTTTGAAATTTTTTTCAGTGCTGGCTGAGCTGCCGTCGAATATATTTTTGGGACTGGCTGAGCTGCTGTCGAAAATATTTTCGGCGCCGGCCAAGCCCCCATCGAAAATATTTTTGGGACCGGCCGAGCCCTCTTCAAAAATATTTTTGGGACAGGCCGAGCCACCTACGAAAATATTTTCGGTACCGGCCGAGCTCCCGTTGAAAATATTTTTGGGACCAGCCGAGCAGCCGTCAAAAATATTTTCGGTGCCGGCAAAGCCACTGTCGAAAATATTTTCGACGCCGGCTGAGCACCCGTTGAAAATATTTTCGGCGCCGGACAAGCCCCCGTCGAAAATATTTTTGGTGCCAGCCAAGTACCCTTCGAAATTTTCTTTGGTACCAGCCGAGCCCCCGTCGAAAATATTTTAGAAGCCAGCCGACCTCCCGTCAAAAATATTTTCGGCGCTGGACAAGCCCGCATCGAAAATATTTTTGGGACCGGCCGAACCCCCGTCGAAAATATTTTCGGTGCGGCCGTGCCCCCGTCGAAAATATTTTCGGTGTCGGCCGAGCACCAGTCAAAAATATTTTCGGCGCCGGCCGAACTCTCATCAAAGAAATTTTAGGGACCGGCCGAGCCCCCGTCGAAAATATTTTTGGGCAGGCTGAGACCTCGTCAACAATATTTTTGGTGCCGGCCGAGCCCCCGTCGAAAATATTTTTGGGACCTGCCGAGCTGCCGTCAAAAATATTTTCGGTGTCAGTCTTGTCCCAGTCAAAAATATTTTCAGTGCTGGCCGAGCCCCCGTCGAAATTTTTTTCTGTGCCAGCCGACCCCCCTTCTCAAATGTTTTCAGTACGAGCCGAGCTGCTGACAAATATATTTTTGGGACCGGCCGAGCCACCATCAAAAATATTTTTGGGACCATCCCAGCCCCCGTTGAAAATATTTTCGGTGCTAGACGAGCCGCCGTCGAAAATATTTTCGGTACCAGCCGAGCCCCTGTTGAAAATAGTTTTGGTGCTGGCCGAGCACCCATCGAAATTTTTTTTGGTGCCGGCTGAGCACCCTTCGAAGTTTTTTTCAGTGCTGGCTGAGCTCCCGGCGAAAAGAATTTTAGGACCGGCCGAGCTGCCGTCGAAAATATTTTCGGCGCCGGCCAAGCACCCTTTGAAATTTTTTTCAGTGCTGGCCGAGCTGCCGTCGAATATATTTTTGGGACTGCCCGAGCTGCCATCAAAAATATTTTCGGCACCATCCGAGCCCCGTCGAAAATATTTTCGGCGCCAGCCAAGCTCCCATTGAAAATATTTTTGGGACCGGACGAGCCCTCTTCGAAAATATTTTTGGAACAGGCCGAGCCACCTGCGAAAATATTTTCGGTGCTGGACGAGACCCCATCAACAATATTTTCGGTGCCGGCCGAGCCCCCGTCAAAAATATTTTCGGTGCCGGCCGAGCCCCTGTCGAAAATATTTTCGAAGCCGGCCGAGCACCCGTCAAAAATATTTTCGGCGCCGGCCAAGCCCCGTCGAAAATATTTTTGGGACCGGCCGAGCCACCTACAAAAATATTTTCGGTGCTGGACGAGACCCCGTCAACAATATTTTTGGTGCCGGCCGAGCCCCTTTGAAAATATTTTCGGTGCCAGCCGAGCCCCCGTCAAAAATATTTTCGTTACTGGCTGAGCTCCCATCGAAAATATTTTTGGGACCAGCCGAGCCACGTCAAAACTATTTTCGGTGCCGGCCAAGCCCCCATCGAAAATATTTTCGACTCCGGCCGAGCACCCGTTGAAAATATTTTCAGCGCCGGACGAGCCCCCATCGAAAATATTTTTGGTGCCAGCCGAGTACCCTGTGAAATTTTTTTTGGTACCAGCCGAGCCCCCGCCGAATATATTTTAGAAGCCGACCGAGCCCCCGTCAAAAATATTTTCGGCGCTGGCCGAGTCCCCTTCTCAAATATTTTCGGTGCCGGCCGAGCCCCCGTCGAAAATATTTTCGGTGCTGACTGAGCTCGGGTAGAAAACATTTTCGGTGCCGGCCGAGCTCTTGTTAAAAATAGTTTCAGTGCTGGCTGATCCCCTGTTGAAATTTTTTTCGATGCCGGCCGAGCCCCTGTCAAAAATATTTTTGGGACCGGCCAAGCCCCCTTCGAAAATATTTTTGGGACAGGCCAAGAAGCCGTGGAAAATATTTTCGGTGCCGGCCGAGACCCCGTCAACAATATTTTCAGTGCTGGCCGAGTCCCCTTCGAAATTATTTTCAGTGCCCCACGAGCCCCCTTCAAAAATATTTTTGGTGCCAGCTGATCTACCGTCAAATATATTTTTGGAACAGGCCGAGCTCTGGTCGAAAATATTTTGGGGACCGGCTGAGCCCCCTTCGAAAATATTTTTGGGACCGGCCAAGCTGCCGTCAAAAATATTTTCGGTGTCAGTCTTGTCCCAGTCAAAAATATTTTCACTGCTGGCCGAGCCCCCGTCAAAATATTTTTCTGTGCCGGCCAATCCCCCTTCTCAAATATTTTTGGTACCGGCCGAGCTGCCATCAAATATATTTTTGGGACCGGCCGAGCCCCCGTCAAAAATATTTTCGGTACTGGCTGAGCTCCGGTAGAAAACATTTTCGGTGCTGGCCGAGCTCTTGTTGAAATAGTTTCGGTGCTGGCCAATCCCCCGTTGAAATTTTTTTTGATGCCGGCCGAGCCCCCGTCAAAAATATTTTTGGGACCGGCAGAGCGCCCTTCGAAAATATTTTTGGGACAGGCCGAGCCGCCGTCGAAAATATTTTTGGGACCAGCCAAGCCCACATCGAAAATATTTTTGGGACAGGCCGAGCCGCTGTCAAAAATATTTTCAGTGCCGGCCGAGCACCCGTCTAAAATATTTTTGGTACCGGCCGAGCGCCCGTCGAAAATATTTTTGGTGCCAGCCAAGCTCTTCTTGAAAATATTTTCGGTGCCAGCCGAGCCCCCATCAAAAATATATTTGGGAGCGTCTGAGCCCCTGAACAAAATGTTTTTGGGACCGGCCGAGGTGCCATCGAAAATATTTTCGGTGCCGGCCGAGCCCCTGTCGAAAATATTTTCGGTGCTGGCCGAGCCCCTGTCAAAATCTTATTCTGTGTCGGACGACCCCCTTCTCAAATATTTTCGGTACCGTCCGACCTGCCATCAAATATATTTTTGGGACTGGCCGAGCTCTCGTCGAAAATATTTTTGGGATTGGCCAAGCCCCCGTCGAAAATATTTTCGGCGCCGGCCGAGTCCCCATCAAAAATATTTTCGGTGCTGGACGAGCCCCTGTCGAAAATATTTTCAGCATCGGACGAGCCCCCGTCGAAAATATTTTCGGCACCGCCCGAGCCCCCGTTGAAAATATTTTCGGTGCGGCCGAGACCCCTTCTCAAATATTTTCGTTGCCGGCCGAGCCCCCGTCGAAATTTTTTTCTGTGCCGGCTGACCTCCCTCCTCAAATATTTTCGGTACCAGCCGAGCTGCCGACAAATATATTTTTGGGACCAGCCGAGCCCCCATCGAAAATATTTTCAGGACCGGCCGAGCCCCCGTCGAAAATATTTTCGGTACCAGCCAAGCCCCTGTTGAAAATAGTTTTGGTGCCGGCCGAGCACCCATCGAAATTTTTTTTGGTGCCGGCTGAGCACCCTTCGAAGTCTTTTTCAGCGCTGGCAATACTCCCGTCGAAAAGAATTTTGGGAACGGCCGAGCTGCCATCGAAAATATTTTTTTGGTGCCGGCAGAGCCCCCTTTGAAATTTTTTTCAGTGCTGGCCGAGCTGCTGTCGAATATATTTTTTGGTGCCGGCTGAGCCCCCTTTGAAATTTTTTTCAGTGCTGGCTGAGCTGCCGTCGAATATATTTTTGGGACTGGCTGAGCTGCTGTCGAAAATATTTTCGGCGCCGGCCAAGCCCCCATCGAAAATATTTTTGGGACCGGCCGAGCCCTCTTCAAAAATATTTTTGGGACAGGCCGAGCCACCTACGAAAATATTTTCGGTACCGGCCGAGCTCCCGTTGAAAATATTTTTGGGACCAGCCGAGCAGCCGTCAAAAATATTTTCGGTGCCGGCAAAGCCACTGTCGAAAATATTTTCGACGCTGGCTGAGCACCCGTTGAAAATATTTTCGGCGCCGGACAAGCCCCCGTCGAAAATATTTTTGGTGCCAGCCAAGTACCCTTCGAAATTTTCTTTGGTACCAGCCGAGCCCCCGTCGAAAATATTTTAGAAGCCAGCCGACCTCCCGTCAAAAATATTTTCGGCGCTGGACAAGCCCGCATCGAAAATATTTTTGGGACCGGCCGAACCCCCGTCGAAAATATTTTCGGTGCGGCCGTGCCCCCGTCGAAAATATTTTCGGTGTCGGCCGAGCACCAGTCAAAAATATTTTCGGCGCCGGCCGAACTCTCATCAAAGAAATTTTAGGGACCGGCCGAGCCCCCGTCGAAAATATTTTTGGGCAGGCTGAGACCTCGTCAACAATATTTTTGGTGCCGGCCGAGCCCCCGTCGAAAATATTTTTGGGACCTGCCGAGCTGCCGTCAAAAATATTTTCGGTGTCAGTCTTGTCCCAGTCAAAAATATTTTCAGTGCTGGCCGAGCCCCCGTCGAAATTTTTTTCTGTGCCAGCCGACCCCCCTTCTCAAATGTTTTCAGTACGAGCCGAGCTGCTGACAAATATATTTTTGGGACCGGCCGAGCCACCATCAAAAATATTTTTGGGACCATCCCAGCCCCCGTTGAAAATATTTTCGGTGCTAGACGAGCCGCCGTCGAAAATATTTTCGGTACCAGCCGAGCCCCTGTTGAAAATAGTTTTGGTGCTGGCCGAGCACCCATCGAAATTTTTTTTGGTGCCGGCTGAGCACCCTTCGAAGTTTTTTTCAGTGCTGGCTGAGCTCCCGGCGAAAAGAATTTTAGGACCGGCCGAGCTGCCGTCGAAAATATTTTCGGCGCCGGCCAAGCACCCTTTGAAATTTTTTTCAGTGCTGGCCGAGCTGCCGTCGAATATATTTTTGGGACTGCCCGAGCTGCCATCAAAAATATTTTCGGCACCATCCGAGCCCCGTCGAAAATATTTTCGGCGCCAGCCAAGCTCCCATTGAAAATATTTTTGGGACCGGACGAGCCCTCTTCGAAAATATTTTTGGAACAGGCCGAGCCACCTGCGAAAATATTTTCGGTGCTGGACGAGACCCCATCAACAATATTTTCGGTGCCGGCCGAGCCCCCGTCAAAAATATTTTCGGTGCCGGCCGAGCCCCTGTCGAAAATATTTTCGAAGCCGGCCGAGCACCCGTCAAAAATATTTTCGGCGCCGGCCAAGCCCCGTCGAAAATATTTTTGGGACCGGCCGAGCCACCTACGAAAATATTTTCGGTGCTGGACGAGACCCCGTCAACAATATTTTTGGTGCCGGCCGAGCCCCTTTGAAAATATTTTCGGTGCCAGCCGAGCCCCTGTTGAAAATAGTTTTGGTGCCGGCCGAGCACCCATCGAAATTTTTTTTGGTGCTGGCTGAGCACCCTTCGAAGTTTTTTTCAGTTCTGGCTGATCTCCCGTCGAAAAGAATTTTGGGACCGGCCGAGCTGCCGTCGAAAATATTTTTTTGGTGCCGGCTGAGTCCCCTTTGAAATTTTTTTCATTGCTGGCTGAGCTACCGTCGAATATATTTTTGGGACTGGCTGAGCTGCCGTCGAAAATATTTTCGGCGCCGTCTGAGCCCCCGTCAAAAATATTTTCGGTACTGGCCGAGCTCCCGTTGATAATATTTTTGGGACCAGCCGAGCAGCCGTCAAAAATATTTTCGGTGCCGGCAAAGCCCCCGTCGAAAATATTTTTGGTGCCAGCCAAGTACCCTTCGAAATTTTCTTTGGTACCAGCCGAGCCCCCGTCGAAAATATTTTAGAAGCCAGCCGACCTCCCGTCAAAAATATTTTCGGCGCTGGACAAGCCCGCATCGAAAATATTTTTGGGACCGGCCGAACCCCCGTCGAAAATATTTTCGGTGCGGCCGTGCCCCCGTCGAAAATATTTTCGGTGTCGGCCGAGCACCAGTCAAAAATATTTTCGGCGCCGGCCGAACTCTCATCAAAGAAATTTTAGGGACCGGCCGAGCCCCCGTCGAAAATATTTTTGGACAGGCTGAGACCTCGTCAACAATATTTTTGGTGCCGGCCGAGCCCCCTTTGAAATTTTTTTCAGTGCTGGCTGAGCTGCCGTCGAATATATTTTTGGGACTGGCTGAGCTGCTGTCGAAAATATTTTCGGCGCCGGCCAAGCCCCCATCGAAAATATTTTTGGGACCGGCCGAGCCCTCTTCAAAAATATTTTTGGGACAGGCCGAGCCACCTACGAAAATATTTTCGGTACCGGCCGAGCTCCCGTTGAAAATATTTTTGGGACCAGCCGAGCAGCCGTCAAAAATATTTTCGGTGCCGGCAAAGCCACTGTCGAAAATATTTTCGACGCCGGCTGAGCACCCGTTGAAAATATTTTCGGCGCCGGACAAGCCCCCGTCGAAAATATTTTTGGTGCCAGCCAAGTACCCTTCGAAATTTTCTTTGGTACCAGCCGAGCCCCCGTCGAAAATATTTTAGAAGCCAGCCGACCTCCCGTCAAAAATATTTTCGGCGCTGGACAAGCCCGCATCGAAAATATTTTTGGGACCGGCCGAACCCCCGTCGAAAATATTTTCGGTGCGGCCGTGCCCCCGTCGAAAATATTTTCGGTGTCGGCCGAGCACCAGTCAAAAATATTTTCGGCGCCGGCCGAACTCTCATCAAAGAAATTTTAGGGACCGGCCGAGCCCCCGTCGAAAATATTTTTGGGCAGGCTGAGACCTCGTCAACAATATTTTTGGTGCCGGCCGAGCCCCCGTCGAAAATATTTTTGGGACCTGCCGAGCTGCCGTCAAAAATATTTTCGGTGTCAGTCTTGTCCCAGTCAAAAATATTTTCAGTGCTGGCCGAGCCCCCGTCGAAATTTTTTTCTGTGCCAGCCGACCCCCCTTCTCAAATGTTTTCAGTACGAGCCGAGCTGCTGACAAATATATTTTTGGGACCGGCCGAGCCACCATCAAAAATATTTTTGGGACCATCCCAGCCCCCGTTGAAAATATTTTCGGTGCTAGACGAGCCGCCGTCGAAAATATTTTCGGTACCAGCCGAGCCCCTGTTGAAAATAGTTTTGGTGCTGGCCGAGCACCCATCGAAATTTTTTTTGGTGCCGGCTGAGCACCCTTCGAAGTTTTTTTCAGTGCTGGCTGAGCTCCCGGCGAAAAGAATTTTAGGACCGGCCGAGCTGCCGTCGAAAATATTTTCGGCGCCGGCCAAGCACCCTTTGAAATTTTTTTCAGTGCTGGCCGAGCTGCCGTCGAATATATTTTTGGGACTGCCCGAGCTGCCATCAAAAATATTTTCGGCACCATCCGAGCCCCGTCGAAAATATTTTCGGCGCCAGCCAAGCTCCCATTGAAAATATTTTTGGGACCGGACGAGCCCTCTTCGAAAATATTTTTGGAACAGGCCGAGCCACCTGCGAAAATATTTTCGGTGCTGGACGAGACCCCATCAACAATATTTTCGGTGCCGGCCGAGCCCCCGTCAAAAATATTTTCGTTACTAGCTGAGCTCCCATCGAAAATATTTTTGGTGCCAGCCGAGTACCCTGTGAAATTTTTTTTGGTACCAGCCGAGCCCCCGCCGAATATATTTTAGAAGCCGACCGAGCCCCCGTCAAAAATATTTTCGGCGCCGGCCGAGTCCCCTTCTCAAATATTTTCGGTGCCGGCCGAGCCCCCGTCGAAAATATTTTCGGTGCTGACTGAGCTCGGGTAGAAAACATTTTCGGTGCCGGCCGAGCTCTTGTTAAAAATAGTTTCAGTGCTGGCTGATCCCCTGTTGAAATTTTTTTCGATGCCGGCCGAGCCCCTGTCAAAAATATTTTTGGGACCGGCCAAGCCCCCTTCGAAAATATTTTTGGGACAGGCCAAGAAGCCGTGGAAAATATTTTCGGTGCCGGCCGAGACCCCGTCAACAATATTTTCAGTGCTGGCCGAGTCCCCTTCGAAATTATTTTCAGTGCCCCACGAGCCCCCTTCAAAAATATTTTTGGTGCCAGCTGATCTACCGTCAAATATATTTTTGGAACAGGCCGAGCTCTGGTCGAAAATATTTTGGGGACCGGCTGAGCCCCCTTCGAAAATATTTTTGGGACCGGCCAAGCTGCCGTCAAAAATATTTTCGGTGTCAGTCTTGTCCCAGTCGAAAATATTTTCACTGCTGGCCGAGCCCCCGTCAAAATATTTTTCTGTGCCGGCCAATCCCCCTTCTCAAATATTTTCGGTACCGGCCGAGCTGCCATCAAATATATTTTTGGGACCGGCCGAGCCCCCGTCAAAAATATTTTCGGTACTGGCTGAGCTCCGGTAGAAAACATTTTCGGTGCTGGCCGAGCTCTTGTTGAAATAGTTTCGGTGCTGGCCAATCCCCCGTTGAAATTTTTTTTGATGCCGGCCGAGCCCCCGTCAAAAATATTTTTGGGACCGGCAGAGCCCCCTTCGAAAATATTTTTGGGACAGGCCGAGCCGCCGTCGAAAATATTTTTGGGACCAGCCAAGCCCACATCGAAAATATTTTTGGGACAGGCCGAGCCGCTGTCAAAAATATTTTCAGTGCCGGCCGAGACCCCGTCGAAAATATTTTCGTTGCCGGCGGACCCCTCTTCTCAAATATTTTCGATACCGGCCGAGCTGCCGTCAAAAATATTTTTGGGACCGGCCGAGCCTCCGTCGAAAATATTTTGGGCGCCGGCTGAGCCCCCTTCGAAAATATTTTCGGTGCGGCTGTGCCCCCGTCGAAAATATTTTCGGTGCCGGCCGAGCCTCTGTCGAAAATATTTTCCACGCCGGCCGAGCACCCGTCGAAAATATTTTCGGCGCAGTCCAAGCCCAGTCGAAAATATTTTCAGCGCCATCCAAGCCCCCTTCGAAAATATTTTTGGGACAGGCCAAGCCGCCGTCGAAAATATTTTCAGTGCTGGCCGAGACCCCGTCAACAATATTTTTGGTGCCGGCCAAGCCCCATTGAAAATATTTTCGGTGACAGCCGAGCCCCCATCAAAAATTTTTCGTTACCGGCCGAACTCCCGTCGAAAATATTTTTGGGACCGGCCGAGCCGCGTCAAAACTATTTTTGGTGCCGGCCAAGCCCCCGTCGAAAATGTTGTCGACGCCGGCCGAGCACCCGTTGAAAATATTTTCGGCGCCAGACAAGCCCCCATCGACAATATTTTTGGTACCAGCCGAGCCCCCGTCGACAATATTTTAGAAGGCGGCCGAGCTCCTGTCAAAAATGTTTTCGGCGCCGGCCGAGCCCCCTTCGAAAATATTTTCGGTGCGGCCGAGCCTCGTTCTCAAATATGTTCAGTCCCAGCCAAGCCCCTGTCGAAAATATTTTCAGCGCCGGCCGAGCCCCCTTCGAAAATATTTTCGGTGCCGGCCGAGCTCTTGTTGAAAATAGTTTCGGAGCTGGTCGATCCCCTGTTGAAATTTTTTTCGATGACGGCCGAGCCCCCGTCAAAAATATTTTTAGGAGCGGCCGAGCCCCCTTTGAAAATATATTTGGGACAGGCCGAGCCACCTTCAAAAATATTTTCGGTAACGGTCGAGACCCCGTCAACAATATTTTCGGTGCTGGCCGAGCCCCCGTCGAAAATATTTTCGGTGCTGGCCGAGTACCCTTCGAAATTATTTTCGGTGCCGCACGAGCCCCCTTTCAAATATTTTCAGTACCGGCTGTGCTGCCGTCAAATATATTTTTGGGACCGGTCGAGCCCCCGTCGAAAATATTTTCGGTACCAGCCGAGCCCCTGTTGAAAATAGTTTTGGTGCCGGCCGAGCACCCATCGAAATTTTTTTTGGTGCTGGCTGAGCACCCTTCGAAGTTTTTTTCAGTGCTGGCTGATCTCCCGTCGAAAAGAATTTTGGGACCGGCCGAGCTGCCGTCGAAAATATTTTTTTGGTGCCGGCTGAGTCCCCTTTGAAATTTTTTTCATTGCTGGCTGAGCTACCGTCGAATATATTTTTGGGACTGGCTGAGCTGCCGTCGAAAATATTTTCGGCGCCGTCTGAGCCCCCGTCAAAAATATTTTCGGTACTGGCCGAGCTCCCGTTGATAATATTTTTGGGACCGGCCGAGCCCTCTTTGAAAATATTTTTGGGACAGGCCGAGCCATCTACGAAAATATTTTCAGTGCTGGACGAGACCCCGTCAACAACATTTTCGGTGCCAGCCGAGACCCCGTCGAAAATATTTTCCGTGCTGGCCGAGCCCCCGTCAAAATTTTTTTCTGTGCCGGCCAAACCCCTTCTCAAATATTTTCAGTACCGGCCGAGCTGCCATCAAATATATTTTTGGGACCGGCCGAGCACCCATCGAAAATATTTTTGGAACTGGCCAAGCCCCCGTCGAAAATATTTTTGGCGCCGACCAAGCCCCCATCAAAAATATTTTCGGTGCTGGACGAACCCCTGTAGAAAATATTTTCAGTGCTGGCTGAGCTCCGGTATTAAACATTTTCGGTGTTGGCTGAGCTCTTGTTGAAATAGTTTCGGTGCTGGCCGATCCGCTGTTGAAATTTTTTTCGGTGCTGGCCGAGACCCCGTCAACAATATTTTCAGTGCTAGCCGAGCACCCGTTGAAAATATTTTCGGTGCCAGCCGAGCCCCTGTTGAAAATAGTTTTGGTGCCAGCCGAGCACCCATCGAAATTTTTTTTGGTGCCGGCTGAGCCCCCTTCGAAATTTTTTTCAGTGCTGGCTGAGCTCCCGTCGAAAAGAATTTTGGGACCGGCCGAGCTGCCGTCGAAAATATTTTTTTGGTGCCGGCTGAGCCACCTTTGAAATTTTTTTCATTGCTGGCCGAGCTGCCGTCGAATATATTTTTGGGACTGGCCGAGCTGCCGTCGAAAATATTTTCGGCGCCGGCCAAGCCCCCGTCAAAAATATTTTTGGGACCGGCCGAGCCACCTACAAAAATATTTTCGGTGCTGGACGAGACCCCGTCAACAATATTTTCGGTGCCGGCCGAGCCCCCGTCAAAAATATTTTCGGTACCGGCCGAGCTCCCGTTGAAAATATTTTTGGTGCCAGCCGAGCCCCGGTTGAAATTTTTTTCGGTGCTGGCCGAGCCCCCTTCGAAATTATTTTCGGTACCGGCCGAGCTCCCGTCGACAATATTTTTGGTGCTGGCCGATCCCCCGTCGAAATTTTTTCAGTGCCAGTCGAACCGCCGTCGAAAATATTTTCGGTGCCTGCTGAGCCCCTGTCGAAAATATTTTTGGTGCCGAATGAGCCCCCGTTGAAAATATTTTTGCTGCCGGCTGAGCCTCTGTCGAAATGTTTTTCGGTGCCTGCCCAGCCCCCGTCAAACATGTTTTTGGGACCGGCCGAGCTCCCGTCAAAAATATTTTCGGTGCCGGCCAAGCCCCCTTCAAAAATATATTTGGGACCGGCCGAGGTGCTGTTAAAAGTATTTTCAGTGCTGGTTGAGCCCCCATCAACAATATTTTCGGCACCGACCGAGCCCCTGTCGAAAATATTTTCGGTGCCGACTGAGCCCCGTCGAAAATATTTTCGGCGCCGACCGAGCCCCCGTCGAAATTATTTTTGGTGCTGGTCTAGTCCCCTTTGAAATAGTTTTCGGCACCGGCCGATCCCCCATCGAAAATATTTTTGGGACCGGCCGAGCCCCCGTTGAAAATATTTTTGGGACAGACCGAGATGCCGTCGAAAACATTTTCGGTGCCAGACTAGTCCCCTTCGAAAATATTTTCGGTGCCGGCCGAGCCCCCGTCTAAAATATTTTTGGTACCGGCCGAGCGCCCATCGAAAATATTTTTGGTGCCAGCCAAGCTCTTCTTGAAAATATTTTCGGTGCCTGCCCAGCCCCCGTCAAACATATTTTTGGGACCAGCCGAGCTCCCGTCAAAAATATTTTCGGTGCCGGCCAAGCCCCCTTCAAAAATATATTTGGGACCGGCCGAGGTGCTGTTAAAAGTATTTTCAGTGCTGGTTGAGCCCCCATCAACAATATTTTCGGCACCGACCGAGCCCCCGTCGAAAATATTTTCGGCACCGCCCGAGCCCCCGTTGAAAATATTTTCGGTGCGGCCGAGACCCCTTCTCAAATATTTTCGTTGCCGGCCGAGCCCCCGTCTAAAATATTTTTGGTACCGGCCGAGCGCCCGTCGAAAATATTTTTGGGACAGACCGAGATGCCATCGAAAACATTTTCGGTGCCAGACTAGTCCCCTTCTCAAATATTTTCGTTGCCGGCCGAGCCCCCGTTGAAATTTTTTTCTGTGCCGGCTGACCTCCCTCCTCAAATATTTTCGGTACCAGCCGAGCTGCCGACAAATATATTTTTGGGACCAGCCGAGCCCCCATCGAAAATATTTTCAGGACCGGCCGAGCCCCCGTCGAAAATATTTTCGGTACCAGCCAAGCCCCTGTTGAAAATAGTTTTGGTGCCGGCCGAGCACCCATCGAAATTTTTTTTGGTGCCGGCTGAGCACCCTTCGAAGTCTTTTTCAGCGCTGGCAATACTCCCGTCGAAAAGAATTTTGGGAGCGGCCGAGCTGCCATCGAAAATATTTTTTTGGTGCCGGCAGAGCCCCCTTTGAAATTTTTTTCAGTGCTGGCCGAGCTGCTGTCGAATATATTTTTTGGTGCCGGCAGAGCCCCCTTTGAAATTTTTTTCAGTGCTGGCCGAGCTGCTGTCAAATATATTTTTTGGTGCCGGCTGAGCCCCCTTTGAAATTTTTTTCAGTGCTGGCTGAGCTGCCGTCGAATATATTTTTGGGACTGGCTGAGCTGCTGTCGAAAATATTTTCGGCGCCGGCCAAGCCCCCATCGAAAATATTTTTGGGACCGGCCGAGCCCTCTTCAAAAATATTTTTGGGACAGGCCGAGCCACCTACGAAAATATTTTCGGTACCGGCCGAGCTCCCGTTGAAAATATTTTTGGGACCAGCCGAGCAGCCGTCAAAAATATTTTCGGTGCCGGCAAAGCCACTGTCGAAAATATTTTCGACGCCGGCTGAGCACCCGTTGAAAATATTTTCGGCGCCGGACAAGCCCCCGTCGAAAATATTTTTGGTGCCAGCCAAGTACCCTTCGAAATTTTCTTTGGTACCAGCCGAGCCCCCGTCGAAAATATTTTAGAAGCCAGCCGACCTCCCGTCAAAAATATTTTCGGCGCTGGACAAGCCCGCATCGAAAATATTTTTGGGACCGGCCGAACCCCCGTCGAAAATATTTTCGGTGCGGCCGTGCCCCCGTCGAAAATATTTTCGGTGTCGGCCGAGCACCAGTCAAAAATATTTTCGGCGCCGGCCGAACTCTCATCAAAGAAATTTTAGGGACCGGCCGAGCCCCCGTCGAAAATATTTTTGGGCAGGCTGAGACCTCGTCAACAATATTTTTGGTGCCGGCCGAGCCCCCGTCGAAAATATTTTTGGGACCTGCCGAGCTGCCGTCAAAAATATTTTCGGTGTCAGTCTTGTCCCAGTCAAAAATATTTTCAGTGCTGGCCGAGCCCCCGTCGAAATTTTTTTCTGTGCCAGCCGACCCCCCTTCTCAAATGTTTTCAGTACGAGCCGAGCTGCTGACAAATATATTTTTGGGACCGGCCGAGCCACCATCAAAAATATTTTTGGGACCATCCCAGCCCCCGTTGAAAATATTTTCGGTGCTAGACGAGCCGCCGTCGAAAATATTTTCGGTACCAGCCGAGCCCCTGTTGAAAATAGTTTTGGTGCTGGCCGAGCACCCATCGAAATTTTTTTTGGTGCCGGCTGAGCACCCTTCGAAGTTTTTTTCAGTGCTGGCTGAGCTCCCGGTGAAAAGAATTTTAGGACCGGCCGAGCTGCCGTCGAAAATATTTTCGGCGCCGGCTGAGCCACCTTTGAAATTTTTTTCAGTGCTGGCCGAGCTGCCGTCGAATATATTTTTGGGACTGCCCGAGCTGCCATCAAAAATATTTTCGGCACCATCCGAGCCCCGTCGAAAATATTTTCGGCGCCAGCCAAGCTCCCATTGAAAATATTTTTGGGACCGGACGAGCCCTCTTCGAAAATATTTTTGGAACAGGCCGAGCCACCTGCGAAAATATTTTCGGTGCTGGACGAGACCCCATCAACAATATTTTCGGTGCCGGCCGAGCCCCCGTCAAAAATATTTTCGGTGCCGGCCGAGCCCCTGTCGAAAATATTTTCGAAGCCGGCCGAGCACCCGTCAAAAATATTTTCGGCGCCGGCCAAGCCCCGTCGAAAATATTTTTGGGACCGGCCGAGCCACCTACAAAAATATTTTCGGTGCTGGACGAGACCCCGTCAACAATATTTTTGGTGCCGGCCGAGCCCCTTTGAAAATATTTTCGGTGCCAGCCGAGCCCCCGTCAAAAATATTTTCGTTACTGGCTGAGCTCCCATCGAAAATATTTTTGGGACCAGCCGAGCCACGTCAAAACTATTTTCGGTGCCGGCCAAGCCCCCATCGAAAATATTTTCGACTCCGGCCGAGCACCCGTTGAAAATATTTTCAGCGCCGGACGAGCCCCCATCGAAAATATTTTTGGTGCCAGCCGAGTACCCTGTGAAATTTTTTTTGGTACCAGCCGAGCCCCCGCCGAATATATTTTAGAAGCCGACCGAGCCCCCGTCAAAAATATTTTCGGCGCCGGCCGAGTCCCCTTCTCAAATATTTTCGGTGCCGGCCGAGCCCCCGTCGAAAATATTTTCGGTGCTGACTGAGCTCGGGTAGAAAACATTTTCGGTGCCGGCCGAGCTCTTGTTAAAAATAGTTTCAGTGCTGGCTGATCCCCTGTTGAAATTTTTTTCGATGCCGGCCGAGCCCCTGTCAAAAATATTTTTGGGACCGGCCAAGCCCCCTTCGAAAATATTTTTGGGACAGGCCAAGAAGCCGTGGAAAATATTTTCGGTGCCGGCCGAGACCCCGTCAACAATATTTTCAGTGCTGGCCGAGTCCCCTTCGAAATTATTTTCAGTGCCCCACGAGCCCCCTTCAAAAATATTTTTGGTGCCAGCTGATCTACCGTCAAATATATTTTTGGAACAGGCCGAGCTCTGGTCGAAAATATTTTGGGGACCGGCTGAGCCCCCTTCGAAAATATTTTTGGGACCGGCCAAGCTGCCGTCAAAAATATTTTCGGTGTCAGTCTTGTCCCAGTCAAAAATATTTTCACTGCTGGCCGAGCCCCCGTCAAAATATTTTTCTGTGCCGGCCAATCCCCCTTCTCAAATATTTTCGGTACCGGCCGAGCTGCCATCAAATATATTTTTGGGACCGGCCGAGCCCCCGTCAAAAATATTTTCGGTACTGGCTGAGCTCCGGTAGAAAACATTTTCGGTGCTGGCCGAGCTCTTGTTGAAATAGTTTCGGTGCTGGCCAATCCCCCATTGAAATTTTTTTTGATGCCAGCCGAGCCCCCGTCAAAAATATTTTTGGGACCGGCAGAGCCCCCTTCGAAAATATTTTTGGGACAGGCCGAGCCGCCGTCGAAAATATTTTTGGGACCAGCCAAGCCCACATCGAAAATATTTTTGGGACAGGCCGAGCCGCTGTCAAAAATATTTTCAGTGCCGGCCGAGACCCCGTCGAAAATATTTTCGTTGCCGGCAGACCCCTCTTCTCAAATATTTTCGATACCGGCCGAGCTGCCGTCAAAAATATTTTTGGGACCGGCCGAGCCCCCGTCGAAAATATTTTGGGCGCCGGCTGAGCCCCCTTCGAAAATATTTTCGGTGCGGCCGTGCCCCCGTCGAAAATATTTTCGGTGCCGGCCGAGCCCCTGTCGAAAATATTTTCCACGCCGGCCGAGCACCCGTCGAAAATATTTTCGGCGCAGTCCAAGCCCAGTCGAAAATATTTTCAGCGCCATCCAAGCCCCCTTCGAAAATATTTTTGGGACAGGCCAAGCCGCCGTCGAAAATATTTTCAGTGCTGGCCGAGACCCCGTCAACAATATTTTTGGTGCCGGCCAAGCCCCATTGAAAATATTTTCGGTGACAGCCGAGCCCCCATCAAAAATTTTTCGTTACCGGCCGAACTCCCGTCGAAAATATTTTTGGTACCAGCCGAGCCCCCGTCAACAATATTTTAGAAGGCGGCCGAGCTCCTGTCAAAAATGTTTTCGGCGCCGGCCGAGCCCCCTTCGAAAATATTTTCGGTGCGGCCGAGCCTCGTTCTCAAATATGTTCAGTCCCAGCCAAGCCCCTGTCGAAAATATTTTCAGCGCCGGCCGAGCCCCCTTCGAAAATATTTTCGGTGCCGGCCGAGCTCTTGTTGAAAATAGTTTCGGAGCTGGTCGATCCCCTGTTGAAATTTTTTTCGATGACGGCCGAGCCCCCGTCAAAAATATTTTTAGGAGCGGCCGAGCCCCCTTTGAAAATATATTTGGGACAGGCCGAGCCACCGTCAAAAATATTTTCGGTAACGGTCGAGACCCCGTCAACAATATTTTCGGTGCTGGCCGAGCCCCCGTTGAAAATATTTTCGGTGCTGGCCGAGTACCCTTCGAAATTATTTTCGGTGCCGCACGAGCCCCCTTTCAAATATTTTCAGTACCGGCTGTGCTGCCGTCAAATATATTTTTGGGACCGGTCGAGCCCCCGTCGAAAATATTTTCGGTACCAGCCGAGCCCCTGTTGAAAATAGTTTTGGTGCCGGCCGAGCACCCATCGAAATTTTTTTTGGTGCCGGCTGAGCCCCCTTCGAAATTTTTTTCAGTGCTGGCTGAGCTCCCGTCGAAAAGAATTTTGGGACCGGCCGAGCTGCCGTCGAAAATATTTTTTTGGTGCCGGCTGAGCCACCTTTGAAATTTTTTTCATTGCTGGCCGAGCTGCCGTCGAATATATTTTTGGGACTGGCCGAGCTGCCGTCGAAAATATTTTCAGCGCCGGCCAAGCCCCCGTCAAAAATATTTTTGGGACCGGCCGAGCCACCTACAAAAATATTTTCGGTGCTGGACGAGACCCCGTCAACAATATTTTCGGTGCCGGCCGAGCCCCCGTCAAAAATATTTTCGGTACCGGCCGAGCTCCCGTTGAAAATATTTTTGGGACCGGCCGAGCCCTCTTTGAAAATATTTTTGGGACAGGCCGAGCCATCTACGAAAATATTTTCAGTGCTGGACGAGACCCCGTCAACAATATTTTCGGTGCCAGCCGAGACCCCGTCGAAAATATTTTCCGTGCTGGCCGAGCCCCCGTCAAAATTTTTTTCTGTGCCGGCCAAACCCCTTCTCAAATATTTTCGGTACCGGCCGAGCTGCCATCAAATATATTTTTGGGACCGGCCAAGCTCCCGTCGAAAATATTTTTGGGACTGGCCAAGCCCCCGTCGAAAATATTTTTGGTGCCGACCAAGCCCCCATCAAAAATATTTTCGGTGCTGGACGAACCCCTGTAGAAAATATTTTCGGTGCTGGCTGAGCTCCGGTATTAAACATTTTTGGTGTTGGCTGAGCTCTTGTTGAAATAGTTTCGGTGCTGGCCGATCCCCTGTTGAAATTTTTTTCGGTGCCGGCCGAGACCCCGTCAACAATATTTTCGGTGCTGGCCGAGCACCCGTTGAAAATATTTTCGGTGCCAGCCGAGCCCCCGTCGAAAATATTTTTGGGACCAGCCAAGCCCACATCGAAAATATTTTTGGGACAGGCCGAGCCGCTGCCAAAAATATTTTCGGTGCCGGCCGAGACCCCGTCAACACTATTTTCGGTGCTGCCCGAGCACCCGTTGAAAATATTTTCGGTACCAGCCGAGCCCCTGTTGAAAATAGTTTTGGTGCCGGCCGAGCACCCATCGAAATTTTTTTTGGTGCCGGCTGAGCCCCCTTCGAAATTTTTTTCAGTGCTGGCTGAGCTCCCGTCGAAAAGAATTTTGGGACCGGCCGAGCTGCCGTCGAAAATATTTTTTTGGTGCCGGCTGAGCCACCTTTGAAATTTTTTTCATTGCTGGCCGAGCTGCCGTCGAATATATTTTTGGGACTGGCCGAGCTGCCGTCGAAAATATTTTCGGCGCCGGCCAAGCCCCCGTCAAAAATATTTTTGGGACCGGCCGAGCCACCTACAAAAATATTTTCGGTGCTGGACGAGACCCCGTCAACAATATTTTCGGTGCCGGCCGAGCTCCCGTTGAAAATATTTTTGGTGCCAGCCGAGCCCCGGTTGAAATTTTTTTCGGTGCTGGCCGAGCCCCCTTCGAAATTATTTTCGGTACCGGCCGAGCTCCCGTCGACAATATTTTTGGTGCCGGCCGAGCCACCATCAGCAATATTTTCGGCGCCACCCAAGCCCCCTTCGAAAATATTTTTGGTGCTGGCCGAGTCCCCTTCGGAAATATTTTCAGTGCCAGTCGAGTCCCCTTCAAAATTATTTTCGGTGCCGAGCGAGCCCCCTTCGGAAATATTTTCAGTGCCGGCCGAGTCCCCTTCGAAATTATTTTCCGTGCCGGCCGAGTCCCCTTCGAAATTATTTTTGGTGCCGTCGAGCCCCCTTTGAAAATATTTTGGGTGCCAGAAGAGCCCCCGACAACAATATTTTTGTAACAGGCAGAGCTGCGGTAGAAAATATTTTCACTGACGGCCGAGCCCCTGTCGAAAATATTTTCAGTAGCAGCCGAGCTGCCATCGAATATATTTTTGGGACCGGCCGAGCTCTTGTCAAAAATATTATCGGTGCCAGCCAAGCCCCCGTCGAAAATATTTTTGGCACCGGCCGAGCCCCTGTCGAAAATATTTTCGGTGTTGGCCGAGTCCCCGTCAAAAATATTTTGGGTGCCAGCCGAGCTCTTGTTGAAAATATTTTTGGTGCTGGCCGATCCCCCGTCGAAATTTTTTCAGTGCCAGTCGAACCCCCGTCGAAAATATTTTCGGTGCCTGCTGAGCCCCTGCCGAAAATATTTTTGGTGCCGAATGAGCCCCCGTTGAAAATATTTTTGCTGCCGGCTGAGCCTCTGTCGAAATGTTTTTCGGTGCCTGCCCAGCCCCCGTCAAACATATTTTTGGGACCGGCCGAGCTCCCGTCGAAAATATTTTCGGTGCCGGCCAAGCCCCCTTCAAAAATATATTTGGGACCGGCCGAGGTGCTGTTAAAAGTATTTTCAGTGCTGGTTGAGCCCCCATCAACAATATTTTCGGCACCGACCGAGCCCCTGTCGAAAATATTTTCGGCGCCGACCGAGCCCCCGTCGAAATTATTTTTGGTGCTGGTCTAGTCCCCTTTGAAATAGTTTTCGGCACCGGCCGATCCCCCATCGAAAATATTTTTGGGACCGGCCGAGCCCCCGTTGAAAATATTTTTGGGACAGACCGAGATGCCGTCGAAAACATTTTCGGTGCCAGACTAGTCCCCTTCGAAAATATTTTCGGTGCCGGCCGAGCCCCCGTCTAAAATATTTTTGGTACCGGCCGAGCGCCCATCGAAAATATTTTTGGTGCCAGCCAAGCTCTTCTTGAAAATATTTTGGGTGCCAGCCGAGCCCCCATCAAAAATATATTTGGGACCGTCTGAGCCCCTGAACAAAATGTTTTTGGGACCGGCCGAGGTGCCATCGAAAATATTTTCGGTGCCGGCCAAGCTCTTCTTGAAAATATTTTCGGTGCCAGCCGAGCCCCCATCAGAAATATATTTGGGACCGTCTGAGCCCCCGACCAAAATGTTTTTGGGACCGGCCGAGGTGCCATCGAAAATATTTTCGGTGTCAGTCTTGTCCCAGTCGAAAATATTTTCGGTGCTGGCCGAGCCCCTGTCAAAATCTTATTCTGTGTCGGACGACCCCCTTCTCAAATATTTTCGGTACCGTCCGACCTGCCATCAAATATATTTTTGGGACCGGCCGAGCTCTCGTCGAAAATATTTTTGGGATTGGCCAAGCCCCCGTCGAAAATATTTTCGGCGCCGGCCGAGTCCCCATCAAAAATATTTTCGCTGCCGGCCGAGCCCCCGTTGAAAATATTTTCGGTGTGGCCGAGACCCCTTCTCAAATATTTTCGTTGCCGGCCGAGCCCCCGTCTAAAATATTTTTGGTACCGGCCGAGCGCCCGTCGAAAATATTTTTGGGACAGACCGAGATGCCATCGAAAACATTTTCGGTGCCAGACTAGTCCCCTTCGAAAATATTTTCGGTGCCGGCCGAGCACCCGTCTAAAATATTTTTGGTACCGGCCGAGCGCCCGTCGAAAATATTTTTGGTGCCAGCCAAGCTCTTCTTGAAAATATTTTCGGTGCCAGCCGAGCCCCCATCAAAAATATATTTGGGAGCGTCTGAGCCCCTGAACAAAATGTTTTTGGGACCGGCCGAGGTGCCATCGAAAATATTTTCGGTGCCGGCCGAGCCCCTGTCGAAAATATTTTCGGTGCTGGCCGAGCCCCTGTCAAAATCTTATTCTGTGTCGGACGACCCCCTTCTCAAATATTTTCGGTACCGTCCGACCTGCCATCAAATATATTTTTGGAACCGGCCGAGCTCTCGTCGAAAATATTTTTGGGATTGGCCAAGCCCCCGTCGAAAATATTTTCGGCGCCGGCCGAGTCCCCATCAAAAATATTTTCGGTGCTGGACGAGCCCCTGTCGAAAATATTTTCAGCATCGGACGAGCCCCCGTCGAAAATATTTTCGGCACCGCCCGAGCCCCCGTTGAAAATATTTTCGGTGCGGCCGAGACCCCTTCTCAAATATTTTCGTTGCCGGCCGAGCCCCCGTCGAAATTTTTTTCTGTGCCGGCTGACCTCCCTCCTCAAATATTTTCGGTACCAGCCGAGCTGCCGACAAATATATTTTTGGGACCAGCCAAGCCCCCATCGAAAATATTTTCAGGACCGGCCGAGCCCCCGTCGAAAATATTTTCGGTACCAGCCAAGACCCTGTTGAAAATAGTTTTGGTGCCGGCCGAGCACCCATCCAAATTTTTTTTGGTGCCGGCTGAGCACCCTTCGAAGTCTTTTTCAGCGCTGGCAATACTCCCGTCGAAAAGAATTTTGGGAGCGGCCGAGCTGCCATCGAAAATATTATTTTGGTGCCGGCAGAGCCCCCTTTGAAATTTTTTTCAAGTGCTGGCCGAGCTGCTGTCGAATATATTTTTTGGTGCCGGCTGAGCCCCCTTTGAAATTTTTTTCAGTGCTGGCTGAGCTGCCGTCGAATATATTTTTGGGACTGGCTGAGCTGCTGTCGAATATATTTTTTGGTGCCGGCTGAGCCCCCTTTGAAATTTTTTTCAGTGCTGGCTGAGCTGCCGTCGAATATATTTTTGGGACTGGCTGAGCTGCTGTCGAAAATATTTTCGGCGCCGGCCAAGCCCCCATCGAAAATATTTTTGGGACCGGCCGAGCCCTCTTCAAAAATATTTTTGGGACAGGCCGAGCCACCTACGAAAATATTTTCGGTACCGGCCGAGCTCCCGTTGAAAATATTTTTGGGACCAGCCGAGCAGCCGTCAAAAATATTTTCGGTGCCGGCAAAGCCACTGTCGAAAATATTTTCGGCGCCGGACAAGCCCCCGTCGAAAATATTTTTGGTGCCAGCCAAGTACCCTTCGAAATTTTCTTTGGTACCAGCCGAGCCCCCGTCGAAAATATTTTAGAAGCCAGCCGACCTCCCGTCAAAAATATTTTCGGCGCTGGACAAGCCCGCATCGAAAATATTTTTGGGACCGGCCGAACCCCCGTCGAAAATATTTTCGGTGCGGCCGTGCCCCCGTCGAAAATATTTTCGGTGTCGGCCGAGCACCAGTCAAAAATATTTTCGGCGCCGGCCGAACTCTCATCAAAGAAATTTTAGGGACCGGCCGAGCCCCCGTCGAAAATATTTTTGGGCAGGCTGAGACCTCGTCAACAATATTTTTGGTGCCGGCCGAGCCCCCGTCGAAAATATTTTTGGGACCTGCCGAGCTGCCGTCAAAAATATTTTCGGTGTCAGTCTTGTCCCAGTCAAAAATATTTTCAGTGCTGGCCGAGCCCCCGTCGAAATTTTTTTCTGTGCCAGCCGACCCCCCTTCTCAAATGTTTTCAGTACGAGCCGAGCTGCTGACAAATATATTTTTGGGACCGGCCGAGCCACCATCAAAAATATTTTTGGGACCATCCCAGCCCCCGTTGAAAATATTTTCGGTGCTAGACGAGCCGCCGTCGAAAATATTTTCGGTACCAGCCGAGCCCCTGTTGAAAATAGTTTTGGTGCTGGCCGAGCACCCATCGAAATTTTTTTTGGTGCCGGCTGAGCACCCTTCGAAGTTTTTTTCAGTGCTGGCTGAGCTCCCGGTGAAAAGAATTTTAGGACCGGCCGAGCTGCCGTCGAAAATATTTTCGGCGCCGGCTGAGCCACCTTTGAAATTTTTTTCAGTGCTGGCCGAGCTGCCGTCGAATATATTTTTGGGACTGCCCGAGCTGCCATCAAAAATATTTTCGGCACCATCCGAGCCCCGTCGAAAATATTTTCGGCGCCAGCCAAGCTCCCATTGAAAATATTTTTGGGACTGGACGAGCCCTCTTCGAAAATATTTTTGGAACAGGCCGAGCCACCTGCGAAAATATTTTCGGTGCTGGACGAGACCCCATCAACAATATTTTCGGTGCCGGCCGAGCCCCCGTCAAAAATATTTTCGGTGCCGGCCGAGCCCCTGTCGAAAATATTTTCGAAGCCGGCCGAGCACCCGTCAAAAATATTTTCGGCGCCGGCCAAGCCCCGTCGAAAATATTTTTGGGACCGGCCGAGCCACCTACAAAAATATTTTCGGTGCTGGACGAGACCCCGTCAACAATATTTTTGGTGCCGGCCGAGCCCCTTTGAAAATATTTTCGGTGCCAGCCGAGCCCCCGTCAAAAATATTTTCGTTACTGGCTGAGCTCCCATCGAAAATATTTTTGGGACCAGCCGAGCCACGTCAAAACTATTTTCGGTGCCGGCCAAGCCCCCATCGAAAATATTTTCGACTCCGGCCGAGCACCCGTTGAAAATATTTTCAGCGCCGGACGAGCCCCCATCGAAAATATTTTTGGTGCCAGCCGAGTACCCTGTGAAATTTTTTTTGGTACCAGCCGAGCCCCCGCCGAATATATTTTAGAAGCCGACCGAGCCCCCGTCAAAAATATCTTCGGCGCCGGCCGAGTCCCCTTCTCAAATATTTTCGGTGCCGGCCGAGCCCCCGTCGAAAATATTTTCGGTGCTGACTGAGCTCGGGTAGAAAACATTTTCGGTGCCGGCCGAGCTCTTGTTAAAAATAGTTTCAGTGCTGGCTGATCCCCTGTTGAAATTTTTTTCGATGCCGGCCGAGCCCCTGTCAAAAATATTTTTGGGACCGGCCAAGCCCCCTTCGAAAATATTTTTGGGACAGGCCAAGAAGCCGTGGAAAATATTTTCGGTGCCGGCCGAGACCCCGTCAACAATATTTTCAGTGCTGGCCGAGTCCCCTTCGAAATTATTTTCAGTGCCCCACAAGCCCCCTTCAAAAATATTTTTGGTGCCAGCTGATCTACCGTCAAATATATTTTTGGAACAGGCCGAGCTCTGGTCGAAAATATTTTGGGGACCGGCTGAGCCCCCTTCGAAAATATTTTTGGGACCGGCCAAGCTGCCGTCAAAAATATTTTCGGTGTCAGTCTTGTCCCAGTCGAAAATATTTTCACTGCTGGCCGAGCCCCCGTCAAAATATTTTTCTGTGCCGGCCAATCCCCCTTCTCAAATATTTTCGGTACCGGCCGAGCTGCCATCAAATATATTTTTGGGACCGGCCGAGCCCCCGTCAAAAATATTTTCGGTACTGGCTGAGCTCCGGTAGAAAACATTTTCGGTGCTGGCCGAGCTCTTGTTGAAATAGTTTCGGTGCTGGCCAATCCCCCGTTGAAATTTTTTTTGATGCCGGCCGAGCCCCCGTCAAAAATATTTTTGGGACCGGCAGAGCGCCCTTCGAAAATATTTTTGGGACAGGCCGAGCCGCCGTCGAAAATATTTTTGGGACCAGCCAAGCCCACATCGAAAATATTTTTGGGACAGGCCGAGCCGCTGTCAAAAATATTTTCAGTGCCGGCCGAGCACCCGTCTAAAATATTTTTGGTACCGGCCGAGCGCCCGTCGAAAATATTTTTGGTGCCAGCCAAGCTCTTCTTGAAAATATTTTCGGTGCCAGCCGAGCCCCCATCAAAAATATATTTGGGAGCGTCTGAGCCCCTGAACAAAATGTTTTTGGGACCGGCCGAGGTGCCATCGAAAATATTTTCGGTGCCGGCCGAGCCCCTGTCGAAAATATTTTCGGTGCTGGCCGAGCCCCTGTCAAAATCTTATTCTGTGTCGGACGACCCCCTTCTCAAATATTTTCGGTACCGTCCGACCTGCCATCAAATATATTTTTGGGACCGGCCGAGCTCTCGTCGAAAATATTTTTGGGATTGGCCAAGCCCCCGTCGAAAATATTTTCGGCGCCGGCCGAGTCCCCATCAAAAATATTTTCGGTGCTGGACGAGCCCCTGTCGAAAATATTTTCAGCATCGGACGAGCCCCCGTCGAAAATATTTTCGGCACCGCCCGAGCCCCCGTTGAAAATATTTTCGGTGCGGCCGAGACCCCTTCTCAAATATTTTCGTTGCCGGCCGAGCCCCCGTCGAAATTTTTTTCTGTGCCGGCTGACCTCCCTCCTCAAATATTTTCGGTACCAGCCGAGCTGCCGACAAATATATTTTTGGGACCAGCCGAGCCCCCATCGAAAATATTTTCAGGACCGGCCGAGCCCCCGTCGAAAATATTTTCGGTACCAGCCAAGCCCCTGTTGAAAATAGTTTTGGTGCCGGCCGAGCACCCATCGAAATTTTTTTTGGTGCCGGCTGAGCACCCTTCGAATTCTTTTTCAGCGCTGGCAATACTCCCGTCGAAAAGAATTTTGGGAACGGCCGAGCTGCCATCGAAAATATTTTTTTGGTGCCGGCAGAGCCCCCTTTGAAATTTTTTTCAGTGCTGGCCGAGCTGCTGTCAAATATATTTTTTGGTGCCGGCTGAGCCCCCTTTGAAATTTTTTTCAGTGCTGGCTGAGCTGCCGTCGAATATATTTTTAGGACTGGCTGAGCTGCTGTCGAAAATATTTTCGGCGCCGGCCAAGCCCCCATCGAAAATATTTTTGGGACCGGCCGAGCCCTCTTCAAAAATATTTTTGGGACAGGCCGAGCCACCTACGAAAATATTTTCGGTACCGGCCGAGCTCCCGTTGAAAATATTTTTGGGACCAGCCGAGCAGCCGTCAAAAATATTTTCGGTGCCGGCAAAGCCACTGTCGAAAATATTTTCGACGCCGGCTGAGCACCCGTTGAAAATATTTTCGGCGCCGGACAAGCCCCCGTCGAAAATATTTTTGGTGCCAGCCAAGTACCCTTCGAAATTTTCTTTGGTACCAGCCGAGCCCCCGTCGAAAATATTTTAGAAGCCAGCCGACCTCCCGTCAAAAATATTTTCGGCGCTGGACAAGCCCGCATCGAAAATATTTTTGGGACCGGCCGAACCCCCGTCGAAAATATTTTCGGTGCGGCCGTGCCCCCGTCGAAAATATTTTCGGTGTCGGCCGAGCACCAGTCAAAAATATTTTCGGCGCCGGCCGAACTCTCATCAAAGAAATTTTAGGGACCGGCCGAGCCCCCGTCGAAAATATTTTTGGACAGGCTGAGACCTCGTCAACAATATTTTTGGTGCCGGCCGAGCCCCCTTTGAAATTTTTTTCAGTGCTGGCTGAGCTGCCGTCGAATATATTTTTGGGACTGGCTGAGCTGCTGTCGAAAATATTTTCGGCGCCGGCCAAGCCCCCATCGAAAATATTTTTGGGACCGGCCGAGCCCTCTTCAAAAATATTTTTGGGACAGGCCGAGCCACCTACGAAAATATTTTCGGTACCGGCCGAGCTCCCGTTGAAAATATTTTTGGGACCAGCCGAGCAGCCGTCAAAAATATTTTCGGTGCCGGCAAAGCCACTGTCGAAAATATTTTCGACGCTGGCTGAGCACCCGTTGAAAATATTTTCGGCGCCGGACAAGCCCCCGTCGAAAATATTTTTGGTGCCAGCCAAGTACCCTTCGAAATTTTCTTTGGTACCAGCCGAGCCCCCGTCGAAAATATTTTAGAAGCCAGCCGACCTCCCGTCAAAAATATTTTCGGCGCTGGACAAGCCCGCATCGAAAATATTTTTGGGACCGGCCGAACCCCCGTCGAAAATATTTTCGGTGTCGGCCGAGCACCAGTCAAAAATATTTTCGGCGCCGGCCGAACTCTCATCAAAGAAATTTTAGGGACCGGCCGAGCCCCCGTCGAAAATATTTTTGGACAGGCTGAGACCTCGTCAACAATATTTTTGGTGCCGGCCGAGCCCCCGTCGAAAATATTTTTGGGACCTGCCGAGCTGCCGTCAAAAATATTTTCGGTGTCAGTCTTGTCCCAGTCAAAAATATTTTCAGTGCTGGCCGAGCCCCCGTCGAAATTTTTTTCTGTGCCAGCCGACCCCCCTTCTCAAATGTTTTCAGTACGAGCCGAGCTGCTGACAAATATATTTTTGGGACCGGCCGAGCCACCATCAAAAATATTTTTGGGACCATCCCAGCCCCCGTTGAAAATATTTTCGGTGCTAGACGAGCCGCCGTCGAAAATATTTTCGGTACCAGCCGAGCCCCTGTTGAAAATAGTTTTGGTGCTGGCCGAGCACCCATCGAAATTTTTTTTGGTGCCGGCTGAGCACCCTTCGAAGTTTTTTTCAGTGCTGGCTGAGCTCCCGGCGAAAAGAATTTTGGGACCGGCCGAGCTGCCGTCGAAAATATTTTCGGCGCCGGCTGAGCCACCTTTGAAATTTTTTTCAGTGCTGGCCGAGCTGCCGTCGAATATATTTTTGGGACTGCCCGAGCTGCCATCAAAAATATTTTCGGCACCATCCGAGCCCCGTCGAAAATATTTTCGGCGCCAGCCAAGCTCCCATTGAAAATATTTTTGGGACCGGATGAGCCCTCTTCGAAAATATTTTTGGAACAGGCCGAGCCACCTGCGAAAATATTTTCGGTGCTGGACGAGACCCCATCAACAATATTTTCGGTGCCGGCCGAGCCCCCGTCAAAAATATTTTCGGTGCCGGCCGAGCCCCTGTCGAAAATATTTTCGAAGCCGGCCGAGCACCCGTCAAAAATATTTTCGGCGCCGGCCAAGCCCCGTCGAAAATATTTTTGGGACCGGCCGAGCCACCTACGAAAATATTTTCGGTGCTGGACGAGACCCCGTCAACAATATTTTTGGTGCCGGCCGAGCCCCTTTGAAAATATTTTCGGTGCCAGCCGAGCCCCCGTCAAAAATATTTTCGTTACTGGCTGAGCTCCCATCGAAAATATTTTTGGGACCAGCCGAGCCACGTCAAAACTATTTTCGGTGCCGGCCAAGCCCCCATCGAAAATATTTTCGACTCCGGCCGAGCACCCGTTGAAAATATTTTCAGCGCCGGACGAGCCCCCATCGAAAATATTTTTGGTGCCAGCCGAGTACCCTGTGAAATTTTTTTTGGTACCAGCCGAGCCCCCGCCGAATATATTTTAGAAGCCGACCGAGCCCCCGTCAAAAATATTTTCGGCGCCGGCCGAGTCCCCTTCTCAAATATTTTCGGTGCCGGCCGAGCCCCCGTCGAAAATATTTTCGGTGCTGACTGAGCTCGGGTAGAAAACATTTTCGGTGCCGGCCGAGCTCTTGTTAAAAATAGTTTCAGTGCTGGCTGATCCCCTGTTGAAATTTTTTTCGATGCCGGCCGAGCCCCTGTCAAAAATATTTTTGGGACCGGCCAAGCCCCCTTCGAAAATATTTTTGGGACAGGCCAAGAAGCCGTGGAAAATATTTTCGGTGCCGGCCGAGACCCCGTCAACAATATTTTCAGTGCTGGCCGAGTCCCCTTCGAAATTATTTTCAGTGCCCCACGAGCCCCCTTCAAAAATATTTTTGGTGCCAGCTGATCTACCGTCAAATATATTTTTGGAACAGGCCGAGCTCTGGTCGAAAATATTTTGGGGACCGGCTGAGCCCCCTTCGAAAATATTTTTGGGACCGGCCAAGCTGCCGTCAAAAATATTTTCGGTGTCAGTCTTGTCCCAGTCGAAAATATTTTCACTGCTGGCCGAGCCCCCGTCAAAATATTTTTCTGTGCCGGCCAATCCCCCTTCTCAAATATTTTCGGTACCGGCCGAGCTGCCATCAAATATATTTTTGGGACCGGCCGAGCCCCCGTCAAAAATATTTTCGGTACTGGCTGAGCTCCGGTAGAAAACATTTTCGGTGCTGGCCGAGCTCTTGTTGAAATAGTTTCGGTGCTGGCCAATCCCCCGTTGAAATTTTTTTTGATGCCGGCCGAGCCCCCGTCAAAAATATTTTTGGGACCGGCAGAGCGCCCTTCGAAAATATTTTTGGGACAGGCCGAGCCGCCGTCGAAAATATTTTTGGGACCAGCCAAGCCCACATCGAAAATATTTTTGGGACAGGCCGAGCCGCTGTCAAAAATATTTTCAGTGCCGGCCGAGACCCCGTCGAAAATATTTTCGTTGCCGGCGGACCCCTCTTCTCAAATATTTTCGATACCGGCCGAGCTGCCGTCAAAAATATTTTTGGGACCGGCCGAGCCCCCGTCGAAAATATTTTGGGCGCTGGCTGAGCCCCCTTCGAAAATATTTTCGGTGCGACCGTGCCCCCGTCGAAAATATTTTCGGTGCCGGCCGAGCCCCTGTCGAAAATATTTTCCACGCCGGCCGAGCACCCGTCGAAAATATTTTCGGCGCAGTCCAAGCCCAGTCGAAAATATTTTCAGCGCCATCCAAGCCCCCTTCAAAAATATTTTTGGGACAGGCCAAGCCGCCGTCGAAAATATTTTCAGTGCTGGCCGAGACCCCGTCAACAATATTTTTGGTGCCGGCCAAGCCCTATTGAAAATATTTTCGGTGACAGCCGAGCCCCCATCAAAAATTTTTCGTTACCGGCCGAACTCCCGTCGAAAATATTTTTGGGACCGGCCGAGCCGCGTCAAAACTATTTTTGGTGCCGGCCAAGCCCCCGTCGAAAATGTTGTCGACGCCGGCCGAGCACCCGTTGAAAATATTTTCGGCGCCAGACAAGCCCCCATCGAAAATATTTTTGGTACCAGCCGAGCCCCCGTCGACAATATTTTAGAAGGCGGCCGAGCTCCTGTCAAAAATGTTTTCGGCGCCGGCCGAGCCCCCTTCGAAAATATTTTCGGTGCGGCCGAGCCTCGTTCTCAAATATGTTCAGTCCCAGCCAAGCCCCTGTCGAAAATATTTTCAGCGCCGGCCGAGCCCCCTTCGAAAATATTTTCGGTGCCGGCCGAGCTCCGGTATTAAACATTTTTGGTGTTGGCTGAGCTCTTGTTGAAATAGTTTCGGTGCTGGCCGATCCCCTGTTGAAATTTTTTTCGGTGCCGGCCGAGACCCCGTCAACAATATTTTCGGTGCTGGCCGAGCACCCGTTGAAAATATTTTCGGTGCCAGACGAGCCCCCGTCGAAAATATTTTTGGGACCAGCCAAGCCCACATCGAAAATATTTTTGGGACAGGCCGAGCCGCTGCCAAAAATATTTTCGGTGCCGGCCGAGACCCCGTCAACACTATTTTCGGTGCTGCCCGAGCACCCGTTGAAAATATTTTCGGTACCAGCCGAGCCCCTGTTGAAAATAGTTTTGGTGCCGGCCGAGCACCCATCGAAATTTTTTTTGGTGCCGGCTGAGCCCCCTTCGAAATTTTTTTCAGCGCTGGCAATACTCCCGTCGAAAAGAATTTTGGGACCGGCCGAGCTGCCGTCAAAAATATTTTTTTGGTGCCGGCTGAGCCACCTTTGAAATTTTTTTCATTGCTGGCCGAGCTGCCGTCGAATATATTTTTGGGACTGGCCGAGCTGCCGTCGAAAATATTTTCGGCGCCAGCCAAGCCCCCGTCAAAAATATTTTTGGGACCGGCCGAGCCACCTACAAAAATATTTTCGGTGCTGGACAAGACCCCGTCAACAATATTTTCGGTGCCGGCTGAGCCCCCGTCAAAAATATTTTCGGTACCGGCCGAGTTCCCGTTGAAAATATTTTTGGGACCAGCCGAGCCCTCTTTGAAAATATTTTTGGGACAGGCCGAGCCATCTACGAAAATATTTTCAGTGCTGGACGAGACCCCGTCAACAATATTTTCGGTGCCAGCCGAGACCCCGTCGAAAATATTTTCCGTGCTGGCCGAGCCCCCGTCAAAATTTTTTTCTGTGCCGGCCAAACCCCTTCTCAAATATTTTCGGTACCGGCCGAGCTGCCATCAAATATATTTTTGGGACCGGCCGAGCTCCCGTCGAAAATATTTTTGGGACTGGCCAAGCCCCCGTCGAAAATATTTTTGGCGCCGACCAAGCCCCCATCAAAAATATTTTCGGTGCTGGACGAACCCCTGTAGAAAATATTTTCGGTGCTGGCTGAGCTCTGGTATTAAACATTTTTGGTGTTGGCTGAGCTCTTGTTGAAATAGTTTCGGTGCTGGCCGATCCCCTGTTGAAATTTTTTTCGGTGCCGGCCGAGACCCCGTCAACAATATTTTCGGTGCTGGCCGAGCACCCGTTGAAAATATTTTCGGTGCCAGACGAGCCCCCGTCGAAAATATTTTTGGGACCAGCCAAGCCCACATCGAAAATATTTTTGGGACAGGCCGAGCCGCTGCCAAAAATATTTTCGGTGCCGGCCGAGACCCCGTCAACACTATTTTCGGTGTTCCCCGAGCACCCGTTGAAAATATTTTCGGTGCCAGCCGAGCCCCCGTCGAAAATATTTTTGGGACCAGCCAAGCCCACATCGAAAATATTTTTGGGACAGGCCGAGCTGCTGTCAAAAATATTTTCGGTGCCGGCCGAGCCCCCGTCGAAAATATTTTCAGTGCCGTCCGAGACCCCATCGAAAATATTTTTGGTGCTGGCCGAGTCCGCTTTGAATTTATTTTTGGAGCAGCACGAGCCCCCTTGAAAAATATTTTTGGTACTGGCTGAGCTCCTGTCAAATATATTTTTGGAACAGGCCGAGCTCTCTTCGAAAATAGTTTTGGGACCGGCCGAGCTCTCGTCAAAAATATTTTTGGGACCGGTCGAACTCTCGTCGAAAATATTTTCGGCGCCGTCCCAGCCCCATCGAAAATATTTTCGGCGCCGGCCAAGCCCCCATCAAATATATTTTTGGGACCGGCCGAGCCCCCGTTGAAAATATTTTCGGTGTCGGCCGAGCACCAGTCAAAAATATTTTCAGTGCCGGCCGAGACCCCGTCAACACTATTTTCGGTGCTGGCCGAGCACCCGTTGAAAATATTTTCGGTACCAGCCGAGCCCCTGTTGAAAATAGTTTTGGTGCCGGCCGAGCACCCATCGAAATTTTTTTTGGTGCCGGCTGAGCCCCCTTCGAAATTTTTTTCAGCGCTGGCAATACTCCCGTCGAAAAGAATTTTGGGACCGGCCGAGCTGCCGTCAAAAATATTTTTTTGGTGCCGGCTGAGCCACCTTTGAAATTTTTTTCATTGCTGGCCGAGCTGCCGTCGAATATATTTTTGGGACTGGCCGAGCTGCCGTCGAAAATATTTTCGGCGCCGGCCAAGCCCCCGTCAAAAATATTTTTGGGACCGGCCGAGCCACCTACAAAAATATTTTCGGTGCTGGACGAGACCCCGTCAACAATATTTTCGGTGCCGGCCGAGCCCCCGTCAAAAATATTTTCGGTACCGGCCGAGCTCCCGTTGAAAATATTTTTGGTGCCAGCCGAGCCCCGGTTGAAATTTTTTTCGGTGCTGGCCGAGCCCCCTTCGAAATTATTTTCGGTACCGGCCGAGCTCCCGTCGACAATATTTTTGGTGCCGGCCGAGCCACCATCAGCAATATTTTCGGCGCCACCCAAGCCCCCTTCGAAAATATTTTTGGTGCTGGCCGAGTCCCCTTCGGAAATATTTTCAGTGCCAGTCGAGTCCCCTTCAAAATTATTTTCGGTGCCGAGCGAGCCCCCTTCGGAAATATTTTCAGTGCCGGCCGAGTCCCCTTCGAAATTATTTTCCGTGCCGGCCGAGTCCCCTTCGAAATTATTTTTGGTGCCGTCGAGCCCCCTTTGAAAATATTTTGGGTGCCAGCAGAGCCCCCGTCAAAAATATTTTTGTAACAGGCAGAGCTGCGGTAGAAAATATTTTCACTGACGGCCGAGCCCCTGTCGAAAATATTTTCAGTAGCAGCCGAGCTGCCATCGAATATATTTTTGGGACCGGCCGAGCTCTTGTCAAAAATATTATCGGTGCCAGCCAAGCCCCCGTCGAAAATATTTTTGGCACCGGCCGAGCCCCTGTCGAAAATATTTTTGGCACCGGCCGAGCCCCTGTCGAAAATATTTTCGGTGTTGGCCGAGTCCCCGTCAAAAATATTTTCGGTGCCAGCCGAGCTCTTGTTGAAAATATTTTTGGTGCTGGCCGATCCCCCGTCGAAATTTTTTCAGTGCCAGTCGAACCCCCGTCGAAAATATTTTCGGTGCCTGCTGAGCCCCTGTCGAAAATATTTTTGGTGCCGAATGAGCCCCCGTTGAAAATATTTTTGCTGCCGGCTGAGCCTCTGTCGAAATGTTTTTCGGTGCCTGCCCAGCCCCCGTCAAACATATTTTTGGGACCGGCCGAGCTCCCGTCGAAAATATTTTCGGTGCCGGCCAAGCCCCCTTCAAAAATATATTTGGGACCGGCCGAGGTGCTGTTAAAAGTATTTTCAGTGCTGGTTGAGCCCCCATCAACAATATTTTCGGCACCGACCGAGCCCCTGTCGAAAATATTTTCGGTGCCGACTGAGCCCCGTCGAAAATATTTTCGGCGCCGACCGAGCCCCCGTCGAAATTATTTTTGGTGCTGGTCTAGTCCCCTTTGAAATAGTTTTCGGCACCGGCCGATCCCCCATCGAAAATATTTTTGGGACCGGCCGAGCCCCCGTTGAAAATATTTTTGGGACAGACCGAGATGCCGTCGAAAACATTTTCGGTGCCAGACTAGTCCCCTTCGAAAATATTTTCGGTGCCGGCCGAGCCCCCGTCTAAAATATTTTTGGTACCGGCCGAGCGCCCGTCGAAAATATTTTTGGTGCCAGCCAAGCTCTTCTTGAAAATATTTTGGGTGCCAGCCGAGCCCCCATCAAAAATATATTTGGGACCGTCTGAGCCCCTGAACAAAATGTTTTTGGGACCGGCCGAGGTGCCATCGAAAATATTTTCGGTGCCGGCCAAGCTCTTCTTGAAAATATTTTCGGTGCAAGCCGAGCCCCCATCAGAAATATATTTGGGACCGTCTGAGCCCCCGACCAAAATGTTTTTGGGACCGGCCGAGGTGCCATCGAAAATATTTTCGGTGTCAGTCTTGTCCCAGTCGAAAATATTTTCGGTGCTGGCCGAGCCCCTGTCAAAATCTTATTCTGTGTCGGACGACCCCCTTCTCAAATATTTTCGGTACCGTCCGACCTGCCATCAAATATATTTTTGGGACCGGCCGAGCTCTCGTCGAAAATATTTTTGGGATTGGCCAAGCCCCCGTCGAAAATATTTTCGGCGCCGGCTGAGTCCCCATCAAAAATATTTTCGGCACCGGCCGAGCCCCCGTTGAAAATATTTTCGGTGCGGCCGAGACCCCTTCTCAAATATTTTCGTTGCCGGCCGAGCCCCCGTCTAAAATATTTTTGGTACCGGCCGAGCGCCCGTCGAAAATATTTTTGGGACAGACCGAGATGCCATCGAAAACATTTTCGGTGCCAGACTAGTCCCCTTCGAAAATATTTTCGGTGCCGGCCGAGCACCCGTCTAAAATATTTTTGGTACCGGCCGAGCGCCCGTCGAAAATATTTTTGGTGCCAGCCAAGCTCTTCTTGAAAATATTTTCGGTGCCAGCCGAGCCCCCATCAAAAATATATTTGGGAGCGTCTGAGCCCCTGAACAAAATGTTTTTGGGACCGGCCGAGGTGCCATCGAAAATATTTTCGGTGCCGGCCGAGCCCCTGTCGAAAATATTTTCGGTGCTGGCTGAGCCCCTGTCAAAATCTTATTCTGTGTCGGACGACCCCCTTCTCAAATATTTTCGGTACCGTCCGACCTGCCATCAAATATATTTTTGGGACCGGCCGAGCTCTCGTCGAAAATATTTTTGGGATTGGCCAAGCCCCCGTCGAAAATATTTTCGGCGCCGGCCGAGTCCCCATCAAAAATATTTTCGGTGCTGGACGAGCCCCTGTCGAAAATATTTTCAGCATCGGACGAGCCCCCGTCGAAAATATTTTCGGCACCGCCCGAGCCCCCGTTGAAAATATTTTCGGTGCGGCCGAGACCCCTTCTCAAATATTTTCGTTGCCGGCCGAGCCCCCGTCGAAATTTTTTTCTGTGCCGGCTGACCTCCCTCCTCAAATATTTTCGGTACCAGCCGAGCTGCCGACAAATATATTTTTGGGACCAGCCGAGCCCCCATCGAAAATATTTTCAGGACCGGCCGAGCCCCCGTCGAAAATATTTTCGGTACCAGCCAAGCCCCTGTTGAAAATAGTTTTGGTGCCGGCCGAGCACCCATCGAAATTTTTTTTGGTGCCGGCTGAGCACCCTTCGAAGTCTTTTTCAGCGCTGGCAATACTCCCGTCGAAAAGAATTTTGGGAGCGGCCGAGCTGCCATCGAAAATATTTTTTTGGTGCCGGCAGAGCCCCCTTTGAAATTTTTTTCAGTGCTGGCCGAGCTGCTGTCGAATATATTTTTTGGTGCCGGCTGAGCCCCCTTTGAAATTTTTTTCAGTGCTGGCTGAGCTGCCGTCGAATATATTTTTGGGACTGGCTGAGCTGCTGTCGAATATATTTTTTGGTGCCGGCTGAGCCCCCTTTGAAATTTTTTTCAGTGCTGGCTGAGCTGCCGTCGAATATATTTTTAGGACTGGCTGAGCTGCTGTCGAAAATATTTTCGGCGCCGGCCAAGCCCCCATCGAAAATATTTTTGGGACCGGCCGAGCCCTCTTCAAAAATATTTTTGGGACAGGCCGAGCCACCTACGAAAATATTTTCGGTACCGGCCGAGCTCCCGTTGAAAATATTTTTGGGACCAGCCGAGCAGCCGTCAAAAATATTTTCGGTGCCGGCAAAGCCACTGTCGAAAATATTTTCGGCGCCGGACAAGCCCCCGTCGAAAATATTTTTGGTGCCAGCCAAGTACCCTTCGAAATTTTCTTTGGTACCAGCCGAGCCCCCGTCGAAAATATTTTAGAAGCCAGCCGACCTCCCGTCAAAAATATTTTCGGCGCTGGACAAGCCCGCATCGAAAATATTTTTGGGACCGGCCGAACCCCCGTCGAAAATATTTTCGGTGCGGCCGTGCCCCCGTCGAAAATATTTTCGGTGTCGGCCGAGCACCAGTCAAAAATATTTTCGGCGCCGGCCGAACTCTCATCAAAGAAATTTTAGGGACCGGCCGAGCCCCCATCGAAAATATTTTTGGACAGGCTGAGACCTCGTCAACAATATTTTTGGTGCCGGCCGAGCCCCCGTCGAAAATATTTTTGGGCAGGCTGAGACCTCGTCAACAATATTTTTGGTGCCGGCCGAGCCCCCGTCGAAAATATTTTTGGGACCTGCCGAGCTGCCGTCAAAAATATTTTCGGTGTCAGTCTTGTCCCAGTCAAAAATATTTTCAGTGCTGGCCGAGCCCCCGTCGAAATTTTTTTCTGTGCCAGCCGACCCCCCTTCTCAAATGTTTTCAGTACGAGCCGAGCTGCTGACAAATATATTTTTGGGACCGGCCGAGCCACCATCAAAAATATTTTTGGGACCATCCCAGCCCCCGTTGAAAATATTTTCGGTGCTAGACGAGCCGCCGTCGAAAATATTTTCGGTACCAGCCGAGCCCCTGTTGAAAATAGTTTTGGTGCTGGCCGAGCACCCATCGAAATTTTTTTTGGTGCCGGCTGAGCACCCTTCGAAGTTTTTTTCAGTGCTGGCTGAGCTCCCGGCGAAAAGAATTTTAGGACCGGCCGAGCTGCCGTCGAAAATATTTTCGGCGCCGGCCAAGCACCCTTTGAAATTTTTTTCAGTGCTGGCCGAGCTGCCGTCGAATATATTTTTGGGACTGCCCGAGCTGCCATCAAAAATATTTTCGGCACCATCCGAGCCCCGTCGAAAATATTTTCGGCGCCAGCCAAGCTCCCATTGAAAATATTTTTGGGACCGGACGAGCCCTCTTCGAAAATATTTTTGGAACAGGCCGAGCCACCTGCGAAAATATTTTCGGTGCTGGACGAGACCCCATCAACAATATTTTCGGTGCCGGCCGAGCCCCCGTCAAAACTATTTTCGGTGCCGGCCGAGCCCCTGTCGAAAATATTTTTGGGACCGGCCGAGCACCCGTCAAAAATATTTTCGGTGCTGGACGAGACCCCGTCAACAATATTTTTGGTGCCGGCCGAGCCCCTTTGAAAATATTTTCGGTGCCAGCCGAGCGCCCGTCAAAAATATTTTCGTTACTGGCTGAGCTCCCATCGAAAATATTTTTGGGACCAGCCGAGCCACGTCAAAACTATTTTCGGTGCCTGCCAAGCCCCCATCGAAAATATTTTCGACTCCGGCCGAGCACCCGTTGAAAATATTTTCAGCGCCGGACGAGCCCCCATCGAAAATATTTTTGGTGCCAGCCGAGTACCCTGTGAAATTTTTTTTGGTACCAGCCGAGCCCCCGCCGAATATATTTTAGAAGCCGACCGAGCCCCCGTCAAAAATATTTTCGGCGCCGGCCGAGTCCCCTTCTCAAATATTTTCGGTGCCAGCCGAGCCCCCGTCGAAAATATTTTCGGTGCCGGCCGAGCCCCTGTCGAAAATATTTTCGAAGCCGGCCGAGCACCCGTCAAAAATATTTTCGGCGCCGGCCAAGCCCCGTCGAAAATATTTTTGGGACCGGCCGAGCCACCTACAAAAATATTTTCGGTGCTGGACGAGACCCCGTCAACAATATTTTTGGTGCCGGCCGAGCCCCTTTGAAAATATTTTCGGTGCCAGCCGAGCCCCCGTCAAAAATATTTTCGTTACTGGCTGAGCTCCCATCGAAAATATTTTTGGGACCAGCCGAGCCACGTCAAAACTATTTTCGGTGCCGGCCAAGCCCCCATCGAAAATATTTTCGACTCCGGCCGAGCACCCGTTGAAAATATTTTCAGCGCCGGACGAGCCCCCATCGAAAATATTTTTGGTGCCAGCCGAGTACCCTGTGAAATTTTTTTTGGTACCAGCCGAGCCCCCGCCGAATATATTTTAGAAGCCGACCGAGCCCCCGTCAAAAATATCTTCGGCGCCGGCCGAGTCCCCTTCTCAAATATTTTCGGTGCCGGCCGAGCCCCCGTCGAAAATATTTTCGGTGCTGACTGAGCTCGGGTAGAAAACATTTTCGGTGCCGGCCGAGCTCTTGTTAAAAATAGTTTCAGTGCTGGCTGATCCCCTGTTGAAATTTTTTTCGATGCCGGCCGAGCCCCTGTCAAAAATATTTTTGGGACCGGCCAAGCCCCCTTCGAAAATATTTTTGGGACAGGCCAAGAAGCCGTGGAAAATATTTTCGGTGCCGGCCGAGACCCCGTCAACAATATTTTCAGTGCTGGCCGAGTCCCCTTCGAAATTATTTTCAGTGCCCCACGAGCCCCCTTCAAAAATATTTTTGGTGCCAGCTGATCTACCGTCAAATATATTTTTGGAACAGGCCGAGCTCTGGTCGAAAATATTTTGGGGACCGGCTGAGCCCCCTTCGAAAATATTTTTGGGACCGGCCAAGCTGCCGTCAAAAATATTTTCGGTGTCAGTCTTGTCCCAGTCGAAAATATTTTCACTGCTGGCCGAGCCCCCGTCAAAATATTTTTCTGTGCCGGCCAATCCCCCTTCTCAAATATTTTCGGTACCGGCCGAGCTGCCATCAAATATATTTTTGGGACCGGCCGAGCCCCCGTCAAAAATATTTTCGGTACTGGCTGAGCTCCGGTAGAAAACATTTTCGGTGCTGGCCGAGCTCTTGTTGAAATAGTTTCGGTGCTGGCCAATCCCCCGTTGAAATTTTTTTTGATGCCGGCCGAGCCCCCGTCAAAAATATTTTTGGGACCGGCAGAGCCCCCTTCGAAAATATTTTTGGGACAGGCCGAGCCGCCGTCGAAAATATTTTTGGGACCAGCCAAGCCCACATCGAAAATATTTTTGGGACAGGCCGAGCCGCTGTCAAAAATATTTTCAGTGCCGGCCGAGACCCCGTCGAAAATATTTTCGTTGCCGGCAGACCCCTCTTCTCAAATATTTTCGATACCGGCCGAGCTGCCGTCAAAAATATTTTTGGGACCGGCCGAGCCCCCGTCGAAAATATTTTGGGCGCCGGCTGAGCCCCCTTCGAAAACATTTTCGGTGCGGCCGTGCCCCCGTCGAAAATATTTTCGGTGCCGGCCGAGCCTCTGTCGAAAATATTTTCGGCGCCGGCCGAGTCCCCATCAAAAATATTTTCGGTGCTGGACGAGCCCCTGTCGAAAATATTTTCAGCATCGGACGAGCCCCCGTCGAAAATATTTTCGGCACCGGCCGAGCCCCCATTGAAAATATTTTTGGTGCGGCCGAGACCCCTTCTCAAATATTTTCGTTGCCGGCCGAGCCCCCGTCGAAATTTTTTTCTGTGCCGGCTGACCTCCCTCCTCAAATATTTTCGGTACCAGCCGAGCTGCCGACAAATATATTTTTGGGACCAGCTGAGCCCCCATCGAAAATATTTTCGGTACCAGCCAAGCCCCTGTTGAAAATAGTTTTGGTGCCGGCCGAGCACCCATCGAAATTTTTTTTGGTGCCGGCTGAGCACCCTTCGAAGTCTTTTTCAGCGCTGGCAATACTCCCGTCGAAAAGAATTTTGGGAACGGCCGAGCTGCCATCGAAAATATTTTTTTGGTGCCGGCAGAGCCCCCTTTGAAATTTTTTTCAGTGCTGGCCGAGCTGCTGTCGAATATACTTTTTGGTGCCGGCTGAGCCCCCTTTGAAATTTTTTTCAGTGCTGGCTGAGCTGCCGTCGAATATATTTTTGGGACTGGCCGAGCTGCTGTCGAAAATAGTTTCGGCGCCGGCAAAGCCCCCATCGAAAATATTTTTGGGACCGGCCGAGCCCTCTTCAAAAATATTTTTGGGACAGGCTGAGCCACCCACGAAAATATTTTCGGTACCGGCCGAGCTCCCGTTGAAAATATTTTTGGGACCAGCCGAGCAGCCGTCAAAAATATTTTCGGTGCCGGCAAAGCCACTGTCGAAAATATTTTCGACGCCGGCTGAGCACCCGTTGAAAATATTTTCGGCGCCGGACAAGCCCCCGTCGAAAATATTTTTGGTGCCAGCCAAGTACCCTTCGAAATTTTCTTTGGTACCAGCCGAGCCCCTGTCGAAAATATTTTAGAAGCCAGCCGACCTCCCGTCAAAAATATTTTCGGCGCTGGACAAGCCCGCATCGAAAATATTTTTGGGACCGGCCGAACCCCCGTCGAAAATATTTTCGGTGTCGGCCGAGCACCAGTCAAAAATATTTTCGGCGCCGGCCGAACTCTCATCAAAGAAATTTTAGGGACCGGCCGAGCCCCCGTCGAAAATATTTTTGGACAGGCTGAGACCTCGTCAACAATATTTTTGGTGCCGGCCGAGCCCCCGTCGAAAATATTTTTGGGACCTGCCGAGCTGCCGTCAAAAATATTTTCGGTGTCAGTCTTGTCCCAGTCAAAAATATTTTCAGTGCTGGCCGAGCCCCCGTCGAAATTTTTTTCTGTGCCAGCCGACCCCCCTTCTCAAATGTTTTCAGTACGAGCCGAGCTGCTGACAAATATATTTTTGGGACCGGCCGAGCCACCATCAAAAATATTTTTGGGACCATCCCAGCCCCCGTTGAAAATATTTTCGGTGCTAGACGAGCCGCCGTCGAAAATATTTTCGGTACCAGCCGAGCCCCTGTTGAAAATAGTTTTGGTGCTGGCCGAGCACCCATCGAAATTTTTTTTGGTGCCGGCTGAGCACCCTTCGAAGTTTTTTTCAGTGCTGGCTGAGCTCCTGGCGAAAAGAATTTTAGGACCGGCCGAGCTGCCGTCGAAAATATTTTCGGCGCCGGCCAAGCACCCTTTGAAATTTTTTTCAGTGCTGGCCGAGCTGCCGTCGAATATATTTTTGGGACTGCCCGAGCTGCCATCAAAAATATTTTCGGCACCATCCGAGCCCCGTCGAAAATATTTTCGGCGCCAGCCAAGCTCCCATTGAAAATATTTTTGGGACCGGACGAGCCCTCTTCGAAAATATTTTTGGAACAGGCCGAGCCACCTGCGAAAATATTTTCGGTGCTGGACGAGACCCCATCAACAATATTTTCGGTGCCGGCCGAGCCCCCGTCAAAACTATTTTCGGTGCCGGCCGAGCCCCTGTCGAAAATATTTTTGGGACCGGCCGAGCACCCGTCAAAAATATTTTCGGTGCTGGACGAGACCCCGTCAACAATATTTTTGGTGCCGGCCGAGCCCCTTTGAAAATATTTTCGGTGCCAGCCGAGCCCCCGTCAAAAATATTTTCGTTACTGGCTGAGCTCCCATCGAAAATATTTTTGGGACCAGCCGAGCCACGTCAAAACTATTTTCGGTGCCGGCCAAGCCCCCATCGAAAATATTTTCGACTCCGGCCGAGCACCCGTTGAAAATATTTTCAGCGCCGGACGAGCCCCCATCGAAAATATTTTTGGTGCCAGCCGAGTACCCTGTGAAATTTTTTTTGGTACCAGCCGAGCCCCCGCCGAATATATTTTAGAAGCCGACCGAGCCCCCGTCAAAAATATTTTCGGCGCCGGCCGAGTCCCATTCTCAAATATTTTCGGTGCCAGCCGAGCCCCCGTCGAAAATATTTTCGGTGCCGGCCGAGCCCCTGTCGAAAATATTTTCGAAGCCGGCCGAGCACCCGTCAAAAATATTTTCGGCGCCGGCCAAGCCCCGTCGAAAATATTTTTGGGACCGGCCGAGCCACCTACAAAAATATTTTCGGTGCTGGACGAGACCCCGTCAACAATATTTTTGGTGCCGGCCGAGCCCCTTTGAAAATATTTTCGGTGCCAGCCGAGCCCCCGTCAAAAATATTTTCGTTACTGGCTGAGCTCCCATCGAAAATATTTTTGGGACCAGCCGAGCCACGTCAAAACTATTTTCGGTGCCGGCCAAGCCCCCATCGAAAATATTTTCGACTCCGGCCGAGCACCCGTTGAAAATATTTTCAGCGCCGGACGAGCCCCCATCGAAAATATTTTTGGTGCCAGCCGAGTACCCTGTGAAATTTTTTTTGGTACCAGCCGAGCCCCCGCCGAATATATTTTAGAAGCCGACCGAGCCCCCGTCAAAAATATCTTCGGCGCCGGCCGAGTCCCCTTCTCAAATATTTTCGGTGCCGGCCGAGCCCCCGTCGAAAATATTTTCGGTGCTGACTGAGCTCGGGTAGAAAACATTTTCGGTGCCGGCCGAGCTCTTGTTAAAAATAGTTTCAGTGCTGGCTGATCCCCTGTTGAAATTTTTTTCGATGCCGGCCGAGCCCCTGTCAAAAATATTTTTGGGACCGGCCAAGCCCCCTTCGAAAATATTTTTGGGACAGGCCAAGAAGCCGTGGAAAATATTTTCGGTGCCGGCCGAGACCCCGTCAACAATATTTTCAGTGCTGGCCGAGTCCCCTTCGAAATTATTTTCAGTGCCCCACGAGCCCCCTTCAAAAATATTTTTGGTGCCAGCTGATCTACCGTCAAATATATTTTTGGAACAGGCCGAGCTCTGGTCGAAAATATTTTGGGGACCGGCTGAGCCCCCTTCGAAAATATTTTTGGGACCGGCCAAGCTGCCGTCAAAAATATTTTCGGTGTCAGTCTTGTCCCAGTCAAAAATATTTTCACTGCTGGCCGAGCCCCCGTCAAAATATTTTTCTGTGCCGGCCAATCCCCCTTCTCAAATATTTTCGGTACCGGCCGAGCTGCCATCAAATATATTTTTGGGACCGGCCGAGCCCCCGTCAAAAATATTTTCGGTACTGGCTGAGCTCCGGTAGAAAACATTTTCGGTGCTGGCCGAGCTCTTGTTGAAATAGTTTCGGTGCTGGCCAATCCCCCGTTGAAATTTTTTTTGATGCCGGCCGAGCCCCCGTCAAAAATATTTTTGGGACCGGCAGAGCCCCCTTCGAAAATATTTTTGGGACAGGCCGAGCCGCCGTCGAAAATATTTTTGGGACCAGCCAAGCCCACATCGAAAATATTTTTGGGACAGGCCGAGCCGCTGTCAAAAATATTTTCAGTGCCGGCCGAGACCCCGTCGAAAATATTTTCGTTGCCGGCAGACCCCTCTTCTCAAATATTTTCGATACCGGCCGAGCTGCCGTCAAAAATATTTTTGGGACCGGCCGAGCCCCCGTCGAAAATATTTTGGGCGCCGGCTGAGCCCCCTTCGAAACTATTTTCGGTGCGGCCGTGCCCCCGTCGAAAATATTTTCGGTGCCGGCCGAGCCTCTGTCGAAAATATTTTCCACGCCGGCCGAGCACCCGTCGAAAATATTTTCGGCGCAGTCCAAGCCCAGTCGAAAATATTTTCAGCGCCATCCAAGCCCCCTTCGAAAATATTTTTGGGACAGGCCAAGCCGCCGTCGAAAATATTTTCAGTGCTGGCCGAGACCCCATCAACAATATTTTTGGTGCCGGCCAAGCCCTATTGAAAATATTTTCGGTGACAGCCGAGCCCCCATCAAAAATTTTTCGTTACCGGCCGAACTCCCGTCGAAAATATTTTTGGGACCGGCCGAGCCGCGTCAAAACTATTTTTGGTGCCGGCCAAGCCCCCGTCGAAAATGTTGTCGACGCCGGCCGAGCACCCGTTGAAAATATTTTCGGCGCCAGACAAGCCCCCATCGAAAATATTTTTGGTACCAGCCGAGCCCCCGTCGACAATATTTTAGAAGGCGGCCGAGCTCCTGTCAAAAATGTTTTCGGCGCCGGCCGAGCCCCCTTCGAAAATATTTTCGGTGCCGGCCGAGCTCCGGTATTAAACATTTTTGGTGTTGGCTGAGCTCTTGTTGAAATAGTTTCGGTGCTGGCCGATCCCCTGTTGAAATTTTTTTCGGTGCTGGCCGAGCACCCGTTGAAAATATTTTCGGTGCCAGACGAGCCCCCGTCGAAAATATTTTTGGGACCAACCAAGCCCACATCGAAAATATTTTTGGGACAGGCCGAGCCGCTGCCAAAAATATTTTCGGTGCCGGCCGAGACCCCGTCAACACTATTTTCGGTGCTGGCCGAGCACCCGTTGAAAATATTTTCGGTACCAGCCGAGCCCCTGTTGAAAATAGTTTTGGTGCCGGCCGAGCACCCATCGAAATTTTTTTTGGTGCCGGCTGAGCCCCCTTCGAAATTTTTTTCAGCGCTGGCAATACTCCCGTCGAAAAGAATTTTGGGACCGGCCGAGCTGCCGTCGAAAATATTTTTTTGGTGCCGGCTGAGCCACCTTTGAAATTTTTTTCATTGCTGGCCGAGCTGCCGTCGAATATATTTTTGGGACTGGCCGAGCTGCCGTCGAAAATATTTTCGGCGCCGGCCAAGCCCCCGTCAAAAATATTTTTGGGACCGGCCAAGCCACCTACAAAAATATTTTCGGTGCTGGACGAGACCCCGTCAACAATATTTTCGGTGCCGGCTGAGCCCCCGTCAAAAATATTTTCGGTACCGGCCGAGCTCCCGTTGAAAATATTTTTGGGACCGGCCGAGCCCTCTTTGAAAATATTTTTGGGACAGGCCGAGCCATCTACGAAAATATTTTCAGTGCTGGACGAGACCCCGTCAACAATATTTTCGGTGCCAGCCGAGACCCCGTCGAAAATATTTTCCGTGCTGGCCGAGCCCCCGTCAAAATTTTTTTCTGTGCCGGCCAAACCCCTTCTCAAATATTTTCGGTACCGGCCGAGCTGCCATCAAATATATTTTTGGGACCGGCCGAGCTCCCGTCGAAAATATTTTTGGGACTGGCCAAGCCCCCGTTGAAAATATTTTTGGCGCCGACCAAGCCCCCATCAAAAATATTTTCGGTGCTGGACGAACCCCTGTAGAAAATATTTTCGGTGCTGGCTGAGCTCTGGTATTAAACATTTTTGGTGTTGGCTGAGCTCTTGTTGAAATAGTTTCGGTGCTGGCCGATCCCCTGTTGAAATTTTTTTCGGTGCCGGCTGAGACCCCGTCAACAATATTTTCGGTGCTGGCCGAGCACCCGTTGAAAATATTTTCGGTGCCAGCCGAGCCCCCGTCGAAAATATTTTTGGGACCAGCCAAGCCCACATCGAAAATATTTTTGGGACAGGCCAAGCCGCCGTCGAAAATATTTTCGGTGCCGGCCGAGACCCCGTCAACACTATTTTCGGTGCTGCCCGAGCACCCGTTGAAAATATTTTCGGTGCCAGACGAGCCCCCGTCGAAAATATTTTTGGGACCAGCCAAGCCCACATCGAAAATATTTTTGGGACAGGCCGAGCCGCTGCCAAAAATATTTTCGGTGCCGGCCGAGACCCCGTCAACACTATTTTCGGTGCTGGCCGAGCACCCATTGAAAATATTTTCGGTGCCAGCCGAGCCCCCGTCGAAAATATTTTTGGGACCAACCAAGCCCACGTCGAAAATATTTTTGGGACAGGCCGAGCCGCTGTCAAAAATATTTTCGGTGCCGGCTGAGCCCCCGTCGAAAATATTTTCACTGCCGTCCGAGACCCCATCGAAAATATTTTTGGTGCTGGCCGAGTCCGCTTTGAATTTATTTTTGGAGCAGCACGAGCCCCCTTGAAAAATATTTTTGGTACTGGCTGAGCTCCTGCCAAATATATTTTTGGAACAGGCCGAGCTCTCTTCGAAAATAGTTTTGGGACCGGCCGAGCTCTCGTCGAAAATATTTTTGGGACCGGTCGAACTCTCGTCGAAAATATTTTCGGCGCCGTCCCAGCCCCATCGAAAATATTTTCGGCGCCGGCCAAGCCCCCATCAAATATATTTTTGGGACCGGCCGAGCCCCCGTTGAAAATATTTTCGGTGTCGGCCGAGCACCAGTCAAAAATATTTTCAGTGCCGGCCGAGACCCCGTCAACACTATTTTCGGTGCTGGCCGAGCACCCGTTGAAAATATTTTCGGTACCAGCCGAGCCCCTGTTGAAAATAGTTTTGGTGCCGGCCGAGCACCCATCGAAATTTTTTTTGGTGCCGGCTGAGCCCCCTTCGAAATTTTTTTCAGCGCTGGCAATACTCCCGTCGAAAAGAATTTTGGGACCGGCCGAGCTGTCGTCGAAAATATTTTTTTGGTGCCGGCTGAGCCACCTTTGAAATTTTTTTCATTGCTGGCCGAGCCCCTGTCGAATATATTTTTGGGACTGGCCGAGCTGCCGTCGAAAATATTTTCGGCGCCGGCCAAGCCCCCGTCAAAAATATTTTTGGGACCGGCCGAGCCACCTACAAAAATATTTTCGGTGCTGGACGAGACCCCGTCAACAATATTTTCGGTGCCGGCCGAGCCCCCGTCAAAAATATTTTCGGTACCGGCCGAGCTCCCGTTGAAAATATTTTTGGGACCGGCCGAGCCCTCTTTGAAAATATTTTTGGGACAGGCCGAGCCATCTACGAAAATATTTTCAGTGCTGGACGAGACCCCGTCAACAATATTTTCGGTGCCAGCCGAGACCCCGTCGAAAATATTTTCCGTGCTGGCCGAGCCCCCGTCAAAATTTTTTTCTGTGCCGGCCAAACCCCTTCTCAAATATTTTCGGTACCGGCCAAGCTGCCATCAAATATATTTTTGGGACCGGCCGAGCTCCCGTCGAAAATATTTTTGGGACTGGCCAAGCCCCCGTCGAAAATATTTTTGGCGCCGACCAAGCCCCCATCAAAAATATTTTCGGTGCTGGACGAACCCCTGTAGAAAATATTTTCGGTGCTGGCTGAGCTCCGGTATTAAACATTTTCGGTGTTGGCTGAGCTCTTGTTGAAATAGTTTCGGTACCAGCCGAGCCCCTGTTGAAAATAGTTTTGGTGCCGGCCGAGCACCCATCGAAATTTTTTTTGGTGCCGGCTGAGCCCCCTTCAAAATTTTTTTCAGTGCTGGCTGAGCTCCCGTCGAAAAGAATTTTGGGACCGGCCGAGCTGCCGTCGAAAATATTTTTTTGGTGCCGGCTGAGCCACCTTTGAAATTTTTTTCGGTGCTGGCCGAGCCCCCTTCGAAATTATTTTCGGTACCGGCCGAGCTCCCGTCGACAATATTTTTGGTGCCGGCCGAGCCACCATCAGCAATATTTTCGGCGCCACCCAAGCCCCCTTCGAAAATATTTTTGGTGCTGGCCGAGTCCCCTTCGGAAATATTTTCAGTGCCAGTCGAGTCCCCTTCAAAATTATTTTCGGTGCCGAGCGAGCCCCCTTCGGAAATATTTTCAGTGCCGGCCGAGTCCCCTTCGAAATTATTTTCCGTGCCGGCCGAGTCCCCTTCGAAATTATTTTTGGTGCCGTCGAGCCCCCTTTGAAAATATTTTGGGTGCCAGCAGAGCCCCCGTCAAAAATATTTTTGTAACAGGCAGAGCTGCGGTAGAAAATATTTTCACTGACGGCCGAGCCCCTGTCGAAAATATTTTCAGTAGCAGCCGAGCTGCCATCGAATATATTTTTGGGACCGGCCGAGCTCTTGTCAAAAATATTATCGGTGCCAGCCAAGCCCCCGTCGAAAATATTTTTGGCACCGGCCGAGCCCCTGTCGAAAATATTTTTGGCACCGGCCGAGCCCCTGTCGAAAATATTTTCGGTGTTGGCTGAGTCCCCGTCAAAAATATTTTCGGTGCCAGCCGAGCTCTTGTTGAAAATATTTTTGGTGCTGGCCGATCCCCCGTCGAAATTTTTTCAGTGCCAGTCGAACCCCCGTCGAAAATATTTTCGGTGCCTGCTGAGCCCCTGTCGAAAATATTTTTGGTGCCGAATGAGCCCCCGTTGAAAATATTTTTGCTGCCAGCTGAGCCTCTGTCGAAATGTTTTTCGGTGCCTGCCCAGCCCCCGTCAAACATATTTTTGGGACCGGCCGAGCTCCCGTCAAAAATATTTTCGGTGCCGGCCAAGCCCCCTTCAAAAATATATTTGGGACCGGCCGAGGTGCTGTTAAAAGTATTTTCAGTGCTGGTTGAGCCCCCATCAACAATATTTTCGGCACCGACCGAGCCCCTGTCGAAAATATTTTCGGTGCCGACTGAGCCCCGTCGAAAATATTTTCGGCGCCGACCGAGCCCCCGTCGAAATTATTTTTGGTGCTGGTCTAGTCCCCTTTGAAATAGTTTTCGGCACCGGCCGATCCCCCATCGAAAATATTTTTGGGACTGGCCGAGCCCCCGTTGAAAATATTTTTGGGACAGACCGAGATGCCGTCGAAAACATTTTCGGTGCCAGACTAGTCCCCTTCGAAAATATTTTCGGTGCCGGCCGAGCCCCCGTCTAAAATATTTTTGGTACCGGCCGAGCGCCCGTCGAAAATATTTTTGGTGCCAGCCAAGCTCTTCTTGAAAATATTTTGGGTGCCAGCCGAGCCCCCATCAAAAATATATTTGGGACCGTCTGAGCCCCTGAACAAAATGTTTTTGGGACCGGCCGAGGTGCCATCGAAAATATTTTCGGTGCCGGCCAAGCTCTTCTTGAAAATATTTTCAGTGCCAGCCGAGCCCCCATCAGAAATATATTTGGGACCGTCTGAGCCCCCGACCAAAATGTTTTTGGGACCGGCCGAGGTGCCATCGAAAATATTTTCGGTGTCAGTCTTCTCCCAGTTGAAAATATTTTCGGTGCTGGCCGAGCCCCTGTCAAAATCTTATTCTGTGTCGGACGACCCCCTTCTCAAATATTTTCGGTACCGTCCGACCTGCCATCAAATATATTTTTGGGACCGGCCGAGCTCTCGTCGAAAATATTTTTGGGATTGGCCAAGCCCCCGTCGAAAATATTTTCGGCGCCGGCCGAGTCCCCATCAAAAATATTTTCGGTGCTGGACGAGCCCCTGTCGAAAATATTTTCAGCATCGGACGAGCCCCCGTCGAAAATATTTTCGGCACTGCCCGAGCCCCCGTTGAAAATATTTTCGGTGCGGCCGAGACCCCTTCTCAAATATTTTCGTTGCCGGCCGAGCCCCCGTCGAAATTTTTTTCTGTGCCGGCTGACCTCCCTCCTCAAATATTTTCGGTACCAGCCGAGCTGCCGACAAATATATTTTTGGGACCAGCCGAGCCCCCATCGAAAATATTTTCAGGACCGGCCGAGCCCCCGTCGAAAATATTTTCGGTACCAGCCAAGCCCCTGTTGAAAATAGTTTTGGTGCCGGCCGAGCACCCATCGAAATTTTTTTTGGTGCCGGCTGAGCACCCTTCGAAGTCTTTTTCAGCGCTGGCAATACTCCCGTCGAAAAGAATTTTGGGAACGGCCGAGCTGCCATCGAAAATATTTTTTTGGTGCCGGCAGAGCCCCCTTTGAAATTTTTTTCAGTGCTGGCCGAGCTGCTGTCGAATATATTTTTTGGTACTGGCTGAGCCCCCTTTGAAATTTTTTTCAGTGCTGGCTGAGCTGCCGTCGAATATATTTTTGGGACTGGCCGAGCTGCTGTCGAAAATAGTTTCGGCGCCGGCAAAGCCCCCATCGAAAATATTTTTGGGACCGGCCGAGCCCTCTTCAAAAATATTTTTGGGACAGGCTGAGCCACCTACGAAAATATTTTCGGTACCGGCCGAGCTCCCGTTGAAAATATTTTTGGGACCAGCCGAGCAGCCGTCAAAAATATTTTCGGTGCCGGCAAAGCCACTGTCGAAAATATTTTCGACGCCGGCCGAGCACCCGTTGAAAATATTTTCGGCGCCGGACAAGCCCCCGTCGAAAATATTTTTGGTGCCAGCCAAGTACCCTTCGAAATTTTCTTTGGTACCAGCCGAGCCCCCGTCGAAAATATTTTAGAAGCCAGCCGACCTCCCGTCAAAAATATTTTCGGCGCTGGACAAGCCCGCATCGAAAATATTTTTGGGACCGGCCGAACCCCCGTCGAAAATATTTTCGGTGTCGGCCGAGCACCAGTCAAAAATATTTTCGGCGCCGGCCGAACTCTCATCAAAGAAATTTTAGGGACCGGCCGAGCCCCCGTCGAAAATATTTTTGGACAGGCTGAGACCTCGTCAACAATATTTTTGGTGCCGGCCGAGCCCCCGTCGAAAATATTTTTGGGACCTGCCGAGCTGCCGTCAAAAATATTTTCGGTGTCAGTCTTGTCCCAGTCAAAAATATTTTCAGTGCTGGCCGAGCCCCCGTCGAAATTTTTTTCTGTGCCAGCCGACCCCCCTTCTCAAATGTTTTCAGTACGAGCTGAGCTGCTGACAAATATATTTTTGGGACCGGCCGAGCCACCATCAAAAATATTTTTGGGACCATCCCAGCCCCCGTTGAAAATATTTTCGGTGCTAGACGAGCCGCCGTCGAAAATATTTTCGGTACCAGCCGAGCCCCTGTTGAAAATAGTTTTGGTGCTGGCCGAGCACCCATCGAAATTTTTTTTGGTGCCGGCTGAGCACCCTTCGAAGTTTTTTTCAGTGCTGGCTGAGCTCCCGGCGAAAAGAATTTTAGGACCGGCCGAGCTGCCGTCGAAAATATTTTCGGCGCCGGCCAAGCACCCTTTGAAATTTTTTTCAGTGCTGGCCGAGCTGCCGTCGAATATATTTTTGGGACTGCCCGAGCTGCCGTCGAAAATATTTTCGGCACCATCCGAGCCCCGTCGAAAATATTTTCGGCGCCAGCCAAGCTCCCATTGAAAATATTTTTGGGACCGGACGAGCCCTCTTCGAAAATATTTTTGGAACAGGCCGAGCCACCTGCGAAAATATTTTCGGTGCTGGACGAGACCCCATCAACAATATTTTCGGTGCCGGCCGAGCCCCCGTCAAAAATATTTTCGGTGCCGGCCGAGCCCCTGTCGAAAATATTTTCGAAGCCGGCCGAGCACCCGTCAAAAATATTTTCGGCGCCGGCCAAGCCCCATCGAAAATATTTTTGGTACCGGCCGAGCCACCTACAAAAATATTTTCGGTGCTGGACGAGACCCCGTCAACAATATTTTCGGTGCCGGCCGAGCCCCCGTCAAAAATATTTTCGGTACCGGCCGAGCTCCCGTTGAAAATATTTTTGGGACCGGCCGAGCCCTCTTTGAAAATATTTTTGGGACAGGCCGAGCCATCTACGAAAATATTTTCAGTGCTGGACGAGACCCCGTCAACAATATTTTCGGTGCCAGCTGAGACCCCGTCGAAAATATTTTCCGTGCTGGCCGAGCCCCCGTCAAAATTTTTTTCTGTGCCGGCCAAACCCCTTCTCAAATATTTTCGGTACCGGCCGAGCTGCCATCAAATATATTTTTGGGACCGGCCGAGCTCCCGTCGAAAATATTTTTGGGACTGGCCAAGCCCCCGTTGAAAATATTTTTGGCGCCGACCAAGCCCCCATCAAAAATATTTTCGGTGCTGGACGAACCCCTGTAGAAAATATTTTCGGTGCTGGCTGAGCTCTGGTATTAAACATTTTTGGTGTTGGCTGAGCTCTTGTTGAAATAGTTTCGGTGCTGGCCGATCCCCTGTTGAAATTTTTTTCGGTGCCAGCCGAGACCCCGTCAACACTATTTTCGGTGCTGGCCGAGCACCCATTGAAAATATTTTCGGTGCCAGCCGAGCCCCCATCGAAAATATTTTTGGGACCAACCAAGCCCACGTCGAAAATATTTTTGGGACAGGCCGAGCCGCTGTCAAAAATATTTTCGGTGCCGGCCGAGCCCCCGTCGAAAATATTTTCAGTGCCGTCCGAGACCCCATCGAAAATATTTTTGGTGCTGGCCGAGTCCGCTTTGAATTTATTTTTGGAGCAGCACGAGCCCCCTTGAAAAATATTTTTGGTACTCGGTGAGCTCCTGTCAAATATATTTTTGGAACAGGCCGAGCTCTCTTCGAAAATAGTTTTGGGACCGGCCGAGCTCTCGTCGAAAATATTTTTGGGACCGGTCGAACTCTCGTCGAAAATATTTTCGGCGCCGTCCCAGCCCCATCGAAAATATTTTCGGCGCCGGCCAAGCCCCCATCAAATATATTTTTGGGACCGGCCGAGCCCCCGTTGAAAATATTTTCGGTGTCGGCCGAGCACCAGTCAAAAATATTTTCAGTGCCGGCCGAGACCCCGTCAACACTATTTTCGGTGCTGCCCGAGCACCCGTTGAAAATATTTTCGGTACCAGCCGAGCCCCTGTTGAAAATAGTTTTGGTGCCGGCCGAGCACCCATCGAAATTTTTTTTGGTGCCGGCTGAGCCCCCTTCGAAATTTTTTTCAGCGCTGGCAATACTCCCGTCGAAAAGAATTTTGGGACCGGCCGAGCTGCCGTCGAAAATATTTTTTTGGTGCCGGCTGAGCCACCTTTGAAATTTTTTTCATTGCTGGCCGAGCTGCCGTCGAATATATTTTTGGGACTGGCCGAGCTGCCGTCGAAAATATTTTCGGCGCCGGCCAAGCCCCCGTCAAAAATATTTTTGGGACCGGCCGAGCCACCTACAAAAATATTTTCGGTGCTGGACGAGACCCCGTCAACAATATTTTCGGTGCCGGCCGAGCCCCCGTCAAAAATATTTTCGGTACCGGCCGAGCTCCCGTTGAAAATATTTTTGGGACCGGCCGAGCCCTCTTTGAAAATATTTTTGGGACAGGCCGAGCCAACTACGAAAATATTTTCAGTGCTGGACGAGACCCCGTCAACAATATTTTCGGTGCCAGCCGAGACCCCGTCGAAAATATTTTCCGTGCTGGCCGAGCCCCCGTCAAAATTTTTTTCTGTGCCGGCCAAACCCCTTCTCAAATATTTTCGGTACCGGCCGAGCTGCCATCAAATATATTTTTGGGACCGGCCGAGCTCCCGTCGAAAATATTTTTGGGACTGGCCAAGCCCCCGTTGAAAATATTTTTGGCGCCGACCAAGCCCCCATCAAAAATATTTTCGGTGCTGGACGAACCCCTGTAGAAAATATTTTCGGTGCTGGCTGAGCTCTGGTATTAAACATTTTTGGTGTTGGCTGAGCTCTTGTTGAAATAGTTTCAGTGCTGGCCGATCCCCTGTTGAAATTTTTTTCGGTGCCGGCCGAGACCCCGTCAACAATATTTTCGGTGCTGGCCGAGCACCCGTTGAAAATATTTTCGGTGCCAGCCGAGCCCCCGTCGAAAATATTTTTGGGACCAGCCAAGCCCACATCGAAAATATTTTTGGGACAGGCCGAGCCGCTGCCAAAAATATTTTCGGTGCCGGCCGAGACCCCGTCAACACTATTTTCGGTGCTGCCCGAGCACCCGTTGAAAATATTTTCGGTGCCAGACGAGCCCCCGTCGAAAATATTTTTGGGACCAGCCAAGCCCACATCGAAAATATTTTTGGGACAGGCCGAGCCGCTGCCAAAAATATTTTCGGTGCCGGCCGAGACCCCGTCAACACTATTTTCGGTGCTGGCCGAGCACCCATTGAAAATATTTTCGGTGCCAGCCGAGCCCCCGTCGAAAATATTTTTGGGACCAACCAAGCCCACGTCGAAAATATTTTTGGGACAGGCCGAGCCGCTGTCAAAAATATTTTCGGTGCCGGCCGAGCCCCCGTCGAAAATATTTTCAGTGCCGTCCGAGACCCCATCGAAAATATTTTTGGTGCTGGCCGAGTCCGCTTTGAATTTATTTTTGGAGCAGCACGAGCCCCCTTGAAAAATATTTCTGGTACTGGCTGAGCTCCTGTCAAATATATTTTTGGAACAGGCCGAGCTCTCTTCGAAAATAGTTTTGGGACCGGCCGAGCTCTCGTCGAAAATATTTTTGGGACCGGTCGAACTCTCGTCGAAAATATTTTCGGCGCCGTCCCAGCCCCATCGAAAATATTTTCGGCGCCGGCCAAGCCCCCATCAAATATATTTTTGGGACCAGCCGAGCCCCCGTTGAAAATATTTTCGGTGTCGGCCGAGCACCAGTCAAAAATATTTTCAGTGCCGGCCGAGACCCCGTCAACACTATTTTCGGTGCTGCCCGAGCACCCGTTGAAAATATTTTCGGTACCAGCCGAGCCCCTGTTGAAAATAGTTTTGGTGCCGGCCGAGCACCCATCGAAATTTTTTTTGGTGCCGGCTGAGCCCCCTTCGAAATTTTTTTCAGCGCTGGCAATACTCCCGTCGAAAAGAATTTTGGGACCGGCCGAGCTGCCGTCGAAAATATTTTTTTGGTGCCGGCTGAGCCACCTTTGAAATTTTTTTCATTGCTGGCCGAGCTGCCGTCGAATATATTTTTGGGACTGGCCGAGCTGCCGTCGAAAATATTTTCGGCGCCGGCCAAGCCCCCGTCAAAAATATTTTTGGGACCGGCCGAGCCACCTACAAAAATATTTTCGGTGCTGGACGAGACCTCGTAAACAATATTTTCGGTGCCGGCCGAGCCCCCGTCAAAAATATTTTCGGTACCGGCCGAGCTCCCGTTGAAAATATTTTTGGGACCGGCCGAGCCCTCTTTGAAAATATTTTTGGGACAGGCCGAGCCATCTACGAAAATATTTTCAGTGCTGGACGAGACCCCGTCAACAATATTTTCGGTGCCAGCCGAGACCCCGTCGAAAATATTTTCCGTGCTGGCCGAGCCCCCGTCAAAATTTTTTTCTGTGCCGGCCAAACCCCTTCTCAAATATTTTCGGTACCGGCCGAGCTGCCATCAAATATATTTTTGGGACCGGCCGAGCTCCCGTCGAAAATATTTTTGGGACTGGCCAAGCCCCCGTCGAAAATATTTTTGGCGCCGACCAAGCCCCCATCAAAAATATTTTCGGTGCTGGACGAACCCCTGTAGAAAATATTTTCGGTGCTGGCTGAGCTCCGGTATTAAACATTTTTGGTGTTGGCTGAGCTCTTGTTGAAATAGTTTCGGTGCTGGCCGATCCCCTGTTGAAATTTTTTTCGGTGCCGGCCAAACCCCTTCTCAAATATTTTCGGTACCGGCCGAGCTGCCATCAAATATATTTTTGGGACCGGCCGAGCTCCCGTCGAAAATATTTTTGGGACCAGCCAAGCCCACATCGAAAATATTTTTGGGACAGGCCGAGCCGCTGCCAAAAATATTTTCGGTGCCGGCCGAGACCCCGTCAACACTATTTTCGGTGCTGCCCGAGCACCCGTTGAAAATATTTTCGGTACCAGCCGAGCCCCTGTTGAAAATAGTTTTGGTGCCGGCCGAGCACCCATCGAAATTTTTTTTGGTGCCGGCTGAGCCCCCTTCGAAATTTTTTCCAGTGCTGGCTGAGCTCCCGTCGAAAAGAATTTTGGGACCGGCCGAGCTGCCGTCGAAAATATTTTTTTGGTGCCGGCTGAGCCACCTTTGAAATTTTTTTCATTGCTGGCCGAGCCCCTGTCGAATATATTTTTGGGACTGGCCGAGCTGCCGTCGAAAATATTTTTGGGACCGGCCGAGCCACCTACAAAAATATTTTCGGTGCTGCACGAGACCCCGTCAACAATATTTTCGGTGCCGGCCGAGCCCCCGTCAACAATATTTTCGGTACCGGCCGAGCTCCCGTTGAAAATATTTTTGGTGCCAGCCGAGCCCCGGTTGAAATTTTTTTCGGTGCTGGCCGAGCCCCCTTCGAAATTATTTTCGGTACCGGCCGAGCTCCCGTCGACAATATTTTTGGTGCCGGCCGAGCCACCATCAGCAATATTTTCGGCGCCACCCAAGCCCCCTTCGAAAATATTTTTGGTGCTGGCCGAGTCCCCTTCGGAAATATTTTCAGTGCCAGTCGAGTCCCCTTCAAAATTATTTTCGGTGCCGAGCGAGCCCCCTTCGGAAATATTTTCAGTGCCGGCCGAGTCCCCTTCGAAATTATTTTCCGTGCCGGCCGAGTCCCCTTCGAAATTATTTTTGGTGCCGTCGAGCCCCCTTTGAAAATATTTTGGGTGCCAGCAGAGCCCCCGTCAAAAATATTTTTGTAACAGGCAGAGCTGCGGTAGAAAATATTTTCACTGACGGCCGAGCCCCTGTCGAAAATATTTTCAGTAGCAGCCGAGCTGCCATCGAATATATTTTTGGGACCGGCCGAGCTCTTGTCAAAAATATTATCGGTGCCAGCCAAGCCCCCGTCGAAAATATTTTTGGCACCGGCCGAGCCCCTGTCGAAAATATTTTTGGCACCGGCCGAGCCCCTGTCGAAAATATTTTCGGTGTTGGCCGAGTCCCCGTCAAAAATATTTTCGGTGCCAGCCGAGCTCTTGTTGAAAATATTTTTGGTGCTGGCCGATCCCCCGTCGCAATTTTTTCAGTGCCAGTCGAACCCCCGTCGAAAATATTTTCGGTGCCTGCTGAGCCCCTGTCGAAAATATTTTTGGTGCCGAATGAGCCCCCGTTGAAAATATTTTTGCTGCCGGCTGAGCCTCTGTCGAAATGTTTTTCGGTGCCTGCCCAGCCCCCGTCAAACATATTTTTGGGACCGGCCGAGCTCCCGTCAAAAATATTTTCGGTGCCGGCCAAGCCCCCTTCAAAAATATATTTGGGACCGGCCGAGGTGCTGTTAAAAGTATTTTCAGTGCTGGTTGAGCCCCCATCAACAATATTTTCGGCACCGACCGAGCCCCCGTCGAAAATATTTTCGGTGCCGACTGAGCCCCGTCGAAAATATTTTCGGCGCCGACCGAGCCCCCGTCGAAATTATTTTTGGTGCTGGTCTAGTCCCCTTTGAAATAGTTTTCGGCACCGGCCGATCCCCCATCGAAAATATTTTTGGGACCGGCCGAGCCCCCGTTGAAAATATTTTTGGGACAGACCGAGATGCCGTCGAAAACATTTTCGGTGCCAGACTAGTCCCCTTCGAAAATATTTTCGGTGCCGGCCGAGCCCCCGTCTAAAATATTTTTGGTACCGGCCGAGCGCCCGTCGAAAATATTTTTGGTGCCAGCCAAGCTCTTCTTGAAAATATTTTGGGTGCCAGCCGAGCCCCCATCAAAAATATATTTGGGACCGTCTGAGCCCCTGAACAAAATGTTTTTGGGACCGGCCGAGGTGCCATCGAAAATATTTTCGGTGCCGGCCAAGCTCTTCTTGAAAATATTTTCGGTGCCAGCCGAGCCCCCATCAGAAATATATTTGGGACCGTCTGAGCCCCCGACCAAAATGTTTTTGGGACCGGCCGAGGTGCCATCGAAAATATTTTCGGTGTCAGTCTTCTCCCAGTCGAAAATATTTTCGGTGCTGGCCGAGCCCCTGTCAAAATCTTATTCTGTGTCGGACGACCCCCTTCTCAAATATTTTCGGTACCGTCCGACCTGCCATCAAATATATTTTTGGGACCGGCCGAGCTCTCGTCGAAAATATTTTTGGGATTGGCCAAGCCCCCGTCGAAAATATTTTCGGCGCCGGCCGAGTCCCCATCAAAAATATTTTCGGTGCTGGACGAGCCCCTGTCGAAAATATTTTCAGCATCGGACGAGCCCCCGTCGAAAATATTTTCGGCACCGCCCGAGCCCCCGTTGAAAATATTTTCGGTGCGGCCGAGACCCCTTCTCAAATATTTTCGTTGCCGGCCGAGCCCCCGTCGAAATTTTTTTCTGTGCCGGCTGACCTCCCTCCTCAAATATTTTCGGTACCAGCCGAGCTGCCGACAAATATATTTTTGGGACCAGCCGAGCCCCCATCGAAAATATTTTCAGGACCGGCCGAGCCCCCGTCGAAAATATTTTCGGTACCAGCCAAGCCCCTGTTGAAAATAGTTTTGGTGCCGGCCGAGCACCCATCGAAATTTTTTTTGGTGCCGGCTGAGCACCCTTCGAAGTCTTTTTCAGCGCTGGCAATACTCCCGTCGAAAAGAATTTTGGGAACGGCCGAGCTGCCATCGAAAATATTTTTTTGGTGCCGGCAGAGCCCCCTTTGAAATTTTTTTCAGTGCTGGCCGAGCTGCTGTCGAATATATTTTTTGGTGCTGGCTGAGCCCCCTTTGAAATTTTTTTCAGTGCTGGCTGAGCTGCCGTCGAATATATTTTTGGGACTGGCCGAGCTGCTGTCGAAAATAGTTTCGGCGCCGGCAAAGCCCCCATCGAAAATATTTTTGGGACCGGCCGAGCCCTCTTCAAAAATATTTTTGGGACAGGCTGAGCCACCTACGAAAATATTTTCGGTACCGGCCGAGCTCCCGTTGAAAATATTTTTGGGACCAGCCGAGCAGCCGTCAAAAATATTTTCGGTGCCGGCAAAGCCACTGTCGAAAATATTTTCGACGCCGGCCGAGCACCCGTTGAAAATATTTTCGGCGCCGGACAAGCCCCCGTCGAAAATATTTTTGGTGCCAGCCAAGTACCCTTCGAAATTTTCTTTGGTACCAGCCGAGCCCCTGTCGAAAATATTTTAGAAGCCAGCCGACCTCCCGTCAAAAATATTTTCGGCGCTGGACAAGCCCGCATCGAAAATATTTTTGGGACCGGCCGAACCCCCGTCGAAAATATTTTCGGTGTCGGCCGAGCACCAGTCAAAAATATTTTCGGCGCCGGCCGAACTCTCATCAAAGAAATTTTAGGGACCGGCCGAGCCCCCGTCGAAAATATTTTTGGACAGGCTGAGACCTCGTCAACAATATTTTTGGTGCCGGCCGAGCCCCCGTCGAAAATATTTTTGGGACCTGCCGAGCTGCCGTCAAAAATATTTTCGGTGTCAGTCTTGTCCCAGTCAAAAATATTTTCAGTGCTGGCCGAGCCCCCGTCGAAATTTTTTTCTGTGCCAGCCGACCCCCCTTCTCAAATGTTTTCAGTACGAGCCGAGCTGCTGACAAATATATTTTTGGGACCGGCCGAGCCACCATCAAAAATATTTTTGGGACCATCCCAGCCCCCGTTGAAAATATTTTCGGTGCTAGACGAGCCGCCGTCGAAAATATTTTCGGTACCAGCCGAGCCCCTGTTGAAAATAGTTTTGGTGCTGGCCGAGCACCCATCGAAATTTTTTTTGGTGCCGGCTGAGCACCCTTCGAAGTTTTTTTCAGTGCTGGCTGAGCTCCCGGCGAAAAGAATTTTAGGACCGGCCGAGCTGCCGTCGAAAATATTTTCGGCGCCGGCCAAGCACCCTTTGAAATTTTTTTCAGTGCTGGCCGAGCTGCCGTCGAATATATTTTTGGGACTGCCCGAGCTGCCATCAAAAATATTTTCGGCACCATCCGAGCCCCGTCGAAAATATTTTCGGCGCCAGCCAAGCTCCCATTGAAAATATTTTTGGGACCGGACGAGCCCTCTTCGAAAATATTTTTGGAACAGGCCGAGCCACCTGCGAAAATATTTTCGGTGCTGGACGAGACCCCATCAACAATATTTTCGGTGCCGGCCGAGCCCCCGTCAAAAATATTTTCGTTACTAGCTGAGCTCCCATCGAAAATATTTTTGGTGCCAGCCGAGTACCCTGTGAAATTTTTTTTGGTACCAGCCGAGCCCCCGCCGAATATATTTTAGAAGCCGACCGAGCCCCCGTCAAAAATATTTTCGGCGCCGGCCGAGTCCCCTTCTCAAATATTTTCGGTGCCGGCCGAGCCCCCGTCGAAAATATTTTCGGTGCTGACTGAGCTCGGGTAGAAAACATTTTCGGTGCCGGCCGAGCTCTTGTTAAAAATAGTTTCAGTGCTGGCTGATCCCCTGTTGAAATTTTTTTCGATGCCGGCCGAGCCCCTGTCAAAAATATTTTTGGGACCGGCCAAGCCCCCTTCGAAAATATTTTTGGGACAGGCCAAGAAGCCGTGGAAAATATTTTCGGTGCCGGCCGAGACCCCGTCAACAATATTTTCAGTGCTGGCCGAGTCCCCTTCGAAATTATTTTCAGTGCCCCACGAGCCCCCTTCAAAAATATTTTTGGTGCCAGCTGATCTACCGTCAAATATATTTTTGGAACAGGCCGAGCTCTGGTCGAAAATATTTTGGGGACCGGCTGAGCCCCCTTCGAAAATATTTTTGGGACCGGCCAAGCTGCCGTCAAAAATATTTTCGGTGTCAGTCTTGTCCCAGTCGAAAATATTTTCACTGCTGGCCGAGCCCCCGTCAAAATATTTTTCTGTGCCGGCCAATCCCCCTTCTCAAATATTTTTGGTACCGGCCGAGCTGCCATCAAATATATTTTTGGGACCGGCCGAGCCCCCGTCAAAAATATTTTCGGTACTGGCTGAGCTCCGGTAGAAAACATTTTCGGTGCTGGCCGAGCTCTTGTTGAAATAGTTTCGGTGCTGGCCAATCCCCCGTTGAAATTTTTTTTGATGCCAGCCGAGCCCCCGTCAAAAATATTTTTGGGACCGGCAGAGCCCCCTTCGAAAATATTTTTGGGACAGGCCGAGCCGCCGTCGAAAATATTTTTGGGACCAGCCAAGCCCACATCGAAAATATTTTTGGGACAGGCCGAGCCGCTGTCAAAAATATTTTCAGTGCCGGCCGAGACCCCGTCGAAAATATTTTCGTTGCCGGCGGACCCCTCTTCTCAAATATTTTCGATACCGGCCGAGCTGCCGTCAAAAATATTTTTGGGACCGGCCGAGCCCCCGTCGAAAATATTTTGGGCGCCGGCTGAGCCCCCTTCGAAAATATTTTCGGTGCCGGCCGAGCCTCTGTCGAAAATATTTTTGGGACCAACCAAGCCCACATCGAAAATATTTTTGGGACAGGCCGAGCCGCTGCCAAAAATATTTTCGGTGCCGGCCGAGACCCCGTCAACACTATTTTCGGTGCTGGCCGAGCACCCGTTGAAAATATTTTCGGTACCAGCCGAGCCCCTGTTGAAAATAGTTTTGGTGCTGGCCGAGCACCCATCGAAATTTTTTTTGGTGCCGGCTGAGCCCCCTTCGAAATTTTTTTCAGCGCTGGCAATACTCCCGTCGAAAAGAATTTTGGGACCGGCCGAGCTGCCGTCGAAAATATTTTTTTGGTGCCGGCTGAGCCACCTTTGAAATTTTTTTCATTGCTGGCCGAGCTGCCGTCGAATATATTTTTGGGACTGGCCGAGCTGCCATCGAAAATATTTTCGGCGCTGGCCAAGCCCCCGTCAAAAATATTTTTGGGACCGGCCGAGCTCCCGTTGAAAATATTTTTGGGACCGGCCGAGCCCTCTTTGAAAATATTTTTGGGACAGGCCGAGCCATCTACGAAAATATTTTCAGTGCTGGACGAGACCCCGTCAACAATATTTTCGGTGCCAGCCGAGACCCCGTCGAAAATATTTTCCGTGCTGGCCGAGCCCCCGTCAAATTTTTTTTCTGTGCCGGCCAAACCCCTTCTCAAATATTTTCGGTACCGGCCGAGCTGCCATCAAATATATTTTTGGGACCGGCCGAGCTCCCGTCGAAAATATTTTTGGGACTGGCCAAGCCCCCGTTGAAAATATTTTTGGCGCCGACCAAGCCCCCATCAAAAATATTTTCGGTGCTGGACGAACCCCTGTAGAAAATATTTTCGGTGCTGGCTGAGCTCTGGTATTAAACATTTTTGGTGTTGGCTGAGCTCTTGTTGAAATAGTTTCGGTGCTGGCCGATCCCCTGTTGAAATTTTTTTCGGTGCCGGCCGAGACCCCGTCAACAATATTTTCGGTGCTGGCCGAGCACCCGTTGAAAATATTTTCGGTGCCAGCCGAGCCCCCGTCGAAAATATTTTTGGGACCAGCCAAGCCCACATCGAAAATATTTTTGGGACAGGCCGAGCCGCTGCCAAAAATATTTTCGGTGCCGGCCGAGACCCCGTCAACACTATTTTCGGTGCTGCCCGAGCACCCGTTGAAAATATTTTCGGTGCCAGACGAGCCCCCGTCGAAAATATTTTTGGGACCAGCCAAGCCCACATCGAAAATATTTTTGGGACAGGCCGAGCCGCTGCCAAAAATATTTTCGGTGCCGGCCGAGACCCCGTCAACACTATTTTCGGTGCTGGCCGAGCACCCATTGAAAATATTTTCGGTGCCAGCCGAGCCCCCGTCGAAAATATTTTTGGGACCAACCAAGCCCACGTCGAAAATATTTTTGGGACAGGCCGAGCCGCTGTCAAAAATATTTTCGGTGCCGGCCGAGCCCCCGTCGAAAATATTTTCAGTGCCGTCCGAGACCCCATCGAAAATATTTTTGGTGCTGGCCGAGTCCGCTTTGAATTTATTTTTGGAGCAGCACGAGCCCCCTTGAAAAATATTTCTGGTACTGGCTGAGCTCCTGTCAAATATATTTTTGGAACAGGCCGAGCTCTCTTCGAAAATAGTTTTGGGACCGGCCGAGCTCTCGTCGAAAATATTTTTGGGACCGGTCGAACTCTCGTCGAAAATATTTTCGGCGCCGTCCCAGCCCCATCGAAAATATTTTCGGCGCCGGCCAAGCCCCCATCAAATATATTTTTGGGACCGGCCGAGCCCCCGTTGAAAATATTTTCGGTGTCGGCCGAGCACCAGTCAAAAATATTTTCAGTGCCGGCCGAGACCCCGTCAACACTATTTTCGGTGCTGCCCGAGCACCCGTTGAAAATATTTTCGGTACCAGCCGAGCCCCTGTTGAAAATAGTTTTGGTGCCGGCCGAGCACCCATCGAAATTTTTTTTGGTGCCGGCTGAGCCCCCTTCGAAATTTTTTTCAGTGCTGGCTGAGCTCCCGTCGAAAAGAATTTTGGGACCGGCCGAGCTGCCGTCGAAAATATTTTCGGCGCCAGCCAAGCCCCCGTCAAAAATATTTTCGGTGCCGGCTGAATTCCGGTCAAAAATATTTTTTGGACCGACCAATCTGCTGCCAAAAATATTTTTGGCACCAGCCGAGCCCCCATCGAAAATATTTTCAGTGTTGACTGAGCTCTTGTTGAATATATATTTGTTGCTAGCCGAGCCCCTGTCGAAATTTGTTTCTCTGCCGGTAGACCCCCCTTCTCAAACATTTTCGGCGCCAACCGAGTCCCCGTCGAAAATATGTTTGGGACCAGCTGAGCCCCCATCGAAAATATTTTTGAGACAGGCCGAGCCACTGTCGAAAATATTTTCGGTGCCGGCCGAGCTCTTGTTGAAAATACTTTCGGTGCCGGCTGAGCCCCCGTCGAAAATATTTTTGGTGCCGGCCAAGTCCCCTTCGAAAATATTTTCGGTGCCGCCCGAGCCCCCATCAAAAATATGTTCGGTGCTGGCGGAGCTCTTGTTGAAAATATTTTCGGTGCTGGCTGAGCCCCCATCGAAATTTTTTTCTGTGCCGGCCGACCCCCCTTCGAAAATATTTTAGGTACCGGCCGAGCTCACGACAAAAATATTTTTGGGACTGGCTGAGGTCCCATTCAAAATATATTCACTGACGGCCGAGCCCCCGTTGAAATTTTTTTCTGTGCCCGCCGACCCATCTACGAAAATATTTTCGGTACCGGCCGAGCTCACGTCGAAAATATTTTTGGGACTGGACGAGCTGCCGTCGAAAATATTTTTGGTGTTGGCCGAGTCCCCTTCGAACTTATTTTCGGAGCCGGCCGAGCCCCCTTCAAAAATATTTTTGGTACTGGCCGAGCTGCCGTCAAAAATATTTTCAGTGCCGGCCGAGCCCCCGTCGAAATTATTTTCGACGCCGGCCGAGACCCCTTCAAAAATATTTTCGGTGCCGGCTGAGCCCCCTTCGAAAATATTTTCGGTGCCAGCAGAGTCCCCCGTCGAAAATATTTTCGGTGCTGGCCGAGCCCCCGTCGAAAATATTTTCAGTGCTGTCCGAGACCCCGTCGAAAATATTTTTGGTGCTGGCCGAGTCCGCTTTGAATTTATTTTTGGTGCAGCACGCGCCCCCTTGAAAAAAATTTTTGGTACTGGCTGAGCTCCTGTCAAATATATTTTTGGAACAGGCCGAGCTCTCTTCGAAAATAGTTTTGGGACCAGCCGACCCCTCTTCTCAAATATTTTTGATACCGGCCGAGCTGCCGTCAAATATATTTTTGGGACCGGCCGAGCTCTCGTCGAAAATATTTTCGGCGCCGTCCCAGCCCCTTCAAAAATATTTTCGGCGCCGGCCAAGCCCCCGTCAAATATATTTTTGCGACCGGCCGAGCCCCCGTCGAAAATATTTTTGGAACAGGCCGAGCCATCTACGAAAATATTTTCAGTGCTGGATGAGACCCCGTCAACAATATTTTCGGTGCCGGGCAAGACCCCATCAAAAATATTTTCCGTGCTGGCCGAGCCCCCGTCAAAATTTTTTTCTGTGCCGGCCAAACCCCTTCTCAAATATTTTCGGTACCGGCCGAGCTGCCGTCAAATATATTTTTGGGACCGGCCGAGCTCCCGTCGAAAATATTTTTGGGACTGGCCAAGCCCCCGTCGAAAATATTTTTGGCGCCGACCAAGCCCCCATCAAAAATATTTTTGGTGCTGGACGAACCCCTGTAGAAAATATTTTCGGTGCTGGCTGAGCTCCGGTATTAAACATTTTCGGTCTTGGCTGAGCTCTTGTTGAAATAGTTTCGGTGCTGGCCGATCCCCTGTTGAAATTTTTTTCGGTGCCGGCCGAGACCCCGTCAAAAATATTTTCGGCGCCGGCCGAGCCCCCGTCGAAAATATTTTGGGGACCAGCCAAGCCCACGTCGAAAATATTTTTGGGACAGGCCGAGCCGCTGTCAAAAATATTTTCGGTGCCGGCCAAGACCCCGTCAACAATATTTTCGGTGCTGGCCGAGCACCCATTGAAAATATTTTCGGTGCCAGCTGAGCCCCCGTCGAAAATATTTTTGGGACCAACCAAGCCCACGTCGAAAATATTTTTGGGACAGGCCGAGCCGCTGTCAAAAATATTTTTCGTGCCGGCCGAGCCCCCATCGAAAATATTTTCGGTGCTGGCCGAGCCCCCGTTGAAAATATTTTCAGTGCTGGCCGAGTACCCTTCGAAATTATTTTCGGTGCTGCACGAGCCCCCTTCTCAAATATTTTCGGTACTGGCTGAGCTCCCGTCAAATATATTTTTGGGACCGGCAGAGCTCTCGTCGAAAATATTTTTGGGACCGGACGAGCCCCCTCTGAAAATATTTTAGGGACCGGCCAAGCTGCCGTCAAAAATATTTTCACTGTCACTCTTGTCCCAGTCAAAAATATTTTCGGTGCTGGCTGAGCCCCCGTCGAAATTTTTTTCTGTGCCGGCCGACCCCTCTTCTCAAATATTTTCGGTACCGGCCGAGCTGCCATCAAATAAATTTTTCGGACCAGCCGAGCTCTCATCAAAAATAATTTTGGGACTGGCCAAGCCCCCTGTTGAAAACATTTTTGGCGCCGGCCAAGCCCCCATCAAAAATATTTTCGGTGCGGCCGAGACCCCTTCTCAAATATTTTCGGTGCCGGCCGAGCCCCCGTCGAAAATATTTTCGACACCGGCCGAGCCCACTTCAAAAATATTTTCGGCGCCGGCCGAGCCCCCTTCGAAAATATTTTTGGGACCAGCCAAGCCCACATCAAAAATATTTTTGGGACAGGCCGAGCCGCTGTCAAAAATATTTTCAGTGCTGGCCGAGACCCCGTCAACAATATTTTCGGTGCTGGCCGAGCACCCGTTGAAAATATTTTCGGTGCCAGCCGAGCCCCCATCGAAAATATTTTTGGGACCAACCAAGCCCACGTCGAAAATATTTTTGGGACAGGCCGAGCCGCTGTCAAAAATATTTTCAGTGCCGGCCGAGCCCCCGTCGAAAATATTTTCAGTGCCGTCCGAGACCCCATCGAAAATATTTTTGGTGCTGGCCGAGTACCCTTCGAAATTATTTTTGGTGCAGCACGAGCCCCCTTGAAAAATATTTTTGGTACTCGGTGAGCTCCTGTCAAATATATTTTTAGAACAGGCTGAGCTCTCATCGAAAATATTTTTGGGACCAGCCGAGCTCTCTTCGAAAATATTTTTGGGACTGGTCGACCCCTCTTCTCAAATATTTTTGATACCGGCCAAGCTGCCGTCAAATATATTTTTGGGACCAGCTGAGCTCTCGTCGAAAATATTTTTGGGACCAGCCGAGCTGCCGTCAAAAATATTTTCAGTGCCGGCCAAGCCCCCATCGAAAATATTTTCGACGCCAGCCAAGCACCCATCGAAAATATTTTCGGTGCCGGCCGAGCCCCCGTCGAAAATATTTTCTGTACCGGACGAGCTCCCGTCGAAAATATTTTTGGGACCGGCCAAGGTCCCGTCAAAAATATTTTTGGTGCTGGCCGAGCCCACGTTGAAAATATATTTGGTGCCGGCTGAGCCCCTGTCAAAAATATTTTCAGTGCCAGATGAGCCCCCATCAAAAATATCTTCGGTGCTGGCCGAGAACCCATCGAAAATACTTTCAGTGCCGGCCGAGCTGCCGTCAAAAATATGTTCGGTGCCAGCCAAACCCCTGTCTAAATTATTTTTGGTGCCGGCCTAGCCCCCGTCAAAAATATTTTTGGAGCCGGCCGAGCACCCGTCGAAAATATTTTCGGAGCCGGTCGAAACCCCGTCGAAAATATTTTCAGTGACGGCCAAGCAGACATCGAAAATATTTTTGGTGCCGGCTAAGCCCCCTTTGAAAATATTTTCGGTGCGGCCGTGCCCCCATCAAAAATATTTTCGGTGTCGGCCGAGCACCAGTCAAATATATTTTCGGCACTGGCCGAGCTCTCGTCGAAGATATTTTTGGGACCGGCCGAGCCCCCGTCGAAAATATTTTCTGTGCCGGTCGAGGCCCCTTGTGAAATATTTTCGGTACCGGCCGAGCTGACGTCGAAAATATTTATGGGACCAGACGAGCTGCCATCAAAAATATTTTCGGCACCAGCTGAGCACCTGTCGAAATTTTTTTCGGTGCCGGACGAGCCCTCATCAAAAATATTTTTGGTGCTTGCTGAGCTCTTGTGGAAAATATTTTCAGCGCTGGCCGAGGCCCCTACGAAATTTTTTTCCGTGCCGGCCAAGCTCTGTCGAAAATATTTTTGGGAACGGCCGAGCACCCATCGAAAATATTTTCTGTGCCGGTCGAGCCCCCTTCTGAAATATTTTCTGTACTGGCCGAGCTCACGTTGAAAATATTTTTGGATCCGGCCAAGCTCCCGTCAAAAATATTTTGGGTGCCAGACGAGCCCCCATCGAAATTTTTTTCAGTGCCAGCCAAGCCCCCCTCGAAAATATTTTCGGCGCCAGCCGATCCCCCGTCGAAAATATTTTCGGCACTGGACGAGCCCACATCGAAAATATTTTCAGTATCAGACGAGCCCCCGTTGAAAATATTTTTGGTGCCAGCCGAGCCCCAGTTGAAATTTTTTTCGGTGCTGGCTGAGCCCCCTTCGAAAATATTTTCGGTACCCAACCAGCTCCCATCGAAAAGAATTTTGGGACTGGCCAAGCTGCCGTCAAAAAGAATTTTGGGACTGGCTGAGCTGCCATCTAATTTTATTTAGTGCCGGACGAGCACCTGTCGAAATTGCTTTCATTGCCGGCGAAGCCCCTGTCAAAAATATTTTCAGCAACGGCCGATTCCCCATCGAAAATATTTTCGGCGCCAGATGAGTCCCCGTAGAAAATATTTTCGTTACCGGATGAGCTCCCCTTGAAAAGAATTTTGGGACTGACCGAGCTGCCGTCGAAAATTTTTTTGATGCCGGCTGAGCCCCCTTCGAAATTTTTTTCAGTGCCAGCTGAGCTCCCGTCGAATATATTTTTTGGACGGGCCGAGCTGCCATCAAAAATATTTTCGGTGCCAGCCGAGCCCCCGTCAAAAATATTTTGGGGAGAGGACGAGCCGCTGTCGAAAATATTTTCAGTGCCGGCCCAGCCCCCGTTAACAATATTTTCAGGGCCCACTGAGCCCCCGTCGAAAATAGTTTCAGTACCGGAGAGATCCCGTCAAAAATATTTTTGGGACCAGCCAAGGTGCCGTCAAAAATATTTTCGGTGTCAGTGTTGTCTCCGTCGAAAATATTTTTGGACAGGCCGAGCCGCCGTAGAAAATATTTTCGGTGCCAGCTGAGACCCTGTCAACAAGATTTTCGGTGCTGACTGAGCCCCCGTTGAAAATATTTTCAGTGCTGGCAGAGCCCCCTTCGAAAATATTTTCGGTGCCGGCTGAGCTCTGATCGAAAATAATTTCGGGGCTGGCCAAGACCCCGTTGAAAATATTTTTGGTGCTGGCCGAGTCCCCTTCGAAATTTTTTTTGGCGCTGGCCGAGCCCCCATCAAAAATATTTTCTGGTGACGGCTGAGCCCCCGTCGAAAATATTTTCTGTACTGGCCGAGTTCACGTTGAAAATATTTTTGGATCCGGCCGAGCTCCTGTCAAAAATATTTTGGGTGCCGGATGAGCCCCCGTCGAAATTTTTTTCAGTGTCAGCCAAGCCCCCGTCGAAAATATTTTCTGCGCCGGCCAATCCCTAGTCGAAAATATTTTCAGCACCAGACAAGCCCCCATCAAAAATATTTTTGGTACCAGATGAGCCCCCATTGAAAATATTTTTGGTGCTAGCCGAGCCCCGGTTGAAATTTTTTTCGGTGCCAGCTGAGCCCCCTTCGAAAATATTTTCGGCGCCGGACTAGCCCCCGTCGAAAATATTTTCGGTACCCGACGAGCTGCAATCAAAAAGAATTTTGGGACCGACCGAGCTGCCGTCGAAAATTTTTTTGGTGCCAGCTGAGCCCCCGTCGAAATATTTTTCAGTGCTGGACGAGCTCCCATTGAATATAGTTTTTGGACCGGCCGAGCTGCCGTCGAAAATATTTTCGGAGCCGTCCGAGCCCACGTCAAAAATATTTTTGGGACTTGCCGAGTCCCCTTTGAAAATATTTTCGGTACTGGCCGAGCTCCTGTCGAAAATATTTTTGGGACCGGGCGAGCTGCCATCAAAAATATTTTCAGTGCCGGCCGAGCCCCCATTCAAAATATTTTCGGTGCCGGAAGAGCCCCCATTCAATATATTTTCAGTGCCTTCCGAGCTGCCGTCGAAAATATTTTCGGTGCCAGCTGAGCCCCCGTCGAAAATATTATCGGTGCTGGCCGAGACCCCATCGAAAATATTTTTGGTGCCAGCCGAGTCCCCGTTGAAAATACTTTCGGTGCCGATGGAGTCCCCTTCGAAATTATTTTCGGTGCCGGCCGAGCCCCCTTCGAAAATATTTTCGGTACCGGCCGAGCTCCCGTCAAAAATATTTTTGGGACCACCCGAGCTGCTGTCGAAAATATTTTTGGTGCCGGCCGAGCCCTCGTCAGCAATATTTTCAGTGCTGGCCAAGCCCCCATCGGAAATATTAAGGTGCCGGCCAAGCTCCCGTCGAAAATATTTTCGGAGCTGGTTGAGCCCTCCTCGAAATTTCTTTTGGTGCCGGCCGAGCCTCCGTCAAAATTTTTTTTGGTACCGGCCGAACTCCATTGAAAATAATTTTGGTGCCGTCCGAGTCCCCTTCGAAAATAAATCGGTGTCACCCGAGCTCCCATAGAAAATATTGTTGGGACCGGCTGAGCTGCCTTCGAAAATATTTTCGGTGCCACCCGAGCCCCCGTCGAAAATATTTTCGGTGCAGGCCGAACTGCCGTCAAAAATATTGTTGGGACCGGCCGAGCTGACATAGAAAATATTTTCGGTGCTGGCCGAGCTGCCATGGAAAATATTTTCGGTGCCGGCCAAGCTGCCGTCGAAAATACTTTTGGTGCTGGTAGAGCCCTCGTCGGAATTTATTTCGGTGCTGGTCAAGCCCCCGTCGACATTTTTTTCGGTAATGGCCAAAATGCGTGGAAAATAATTTTGAGACAGGCCTAGCTGCCATCGAAAATTTTTTTGGTGTCGGCCGAGCCCCTGTTGAAAATATTTTTGGCGCTGGCTGAGCCCCCTTCGAAAATAATTTCTGCGCCCGCCTAACCCCTCTAGAAAATATTTTCAGTGCCGGCCAAGCCCCTGTCGAAAATATTTTCGATGCCGGCCCAGCCCCCTTTGAAAATATTTTTGGTGCCGGCCGATCCCCCATCAAAAATATTTTCAGTGCCGGCCGAGCCCCCTTTGAATATATTTTCAGTGCTGGCCGAGATCCTGTCGAAAATATTTTCGATGCTGGCAGACCGCTGTCGAAAATATTTTTGGCGCCGGCCGAGCCCCCGTCGAAAACATTTTTGGGACTGGTTGATTTGCCGTCGAAAATATTTTTGGTGCCCGCTGAGCCTCTGTCGAAAATATTTTCGGCACCGGCCGAGCCCCCGTTGAAAATATTTTCAGTGCCGGCTGTGCTCCCGCCGAAAAAATTATCGGTGCCGGCTGAGCCCCCATCGAAATTTTTTCGGTGCCGGCCGATCCCCCGTAGAAAATATTTTCCATGCCAGCCGAGCTGTCATCAAAAATATTTTCTGTGCCGTCCGAGTCCACGTCGAAATTTTTTTCTATGCTGGCTGAGCCTCCTCCAAAAATATTTTCAGTACCCGTTGAGATCCCGTCGAAAATATTTTTAGGACCAGCTGAGCTGCCGACAAAAATATTTTTGGTGCCGTCCGAGACCCCATCGAAAATATTTTCGATGCTGGCCAAGCTCAATCGAAAATATTTTCAGTGCTGGCCAAGCTCCCATTGAAAATATTTTCCGTGCCGGCCGAGCCGCCATGTAAAATATTATCCGTGCCGGCCGAGTCCCCTTCGAAAATATTTTCAATACAAGCCGAGACCCCGTCGAACATATCTTTGGTACGGGCCAAGCTGCTGTCGAAAATATTTTCGGTGCCGGCCGAGCCCCCGTAGAAATTTTTTCGGTACCAGCTGAACTCCGTCAAAAATAATTTTGGGACTGGCCGAGCCCCATAAAAAATATTTTTGGTACCGGCCGAGCTGCCATCGAAAATATTTTTAGGACCAGCTGAACTGCTGAAGAAAATATTTTTGGTGCCGTCCGAGACCCCATCAAAAATATTTTCAATGCTGGCCAAGCTCCCTTTGAAAATATATTCAGTACCGGCCAATCCCCTGTCAAAAATATTTTTGGTGGCGGCCAAGCCCCCGTCAAAAATATTTTTGGAGCCGGACGAGCTCCCGTCGAAAATATTTTCGGCGCTGGCCGAGCTGCCGTCGAAAATAATTTCGGTACCGGCCGAGACCACGTCAAAAATATTTTTGGCACGGGACGAGCTCCTGTCTAAAATATTTTCGACTCCGTCCGAGCCCCCGTTGAAAATATTTTTGGCTCCGGCCAAGTCACCTCGAAAATATTTTCGGTACCGTCCGAGCTCTTGTCGGAAATATTTTCGGTGCCGGCCGAAACCCCTTCGAAAATATTTTCAATACTGGCCGAGACCCCGTCGAAAATATTTTTGGCACCAGCTGAGCTGCTGTCGAAAATATTTTTGGCTCTACCGAGTGCCCATTGAAAATATATTTCAGAATGTCTGAGGCCCGTCGAAAATATTTTCAGTGACGGCCGAGCTCTTGTCGGAAATATTTTCAGTTCCGCCAAGCCCCCGTCGAAAATATTTTCGGTAGCAACCGAGCTCCCCTCAAAAAATATTTTTGGGACCAGCCGAGCTCCTATCGAAAATATTTTCGGTGACGGCCGAGCCCCCATTGAAAATATTTTCAGTGCCGGCCGAGCCCCCGTCGAAAATATTTTCGGTACAGGCCGAGCCCCCGTTGAAAATAGTTTTGGTGCTGGCCGAGCACCCATCAATATTTTTTTTTGTGCTGGCTGAGCCGCCTTCGAAATTTTTTTCAGTGCTGGCCTAGATCCCGTCGAAAACAATTTTGGGACCAGCCGAGCTGCCGTCAAAAATATTTTTGGCGCCGTCCGAGCCCCGTCGAAATTATTTTTGGTGCCGGCCAAGCCCCCGTGGAAAATATTTTGGGTGCCGGCCGAGCCGCCGTCGAAAATATTTTCGGTGCGGGACAAGACCCCGTAAACAATATTTTCGGTGCCGGCCGAGCCCCTGTCAAAAATATTTTCAGTGCCAGCCGAGCCCCGGTCAAAAATATTTTCAGTACTGGTCGAGCTCCCGTCGAAAAAATTTTCAGTACCGGCCGAGCTCCCTTCAAAATTATTTTCGTTGCCGGCCAAGCCCTGTCGAAAATATTTTTGGGACTGGCTGAGCCCCCGTCGAAAATATTTTCGGCGCCGGCCGAGCCCCCTTCGAAAATATTTTCGGTTCCGGCTGAGCTCCCGTCGAAAATATTTTCACTGACGGCCGATCCCCCATCAAATTTTTTGTTTGGTGCCGGCCGAGCCGCCGTCGAAAATATTTTCGGTGCCGGAGGACCCCCGTCAATAATATTTTCGGTACCGGCTCATCCCCCGTTGAAAATAGTTCTGTTGCCGGCCGAGCAACCACCGAAATATTTTTTGGTGCCTGCTGAGCCCCCTTCGAAATTTTTTTCAGTTCTGGCCGAGCTGCCAGCGAATGTATTTTTGGGACTGGCCGAGATGCCGTCAAAAATATTTTTGGTACAGGCCAAGCCCACGTCGAAAATATTTTTGGGTCCAGCAGAGCCCCCTTCGAAAATATTTTTGGGACAGGCCGAGCCGCCTTCGAAAATATTTTCAGTGCCGGCCGAGCCCCCGTCGAAAATATTTTCGGTGCTGGCCGAGTACCCTTCAAAATTATTTTCGGTGCTGCACGAGCCCCCTTCTCAAATATTTTCGGTACCAGCTGAGCTCCCGTCAACTTTATTTTTTGGACCGGCCAAGTCCCCTTCGAAAATATTTCTGGGACAGGCCAAGCCACCGTCGAAAATATTTTCGGTACCGGCTGAGCTCCCGTCGAAAATATTTTTGGGACCGGCCGAGCTGCCGTCAAAAATATTTTCGGTGTCAGTCTTGTCCCAGTCGAAAATATTTTCGGTGCTGGTCGAGCCCCTGTCGAACTTTTTTTCTGTGCCAGCTGACCCCGCTTCTCAAATATTTTCAGTACTGGCCGAGCTGCCGTCAAATATATCTTTGGGACTGGCCGAGATGCAGTCGAAAATATTTTCGGCGCCATTTGAGCCCCATTGCAAATATTTTCGAAGCTGACCGAGCTCCCATCAAAATTATTTTTGGTGCCGGCCAAGCCCCCATCGAAAATATTTTTGGTACCGGCCGAGCCCCCGTCGAAAATATTTTCGAAGCCAGCCGAGATCCCGTAAAAAATATTTTCGGTGCTGGACAAGCCCCCATCGAAAATATTTTCGGTACCGGCCGAGATCAGGTTGAAAATATTTTTGGGACCAGACGAGGTGCAGTCAAAAATATTTACGGTGCCAGCCGAGCCCCTGTCGAAATTCTTTTCGGTGCTGGCTGAGCTCCCATCGAAAATATTTTCGGTGCCGGCTGAGGTCCCGTCGAAAATATATTCACTGACGGCCGATCCCCCGTCAAATTTCTTTTTGGTGCCGGCCGAGCCCCCTCGAAAATATTTTCGGTGCCGGACGAGCCCCCGTCAAAAATATTTTCAGTACTGGCCGAGCTCTTGTTGAAGATAGTTTCTGTGCTGGCTGATCCCCCGTTAAAATTTTTTTCAATGCCAGCCGAGCCCCCGTCAAAAATATTTTTGGGACCAGCCGAGCCCCCTTCGAAAATATTTTTGGGACAGGCCGAGCCGCCATCAAAAATATTTTCTGTACCGGCTGACCTCCCGTCGAAGATATTTCTGGGACCGGCCAAGCAGCCTTCGAAAATATTTTTGGGACCGACCGAGCTGCCGTCAAAATTATTTTTGGTGTCAGTCTTGTCCCAGTCGAAAATATTTTTGGTGTTGGCCGAGCCCCTGTCGAAATTTTTTTCTGTGCCAGCAGACCCCCCTTCTCAAATATTTTCGGTACCGGCTGAGCTGCCGTCAAATATATTTTTGGGACCGGCCGACCTCTCGTCAAAAATATTTTTGGGACCGGCCAAGCCCCCGTCGAAAATATTTTTGGCGCTGGCCGAGCCCCCTTCGAAAATATTTTTGGTGCCGGCCAAGCTCCCGTTGAAAATATTTTTGGTGCCGGCCGAGCCCCCGTCAAAAATACTGTCGACTCCAGCCAACCTCGCGTCGAAAATATTTTCGGTGATGGCACAGCCCCAGTCAAAATTATTTTCGGAGCCGGACAAGCCTCTGTCGAAAATATTTTTGGAACCAGTAGAGCTCCCATCGAAAATATTTTTGGTGCCAGCCGAGCACCCGTTGAAAATATTTTCTGTACCGGTCAACCTCCCGTCGAATATAATTTTGGTGACGGCCGAGCTCACATTGGAAATATTTTTGCTGCCGGCCGAACCCCCATCGAAAATATCTTCGGTGCCAGCGAAGCTGCCGTCGAAAATATTTTCTGTACTGGCTGAGCTCCCATCGAAAATATTTTTGGGACCGGCCAACGTCCCATAAAAAATTTTTTTGGTGCCGGCCGAGTTCCCATCGGAAATATATTTGGTGCCGGCCGAGCCCCCATCGAAAATATATTTGGTGCCGGCTGAGCCCCCATCGAAAATATTTTTGGGGCCGGCCAAGCTCCCATTGGAAATATTTTTGCTGCCGGCTGAGTCCCCTTCGAAAATATTTTCTGTACAGGCCGAGCTCCCTTCGAAAATATTTTTGGTGACGGCCCAGCCCCTGTCAAAATTATTTTCAGAGGCGGACGAGCCTCTGCCGAAAATATTTTTGGGACCAGTCGAGCTCCTGTCAAACATATTTTTGGTGCCAGCCAAGTCCCCTTCGAAAATATTTTCGGTGCCGGCCGAGTTCCCATTGGAAATATTTTTGGTGCCGGCCGAGCCCCCGTCGAAACTATTTTTGCTGCCGGCCGAGCCGCCATCAAAAATATTTTCTGTACCGGCCGAGCTCCCGTCGAAAATATTTTTGGGACCGGACAATGTCCCGTCGAAAATATTTTTGGTGCCAGCTGAGCTCCCGTTGAAAATACTTTTGGTGCCGGCCGAGCCCCCGTCAAAAATATATTTGGTGCCAGCCGAGCCCCCATCGAAAATATTTTTTGGACTGGCCGAGACCCCGTGGAAAATATTTTTGGTGCCGGCCGAGTTCCCATTGGAAATATTTTTGGTGTCGGCCGAGCCCCCATCGAAAATATATTTGGTGCCAGCTGAGCCCCCGTCAAAAATATTTTCGGTGCCGGCCGAGTCCCCTTCGAAAATATTTTTTGTACAGGCCGAGCTCCAATCGAAAATATTTTGGGACCGGCAGAGCTCCCATCAAAAATATTTTTGGCGCCAGCCGAGGCCCCGTAGAAAATATTTTCGATGCCGGCCAAACTTGCATGGAAAATATTTTTGGTGACAGCCCAGCCCCCATCAAAGTTATTTTCGGAGGCGGACGAGCCTCTGTCGAAAATATTTTTGAGACCAGTCGAGCTCCTGTCGAACATATTTTTGGTGCCAGCCGAGTCCCCTTCAAAAATATTTTTGAGACCAGTCGAGCTCCCGTCGAACATATTTTTGGTGCCAGCCGAGTCCCCTTCAAAAATATTTTCTGTGCCAGCCGAGCACCCTTCGAAAATATTTTCTGTAGGGGTCGAGCTCCCATCGAAAATATTTTTGGGACCGGCAGATGTCCCATCGGAAATTTTTTTGCTGCCGGCCTAGCCCGCGTCGAAAATATTTTCGGTGCCAGCTAAGATCCAGTCGAACATATTTTTGGGACCGGCAGAGCTCCCGTCGAAAATATTTTCGGTGCTGGTCGAGCTCTTCCGAACATATGTTTGGGGCCGGCCGAGATCCCATCGGAAATATTTTTGCTGCCGGCCGACCCCTGTCGAAAATATTTTCAGTGCTGACTGAGCCCCTATTGAAATTATTTTCGGGGCCGGCTGAGCCCCCGTCAAAAATATTTTCGGTGCCGGCCGAGCCCCCTTCAAAAATATTTTCGATGGCGGACGAGCCCCCTTCAAAAATATTTTCTGTGCCGGCCGAGCTTCTGTCGAAAATATTTTCTGTACCTGCTGAGATCCTGTCGAAAATATTTTTGGTGCCGGCCGAGCCCCCGTCAAAAATATTTTCTGTACCTGCCGAGCTCCCGTCGAAAATAGTTTTGGTGCCGGCCGAGCTCCCGTTGAAAATAGTTTTGGTGCTGGCCGATCCCCTGTCAAAAATATATTTGGTGCATGCTGAGCCCCCTTCGAAAATATTTCCTATGGCGGACGAGCCCTCGTCAAAAATATTCTCAGTGCCCTCCGAGCCCCCAGCAAAAAGATTTTCGACGCTGTCCGAGACCCCTTTGACAATATTTTCGGTACTGGCCAAGCTCCCGTCGAAAATATTTTTGGTGCCCGCCGATCCCCCATCAATAATATTTTCAGTGCCGGTCGACCTGCAGTCGAAAATATTTTTGGTGCCGGCCAAGCCCCCTTTGAAATTTTTTTCAGTGCTGGCCGAGCCCTCATCGAAAATCTTTTTGGCACCAGACGAGCCCCCATCGAAAATACTTTCGGTGCAGGCCGAGCTCCGCTCGAAAATATTTTTGGTGCCAGCTGAACACCCGTTGAAATTTTTTTCTGTGCTGGCCGAGACCCCTTCAAAAATATTTTCGGTACCGGCTGACCTCCCGTCGAAGATATTTCTGGGACCGGCCAAGCAGCCTTCGAAAATATTTTTGGGACCGACCGAGCTGCCGTCAAAATTATTTTTGGTGTCAGTCTTGTCCCAGTCGAAAATATTTTTGGTGTTGGCCGAGCCCCTGTCGAAATTTTTTTCTGTGCCAGCAGACCCCCCTTCTCAAATATTTTCGGTACCGGCTGAGCTGCCGTCAAATATATTTTTGGGACCGGCCGACCTCTCGTCAAAAATATTTTTGGGACCGGCCAAGCCCCCGTCGAAAATATTTTTGGCGCTGGCCGAGCCCCCTTCGAAAATATTTTTGGTGCCGGCCAAGCTCCCGTTGAAAATATTTTTGGTGCCGGCCGAGCCCCCGTCAAAAATACTGTCGACTCCAGCCAACCTCGCGTCGAAAATATTTTCGGTGATGGCACAGCCCCAGTCAAAATTATTTTCGGAGCCGGACAAGCCTCTGTCGAAAATATTTTTGGAACCAGTAGAGCTCCCATCGAAAATATTTTTGGTGCCAGCCGAGCACCCGTTGAAAATATTTTCTGTACCGGTCAACCTCCCGTCGAATATAATTTTGGTGACGGCCGAGCTCACATTGGAAATATTTTTGCTGCCGGCCGAACCCCCATCGAAAATATCTTCGGTGCCAGCGAAGCTGCCGTCGAAAATATTTTCTGTACTGGCTGAGCTCCCATCGAAAATATTTTTGGGACCGGCCAACGTCCCATAAAAAATTTTTTTGGTGCCGGCCGAGTTCCCATCGGAAATATATTTGGTGCCGGCCGAGCCCCCATCGAAAATATATTTGGTGCCGGCTGAGCCCCCATCGAAAATATTTTTGGGGCCGGCCAAGCTCCCATTGGAAATATTTTTGCTGCCGGCTGAGTCCCCTTCGAAAATATTTTCTGTACAGGCCGAGCTCCCTTCGAAAATATTTTTGGTGACGGCCCAGCCCCTGTCAAAATTATTTTCAGAGGCGGACGAGCCTCTGCCGAAAATATTTTTGGGACCAGTCGAGCTCCTGTCAAACATATTTTTGGTGCCAGCCAAGTCCCCTTCGAAAATATTTTCGGTGCCGGCCGAGTTCCCATTGGAAATATTTTTGGTGCCGGCCGAGCCCCCGTCGAAACTATTTTTGCTGCCGGCCGAGCCGCCATCAAAAATATTTTCTGTACCGGCCGAGCTCCCGTCGAAAATATTTTTGGGACCGGACAATGTCCCGTCGAAAATATTTTTGGTGCCAGCTGAGCTCCCGTTGAAAATACTTTTGGTGCCGGCCGAGCCCCCGTCAAAAATATATTTGGTGCCAGCCGAGCCCCCATCGAAAATATTTTTTGGACTGGCCGAGACCCCGTGGAAAATATTTTTGGTGCCGGCCGAGTTCCCATTGGAAATATTTTTGGTGTCGGCCGAGCCCCCATCGAAAATATATTTGGTGCCAGCTGAGCCCCCGTCAAAAATATTTTCGGTGCCGGCCGAGTCCCCTTCGAAAATATTTTTTGTACAGGCCGAGCTCCAATCGAAAATATTTTGGGACCGGCAGAGCTCCCATCAAAAATATTTTTGGCGCCAGCCGAGGCCCCGTAGAAAATATTTTCGATGCCGGCCAAACTTGCATGGAAAATATTTTTGGTGACAGCCCAGCCCCCATCAAAGTTATTTTCGGAGGCGGACGAGCCTCTGTCGAAAATATTTTTGAGACCAGTCGAGCTCCTGTCGAACATATTTTTGGTGCCAGCCGAGTCCCCTTCAAAAATATTTTTGAGACCAGTCGAGCTCCCGTCGAACATATTTTTGGTGCCAGCCGAGTCCCCTTCAAAAATATTTTCTGTGCCAGCCGAGCACCCTTCGAAAATATTTTCTGTAGGGGTCGAGCTCCCATCGAAAATATTTTTGGGACCGGCAGATGTCCCATCGGAAATTTTTTTGCTGCCGGCCTAGCCCGCGTCGAAAATATTTTCGGTGCCAGCTAAGATCCAGTCGAACATATTTTTGGGACCGGCAGAGCTCCCGTCGAAAATATTTTCGGTGCTGGTCGAGCTCTTCCGAACATATGTTTGGGGCCGGCCGAGATCCCATCGGAAATATTTTTGCTGCCGGCCGACCCCTGTCGAAAATATTTTCAGTGCTGACTGAGCCCCTATTGAAATTATTTTCGGGGCCGGCTGAGCCCCCGTCAAAAATATTTTCGGTGCCGGCCGAGCCCCCTTCAAAAATATTTTCGATGGCGGACGAGCCCCCTTCAAAAATATTTTCTGTGCCGGCCGAGCTTCTGTCGAAAATATTTTCTGTACCTGCTGAGATCCTGTCGAAAATATTTTTGGTGCCGGCCGAGCCCCCGTCAAAAATATTTTCTGTACCTGCCGAGCTCCCGTCGAAAATAGTTTTGGTGCCGGCCGAGCTCCCGTTGAAAATAGTTTTGGTGCTGGCCGATCCCCTGTCAAAAATATATTTGGTGCATGCTGAGCCCCCTTCGAAAATATTTCCTATGGCGGACGAGCCCTCGTCAAAAATATTCTCAGTGCCCTCCGAGCCCCCAGCAAAAAGATTTTCGACGCTGTCCGAGACCCCTTTGACAATATTTTCGGTACTGGCCAAGCTCCCGTCGAAAATATTTTTGGTGCCCGCCGATCCCCCATCAATAATATTTTCAGTGCCGGTCGACCTGCAGTCGAAAATATTTTTGGTGCCGGCCAAGCCCCCTTTGAAATTTTTTTCAGTGCTGGCCGAGCCCTCATCGAAAATCTTTTTGGCACCAGACGAGCCCCCATCGAAAATACTTTCGGTGCAGGCCGAGCTCCGCTCGAAAATATTTTTGGTGCCAGCTGAACACCCGTTGAAATTTTTTTCTGTGCTGGCCGAGACCCCTTCAAAAATATTTTCGGTACCGGCCTACCTCCCGTCGAAAATATTTTTGGAACCAGCCAAGCCCCCCTCGAAAATATTTTCGGTGCAGGCCAAGCCCCCGTCGAAATTATTTTCGGTGCCGGCTGAGCCCCCGTCGAAAATATTTTCGGTGCCGGCCAAGCCCCTGTCGAAAATATTTTCAATGCCGGACGAGCCCCCGTAGAAAATATTTTCGATGCCGGCTGAGCTCCAGTCGAAAATATTTTTGGTGCCAGCCAAGCCCCCTTTGAAATTTATTTCAGTGCTGGCCGAGACTACTTCGAAAATCTTTTCGGTACCGGACGAGCTCCCGTCGAAAATATTTTTGGTACCAGCCGACCTCAGTCGAAAATATTTTTGGTGCCGGCTGATCCCCTGTTGAAAATATTTTAGTTGCCGGCCGAGCCCCCCTCAAAAATATTTTCGGTGCCAGCTGAGCTCCCTTCGAAAATATTTTCAGTACCGGCCGACTTCCCGTCGAAAATATTTTTAGTGCCGGTTAACCCCCCTTCGAAAATATTTTCAACGCCGACCGAGCCCCTGTTGAAAATATTTACGGTTCCGGCCAAACCCCTGTCGAAAATATTTTTGCTGCTGCCTGAGCCCCCGTCGAAATTCTTTTCGGTGCCGGCCGAGCCCCATGGAAAATATTTTCGGTGCCAGCTCTACTCCTGTCGAAAATATTTTCAGTACCGGCCGAGCCCCTGTCGAAAAAATTTTCTGTGCCGGCCGAGCTTCCGTTGAAAGTATTTTCGGTGATGGCCGAGCCCCTTTCGAAAATATTTTCTATACCGGTCGAACTCCCGATGAATATATTTTAGGGACCGGTCGAGCTCCAGTCGAAAATATTTTCTGTGCTGTCCGAGCTTCTGTCGAAAATATTTTCACTGATGGCTGAGCCCCCGTCAAAATTTTTTTCGGTGCTGGATGAGCCCCCGTCGAAAATATTTTCATTGATGGCTGAGCCCCCGTCAAAATTTTTTTCGGTGCTGGATGAGCCCCCATCAAAAATATTTTCGGTGCCAGCCGAGCCCCCTTCTAAAATATTTTCTGTACCGGTCGGGCTTCCGTCTAAAATATTTTAGGGACCAGTCGAGCTCCTGTCGAAAATATTTTTGGAGACAGCTGAGCCCCATGTCGAAAATATTTTCGGTGCCGGCCGAGTACCCTTCGAAAATATTTCCTGTACCGGTCGAGCTCACATCGAAAATATTTTTGGGACCGGCCGAGCTCACATCGGAAATATTTTTGCTGCCGGCCGAGCCCCCGTCGAAAATATTTTCTGTACCAGCCGATCTCCCGTCAAACATATTTTTGGGACCGGCCAACATCCCGTCAAAAATAGGTTTGGTGCCGGCCGAGCCCCCGTGGAAAATATTTTTGGTGCCGGCCGAGCCCCTGTCAAAAATATATTTGGTGCCGGCCGAGCCCCCTTCGAAAATATTTTTGATGGCGGACGAGCCCTCGTCAAAAATATTCTCGGTGCCGGCCAAGCCCCTGTTGAAATTATTTTCGGTGCCGGCTGAGCCCCCGTCAAAAATATTTTCGGTGCCAGACGAGCTTTTCGGTGCCGTCCGAGCCCCCGTCAAAATTTTTTTCGGACCTGCCGAGGCCTGTCGAAAATATTTTCGGTGCCGGCCGAGACCCCGTCAAAATTTTTTTCAGTGCCGGCCGAGCCCCTGTCGAAAATATTTTCAGTGCCCGCCGAGACCCTGTCGAAAATATTTTCGGCGCCGTCCAAGCCCCCTTTGACAATATTTTCGGTACTGGCCGAGCTCCCGTTGAAAATATTTTAGTTGCCGGCCGACCCCCCGTCAAAATTTTTTTCTGTGCCTGCCTAGGCCCCGTTGAAAATATTTTTGGTGCCGGCCGAGCTCCTTTTGAAAATAATATCGGCACTGGCCGAGCCCCCATCGAGTGTAGGGGTCGGCGTTCGGAAGATCTCGCGTTGTCACGGAAAGTTAGAGGGTTAGTCGCAGCCTTGTGATGTACCTGTAACCCCACCTCCCCTTGTTAGTATAAAAGGAATTAACTGCGCAATAAAAGGCGGAAGTTGGCGCTCACACTGTGTGTGTTATCTGTCTCTTTCCCTGGTCCGGGCCGACCAGTGATCTAAGCGTGGCACCTTGATATGTAGCGAATGCTACAATCGAGAATACTTTCGGTGAGGTCCGAGCCCCCGTCAAATTTTTTTGGGGCGCCAGCCCAGCCCCCTTCCTAAATATTTTCTCTACCGGTCGAGCTCCCATCAAATATATTTTAGGTGCCGGCCGATCCCCCGTCAAAATTTTTTCTGTGCCGGCCTAGGCCCCCTGTCGAAAATATTTTTGCCGCCGGCCGACCACCCTTTGAAAATATTGTCTGTCCCAGTCGAGTTCATGTCGAAAATATTTTTGGAACCGGTCTAGCTCCCATCGGAAATATTTTTGGTGCCGGCCGAGTCCCAGCGAAAATATTGTCGGTGCCGGCCGAGCCCCCATCAAAAATATTATCGGCGCCAGCCGAGCCCCCTTCGAAAATATTTTCGATGGCAGAAGAGCCCTTGTCAAAAATATTTTCAGTGCAGGCCAAGCCCCCATCGAAATTATTTTCGGTGCCGGCTGAGCCCCTGTCGAAAATATTTTCGGTGCCAGCCAAGCCCCTGTCGAAAATATTTTCAATGCCAGAGGAGCCCCCATCGAAAATATTTTCGGTGCCGGCCGAGCTCCAGTCGAAAATATTTTTGGTGCCAGCCGAGCCCCCTTTGAAATTTATTTCAGTGCTGGCCGAGACTACTTCGAAAATCTTTTCGGTACTGGACGAGCTAACGTCGAAAATATTTTTGGTACCAGCCGACCTCAGTCGAAAATATTTTTGGTGCCAGCAGATCCCCTGTTGAAAATATTTTAGTTGCTGGCCGAGCACCCATCAAAATTTTTTTCTGTGCCGGCCAATCCCCCCTCGAAAATATTTTCGGTGCCGGCCGAGCTCCCTTCGACAATACTTTCAGTACCGGCCGAGCTCCTGTCAAAAACATTTTTGGGACCAGCCAACCTCGCGTCGAAAATACTTTCGGTACCGGCTGAACTCCTGTCAAAAATATTTTTTGGACCGGCCGAGCTGCTGTCAAATATATTTTTGGAACTGGGCCAGCTGCCCTCGAAAATATTTTCGGTGCCAGCAGAGCCTCCGTCGAAAATATTTTCGGTACCGGCTGAGATCCCTTCGAAAATATTGTTGCTGCTGGCTGAGCCCCCGTCTAAATTATTTTCGGTGCCGGCCAAGCCCCGTCAAAAATATTTTTGGTGTCAGCTGAACTCCTGTCAAAAATATTTTCGGTGCCGGCTGAACTCCTGTCGAAAATATTTTCAGTACCTGCCGAGCCCCCGTCGAAAAAATATTCTGTGCAGCCTGAGCTTCCGTTGAAAATATTTTCGGTGATGGCCAAGCCCCTTTTGAAAATATTTTCTATACCCGTCGAGCTGCCGTCGAATATATTTTAGGGACCGGTCGAACTCCCGTCAAAAATATTTTTGGGGCCGGTCGAGCTCCCATCAGAAATATTTTTGGGACCGCCCAACGTCCTGTCGAAAATATTTTTGGTGCCGGCCGAACCCCAACGAAAATATTGTCGGTGCCGGCCGAGCACCCGTCAAAAATATTATCGGCGCCGGCCGAGCCCCCTTCGAAAATACTTTTGATGGCAGACGAGCCCTCGTCAAAAATATTTTCGGTGCAGGCCAAGCCCCCGTCAAAATTATTTTCGGTGCCGGCTGAGCCCCCATCGAGAATATTTTCGGTGCCGGCTAAGCCCCTGTCGAAAATATTTTCAATGCCGGACGAGCCCCCGTAGAAAATATTTTCGATGCCGGCCGAGCTCCAGTCGAAAATATTTTTGGTGCCAGCCAAGCCCCCTTTGAAATTTATTTCAGTGCTGGCCGAGACTACTTCGAAAATCTTTTCGGTACCGGACGAGCTCCCGTCGAAAATATTTTTGGTACCAGCCGACCTCAGTCGAAAATATTTTTGGTGCCGGCTGATCCCCTGTTGAAAATATTTTAGTTGCCGGCCGAGCACCCGTCGAAATTTTTTTCTGTGCCAGCCGAGACCCCTTCGAAAATATTTTCGGTACCGGCCGACCTCCCGTCGAAAATATTTTCGGTACCGGCCGAGCCCCCCTCAAAAATATTTTCGGTGCCAGCTGAGCTCCCTTCGAAAATATTTTCAGTACCGGCCGACTTCCCGTCGAAAATATTTTTAGTGCCGGTTAACCCCCCTTCGAAAATATTTTCAACGCCGACCGAGCCCCTGTCGAAAATATTTACGGTTCCGGCCAAACCCCTGTCGAAAATATTTTTGCTGCTGCCTGAGCCCCCATCGAAATTCTTTTCGGTGCCGGCCGAGCCCCGTGGAAAATATTTTCGGTGCCAGCTCTACTCCTGTCGAAAATATTTTCAGTACCAGCCGAGCCCCTGTCGAAAAAATTTTCTGTGCCTGCCGAGCTTCCGTTGAAAATATTTTCGGTGATGGCCGAGCCCCTTTCGAAAATATTTTCTATACCGGTCGAACTCCCGATGAATATATTTTAGGGACCGGTCGAGCTCCAGTCGGAAATATTTTCTGTGCTGGCCGAGCTTCCATCGAAAATATTTTCATTGATGGCTGAGCCCCCGTCAAAATTTTTTTCGGTGCTGGATGAGCCCCCGTCAAAAATATTTTCGGTGCCAGCCGAGCCCCCTTCTAAAATATTTTCTGTACCGGTCGGGCTTCCGTCTAAAATATTTTAGGGACCAGTCGAGCTCCTGTCGAAAATATTTTTGGAGACAGCTGAGCCCCATGTTGAAAATATTTTCGGCGCCGGCTGAGTACCCTTCGAAAATATTTCCTGTACCAGTCGAGCTCACATCGAAAATATTTTTGGGACCAGCCGAGCTCACATCGGAAATATTTTTGCTGCCGGCCGAGCCCCCGTCGAAAATATATTTGGTGCCGGCCGAGCCCCCTTCGAAAATATTTTTGATGGCAGACGAGCCCTCGTCAAAAATATTCTCGGTGCCGGCCAAGCCCCTGTTGAAATTATTTTTGGTGCCGGCTGAGCCCCCGTCGAAAATATTTTCGGTGCCAGACGAGCTTTTCGGTGCCGTCCAAGCCCCCGTCAAAATTTTTTTCGGACCTGCCGAGGCCTGTCAAAAATATTTTCGGTGCCGGCCGAGACCCCGTCAAAAAAATTTTCTGTGCTGGCCGAGCTTCCCTCAAAAATATTTTCAGTGATGGCTGAGCCCCCGTCAAAATTTTTTTCGGTGCCAGATGAGCCCCCGTAGAAAATATTTTCAGCGCGGGCCGAGCCCCAGTCGAAAATATTTGCGGCGCCAGCTGAGCCCCCTTCTAAAATATTTTCTGTACCGGTTGAGCTTCCGTCGAAAATATTTTAGGGACCCGTCGAGCTCCCGTCGAAAATATTTTTGGGACAGCTGAGCCCCCTGTCGAAAATATTTTTGGCGCCGGCCAAGCCCCCATCGAAAATATTTTCTGTACTGGCCGATCTCCCGTCGAAAATATTTTCGGCGCCGTCCGAGCCCCCTTTGACAATATTTTCCGTACTGGCCGAGCTCCCGTAGAAAATATTTTTCGTACCAGCCAAGCTCCCGTTGAAAATATTTTCGGTGCTGGCCAAGTTCCAGTCGAAAATATTTTTGGTGCCAGCCGAGCCTCCTTTGAAATTTTTTTCAGTGCTGGCCGATCCCCCTTTGAAAATATTTTCGGTGCCGGCCGAGCCCCCATCGAAAATATTTTCGGTACTGGACAAGCTCCCATCGAAAATATTTTTGGGACCGGCCAAGCTCCCGTCGAAAATATTTTTGGTGCAGACCGATCCCCCGTTGAAAATATTTTAGGTGCCGGTCGAGCTCCGGTCGAAAATATTTTATGTGCCGGCCGATCCCCTGTCGAAAATATTTTCGGTGCCGGCTGAGATCCACTCGAACATATTTTTGGGACCAGCAGATCTCCCGTCAAGAATATTTTCGGTGCCGGCCGAGCCCCAGTCGAAAATTATTTTCGGCGCCGGTCGAGCCCTGTCAAAAATATTTTTGGTGCCGGCCGAGCCCCTGTCAAAATTTTTTTCAATGCTGGCCGAGCCCTCTTCGAAAATCTTTTCGGTACTGGCCAACCTCCCGTCAAAAATATTTTTGGTACTGGCCAACCTCGGTCGAATATATTTTTGGTGCCCACCGATCCCCCTTTGAAAATATTTTAGGTGCTGGCCCAGGCACTGTCGAAAATAATTTCTGCACTGGCCAAGCCCACATCGAGAATATTTTCGGTGACGGCCGAGTCCCGTCAAAATTTTTTCAGTGCCGGAAGAGCCCCCGTTGAAAATATTTTCAGTGCAGGCCGAACCCCAGTCGAAAATTTTCAGCACCAGCCGAGCCCCCGTCGAAAGAATTTTCTGTGCCATCCGAGCTTCCGTCGAAAATATTTTTGGTGATGGCTGAGCACCCGTTGAAAATTTTTTTTGGTGCCAGACAAGCCCCTTTCGAAAATATTTTCAGTACCATCTAAGCTCCCGTCGAAAAGTATTTTGGGACCGGCCGAGCTGCCGTCGAAAATATTTTTGGTGCGGGCCGATCCCCTGTCGAAAATATTTTCGGTTCCGGCCAAGACCCCGTAGAAAATATTTTCTGTGCTGGCTGAGCTCCCGTCGAAAATATTTTCTGTGCTGGCCGAAAACCAATTGAAATTTTTTTGGTGCCGGCTGATCCCCGGTCGAAAATATTTTCGGTGCCGGCCGAGAGCCGCAGAAAATATTTTCTGTGCCGGCCAAGACCCCATCGAAAATATTTTCAGAGCCGGCCGAGCTCCCATTGAAAATATTTTCCGTGCCAGCCAACCTCGCGTCGAAAATATTTTCGGTGCCGGCCAAGCCCCCGTCGAAAATATATTTGGTGCTGGCTGAGCCCCCGTTGAATATATTTTCGGTGCCAACAGAGCTCCCATCGAAAATATTTTTGGGACCGGCCAACGTCCCGTCGAAAATATTTTAGTTGCCGGCCAAGCCCCCATCAAAAATATTTTCGGTGCCAGCCAAGCACCCGTCGAAAATATTTTTGGGACCGGCCAAGCTCCCATCAAAATATTTTCGGTGCCAGCTGAGCCCCCATCAAAAATATTTTCTATACCGGCCGAGCCCCCGCCGAAAATATTTTCAATGCTGGCCGAGCACCCATCAAAAATATTTTCACTGCCGGCCGAGCTCCCATCGAAAATATTTTCACTGCCGGCCGAGCTCCCATCGAAAATATTTTTGGGACCGGCTGAGCTCCCATCAAAATATTTTCAGCGCCGGCCGAGCTCCCGTCGAAAATATTTTCAGTACCGGCAAGCCTCGCGTCGAAAGTATTTTCCGTGACGGCCCAGCCCCAGTCAAAATTTTATTCGGAGCCCTAACAAGCCTCTGTCAAAAATATTTTTGGGACCAGCCGACATTCCGTCGAAAATATTTTTGATGCCAGCTGAGTCCCCTTCGAAAATATTTTCTGTACCGGCCGAGTTCCTGTCGAAAATATTTTTGGGACCGGCCGAGCTCCCGTCGGAAATATATTTGGTGCCGGCCGAGCTCCCATCGAAAATATTTTCGGTGATGGCTGAGCACCCGTCGAAAATTATTTTTGGTGCCAGCCGAGACCCCGAAGAAAATATTTTCTGTGCCGGCCGAGCCCCCATCGAAAATATTTTCGGTGCCGGCCAAGCTCCCATTGAAAATATTTTCGGTACCGGCCAACCTCGCGTCGAAAATATTTTCGGTGGCGGCCCAGCCCCCTTTGGCAATATTTTAGGTACTAGCCGAGCTCCCGTCGAAAATATTTTTTGTACCTGCCGAGCTCATGTCGAAAATATTTTTGGTGCCTACCGATCCCCCTTTGAAAATATTTTAGGTGCTGGCCCAGGCCCTGTCGAAAATAATTTCGGCACTGGCCGAGCCCCCGTCGAGAATATTTTCAGTTAGGGCCGAGCCCCCGTCAAACTTTTTTTCGGCGCCAGCTGAGCCCCCTTCGTAAGTATTTTCTCTAGCGGTCGAGCTCCCGTCGAATATATTTTAGGGACCGGTCAAGCTCCCGTCAAAAATATTTTTGGTGACGGCGGAGCCCCCATCGAAAATATTTTTGGTGCCCGCCAAGCTCCGGTCGAAAATATTTTCCGTGCCAGCTGATCCCCCGTCAATATTTTTTTCTGTGCTGGCCGAGCCCCCAACGAAAATATTTTCGGTACAGACCGAGCTCCCGTTGAAAATATTTTCGGTGACTGCCAATCCCCCGTCAAAATTTTTTTCGGTGCCGACCGAGCCTCCGTCGAAAATATTTTTGCTGCCGGCTGAGATCCTGTCTAACATATTTTTGGGACCAGCAGACCTCCCGTCGAAAATATTTTCTGTGCTGGCCGAGACCCCATCGAAATTTTTTTCGGTGCCAGCCGAGCCCCCGTCGAAAATATATTTGGTGCCGGCCCAGCCCCCATCGAAAATATTTTCGGTGTCGGTCGAGCACCCATGGAAAATAATTACGGCGCGGGCCAAAGCCCCGACGAAAATATATTCGGTGCCGGCTGAGGCCCCAACGAAAATATTTTTGGTACTGGCCGAGCTCCCGTCGAAAAGTATTTTGGGACCAGCCGAGCTGCCGTTGAAAATATTTTTGGTGCCGGCCAATCCCCCTTTGAAAATATTTCTGGTGCCAGCCGAGCCCCCTTTGAAAATATTTTTGGTGCCGGCCGAGCCCCCTTCGAAAATATTTTCGATGGCGGCCGAGCCCTCATCAAAAATATTTTCGGTGCCGGCCAATCCCCCGTCGAAAATATTTTCAGTGCTGGCTGAGATCAAGTCGAACATATTTTGGGGACCGGCAGAGCTCACGTCGAAAATATTTTCGCTGCCGGACGAGCCCCCTTCAAAATTTTTTTCGGCACCGGCTGAGCCCCCATCGAAAATATTTTCGGTGCCAGCTGAGCCCCCGTCGAAAATATTTTCAGCGCCATCCGAGCCCCCTTTGACAATATTTTAGGTACTGGCCAACCTCTCGTAGAAAATATTTTTGGTGCCGACTGAGCCCCCGTCGAAAATAATTTCAGCACTGGCCGAGAACCTTTTGAGAATATTTTCGGTCAGGGCCAAGCCCGCGTCAAAATTTTTTTCGGTGCCGGACGAGACCCAGACGAAAATATTTTCGGTGCCGGCCGAACTCCCATCGAAAATATTTTCGGCACCAGTCGAGCCCCCGTGGACAATAAGTTCGGAGCGGGCCAAGCCCCCGTGGAAACTATATTTGCTGCCGGCCGAGCCCCCATCGAAAATATTTTCAGTGCTGGCCGAGACCCCATCGAAATTTTTTTCGGTGCCAGCCGAGCTCCCTTCGAAAATATTTTCGGTACCGGTCGAGCTCCCGTCAAAAATATTTTTGGTGTCAACTGATCCCCTGTTGAAAATATTTTTGGTGCCGGCCGATCTCCAGTCAAAAATATTTTTGGTGCCAGCCGATCCCCCATCAAAATTTTTTTCTGTGCCGACCGAGCCCCCGTCGAAAATATTTTCGGTGCCAGCCGAGACCCAGTCGAAAATTTTTTTCAGTGCTGGTCGAGCCCCATCGAAAATATTTTTGGCCCCTGCCGATCCCCGTCGAAAATATTTTCTGTGCCTGCCGAGCTCCAGTCAAAAATATTTTTGGTGCCGGCCAAGCCCTCTTTGAAATTTTTTTCAGTGCTGGCCGAGACATCTTCGAAAATCTTTTCGGTACCGGATGAGCTGCCATCGAAAATATTTTTGGTACCGGCCGACCTCGGTCGAAAATATTTTTGTTGACGGCCAATCCCCCATTGAAAATATTTTAGTTGCCGGCCAAGCCCCCGTCGAAAAAATTTTCTGTGCCGGACGAGCCCCCATCGAAAATATTTTCGGTGATGGCCGAGCACCCGTCAAAATTTTTTTTGGTGCTGGCCAAGCACCCATCAAAAATATTTTTGGTACCAGCCGAGCTCCCGTAGAAAATATATTCGGTGCCGGCCGAGACCCCGAAGAAAATATTTTCTGTGCCGGCCGAGCCCCCATCAAAAATATTTTCAGTGCCAGCCGAGCTCCCGTTGAACATATTTTCGGTACCAGCCAACCTCGCGTTGAAAATATTTTCGGTGGCGGCCCAGCCCTCTTTGGCAATATTTTAGGTACTGGCCGAGCTCCCGTCGAAAATATTTTTGGTACCGGCCGAGCTCATGTGGAAAATATTTTTGGTGCCTACCGATCCCCCTTTGAAAATATTTTTGGTGAAGGCCGAGCCACCGACGAAAATAATTTCGGCACTGGCCGAGCCCCCGTCGGGAATATTTTCGGTGACGGCCGAGTCCCCGTAAAAATTTTTTTTGGTGCTGGCCAAGCACCCGTCGAAAATATTTTTGGTACCAGCCAAGCTCCCGTAGAAAATATATTCTGTGCCAGCCGAGTTCCCGTCGAGAATATTTTTGGGACTGGATGAGCTCCCATCAAAATATTTTTAGCGCAGGCCGAGCCCCCGTCAAAAATATTTTCTGTACTGGCCTAGCTCCCGTCGAAAATATTTTCAGTACCAGCAAACCTCGCCTCGAAAATATTTTCCGTGACGGGACAGCCCCCGTCAAAATTTTTTACGGAGCCGGACGAGCCTCTGTCGAAAATATTTTTGGGACCAGCCGAACTCCTGTCGAAAATATTTTCTGTGCCGGCCGAGAACCCGTGGAAAATATTTTCAGTGCCAGCCAAACTCCCGTCGAAAATAATATCGGTGCTGGCTGAGCCCCCGTCGAAAATTTTTTCGGTGCCGGCTGAGCTCCCATTGAAAATATTTTCAGTGCCGGCTGAGCACCCGTCGAAAATATTTTCTGTGCCGGCCATGCTCCCGTCGAAAATAATTTCTGTGCCAGCCGAGACCCCATCAAAATTTTTTTCGGTGCTGGCCGAGCCCCCATCGATAATATTTTTGACGCCAGCCCAGCCCCCGTCGAATATATTTTCGGCGCCGGTCGAGCCCCCGGTGGAAAATAATTTCGACACGGGACAAGCCTCTGTCGAAAATATTTTTGGTGCGAGCCGAGCCCCTGTCGAATATTTTTCGGCGCCGATCGAGCCCCCGTCAAAAATATTTTCGGCGCAGGCCGAGCCCCTGTCAAAAATATTTTGGGCGCCACCCGAGCCCCCACTGAAAAAATTTTCTCTACCCGTCGAGCTCCCGTCGAATATATTTTAGGGACTGGTCGAGCCCCAACAAAAATATTTTTGGTGCCTGCCGAGCCCCCGTGAAAAAAATATTTTCGGTGCCAGCCGAGCCCCCTTCGAAAATATTTTCAATGACGGACGAGCCTTCATCAAAAATATTTTCGGTACCGGCCATGCCTCCATCGAAAATATTTTCGGTGCTGGCCGAGCCCCCATCGAAAATATTTTTGGTGCCGGCCGAGCCCCCACAGAAATTTTTTTCGGTGCCAGCTGAGCCCCCTTTGAAAATATTTTAGGTACCTGCCGAGCTCACGTCGAAAAGAATTTTGGGACCAGCCGAGCTGCCGTCGAAAATTTTTTTTGTGCCGGCTGAGCCCCCTTAGAAATTTTTTTCAGTGCTGGACGAGCTCCCATCGAAAATATTTTCGGCGACGGCCAAGCCCCCGTCGAAATTATTTTTGGGACAGGCCGAGCCGCCATCTAAAAAATGTTCGGTGCTGGCCGAACCCCCATCGAAAAAATTTTCTGTGCCAGCCGAGACCCCATCAAAAAGATTTTCGGTGCCGGCTGAACTCCTGTCGAAAATATTTTCCGTGCCATCTCAGCCCCCGTCGAAATTTTTTTTCGGTGCCGGCCGAGTTGCCGTTGAAAATATTTTTGGGACCGGCCGAGCCCCCATCGAAAGTATTTTCAGTACCGGCCGAGCTCCCGATGAAAATATTTTTTGGACTGGCCGAGCTGCCATCGAATATATTTTTGGAACCAGCCCATCTGTCATCAAAAATATTTTCGGTGCCGGCCGAACCCCTGATGAAAATAGTTTCGGTGCTGGCCGAGCCCCATCGAAAATATTTTCAGTACCGGACGACATGCTGCCGAAAATATTTTTGGTGCCGGCCAAGCCCCCGTCGAAAATATTTTCGATACCGCGTGATCTCCCGTCAAAAATATTTTTTGGACCGGCCGAGCTGCCGTTGAAAATATTTTTGGTGCCGGCCAAGCCCCCGTCGAAAATATTTTTGGTGCCGGCTGAACTCCTGTCAAAAATATTTTCGCTGACGGCCAAGCCCCCATCGAAATTTTTTTCGGTTCCGGCTTAGCCCCCGTCGAAAATATTTTCGGTGCCGGCCGAGCTCACGTTGAAAATATTTTTTGTGCCATCCGATTCCCCCTCTAAAATATTTTCGGTGTCGGTCGAGCCCCCGTCAAAAATATTTTCTGCGCCGGCCGCGCTTACGTCGAAAATATTTTCGGTGATGGCCGAGCAACTTTCAAAAATATTTTCTGTACCGGCCGAGCCCCCGTTGAAAATATTTTTGGCGCCAGCTGAGCCCCTGTCGGAAATATTTTCGGTGCTGGCCGAGCTGCCTTCGAAAATATTTATGGCACCAGCTGAGCTCCAATGGAAAAAAATTTTGGGTCCAGCTGAACTGCCGTAAAAATTTCTTTTGTGCCGGCCGAGCCCCCTTCAAAAATATTTTCGGTGCCAGCCGAGCCCCCGTCGAAAATATTTTCGGTGCCGGCTGAGACCCGTCGAAAATATTTTTGGTGCCGGACAAGCCCCCTTTGAAAAAGTTTTTGGTACCAGCCGAGCTCACATAGAAAATAATTTTGGGACCTGCCGAGCTGCCGTCGAAAATTTTTTTGGTGCCGGCCGAGCCCCCTTCAAAAATATATTCGGTGCCGTACGAGCTGCCATCGAAAATATGTTCGGTGCCATCCGAGCTTCCATCGAAACTAATATTGGGACCAGTCGAGCTCCCGTCGAATATATTTTTGGTGCCCGCCAACCTCCCGTAGAATATATTTTTGGGACCGGCCGAGCTGCCGTCGAAAATATTTTCAGTGCGAGCCGACCCCCATCAAAAATATTTTCGGCACTGGCCGAGCTACCATCGAATATATTTTCAGTGACAGCCGAGCCCCCATCGAAAATATTTTCGGTGCCGGTCGAGTTGACGTCGAAAATATTTTTGAGACCGGCCGAGCTCCCTTCGAAAATATTTTCGGTACAAACCGAGCTCCCATCGAATATATTTTTGGAATCGACCAAGCTGCCGTCGAAAATATTTTTGGTGCCGGCCGAGCCCCCGTCGAAAATATTTTCAGCGCCAACCGAGCCCCCTTCAAAAATATTTTCGGTACCGGCCGAGATCACTTCAAAAATAGTTTTGGGACTAGCCAATGTGCCGTCGAAAATATTTTCGGTGCCGGCCGAGCTGCCGTAGAAAATTTCTTTGGTGCCGGCCGAGTCCCCTTGGAAAATATTTTCGGTACCAGCCGAGCTCCTGTTGAATATATTTTTGGAACCAGCCCAGATGCCGTCGAAAATATTTTTGGTGCTGGCCAAGCCCCCGTCGAAAATATTTTCAGCTCCGGCCGAGCCCCCATCGAAAATATTTTCGGTGCTGGCCGAGCCCCCACAGAAATTTTTTTCGGTGCCAGCCGAGCCCCCTTCGAAAATATTTTTGGTGCCGGCTGAAATCCTGTCAAAAATATTTTTGGTGCCGGCTAAGCCCCTGTCGAAATTTTTTTCAGTGCCGTCAAAAATATTTTCGGTACTGACCAAGCTCCCATAGAAAATAATTTTGGGACCGGCCGAGCTGCCGTCGAAAATTTTTTTGGTGCCGGCCGAGCCCCCTTCAAAAATATATTTGGCGCCATCCGAGCTGCCGTCAAAAATATTTTCGGTACCGTCCGAGCTTCCATTGAAACTAATTTTGGGAACAGTGGAGCCCCCATCGAGAATATTTTTGGTGCCGGTCGATCTCCCGTCGAATATATTTTTGGGACGGGCCGAGCTGCCGTCAAAAATATTTTCGGTGCCGGCCGAACCCCTGTCGAAAATATTTTCAGCGCCAGCCAAGCCTCCATCGAAAATATTTTCGATACCAGCCGAGCTGCTGTCAAATATATCTTCAGTGACAGCCTAGCCCCCGTCGAAAATATTTTCGGTGCCGGCCGAGATCACGTCGAAAATATTTTTGGGACCGACCGAGCTGCAGTAGAAAATATTTTCAGTGCCGGCCGAGCCCCTGTCGAAAATATTTTTGACACCGGCCGAGCCCTTGTCGAAATATTTTTAGCACCGGCCGAGCCCCCGTCGAAAAAATTTTCAGCGCCGGCCGAACCCCCGTCGAAAATATTTTTGGCGCCGGCTGACCCCCCATCAAAAATACTTATGGTGACAGCTGAGACCCCATTGAAATTTTTTTCGGTGCCAGCCGAGCCCCCGTCGAAAATATTTTCGGTACCAGCCGAGATCCGGTTGAAAATATTTTTGCGACCGGCCAAGGTGCTGTCGAAAATTTTTTTGGGGCCGGCCGAGCCCCCGTCGAAAATATTTTCAGTGCTGGCGGACCTGAAGTCAAAAATATTTTCGCTACTGACCGAGCTCCCATCGAAAATAATTTTGGGACCAGCAGAGCTCCTGTCAAAAATTTGTTTGGTGCCGTTCAAGCCCCCTTCTAAAATATTTTCAGTACCAGTTGAACCCCATCGAAAATATTTTCGGTGCCGGCTGAGCCCCCGTCGAAAATATTTTTGGTGCAGGATGAGCCCCCTTCAAAATTTTCTTTGGTGCCGGCCAAGCTGCCATCGAAAATATTTTCAGTATCGGCTGAGCTCCAGTCAAAAATATTTTTGGCGCCAGCCGACCACCCATGGAAAATATGTTCGGTGCCGGCCGAGCCCCTGTCGAAAATATTTTCAGCTCCAGGTGAGGCTCCGTCGAAAATATTTTAGGTGCCGGCCGAGCTGCGATCGAAAATTTCTTTGGTGCCGGCCGAGCCCCCTCCTAAAATATTTTCGGTACCAGCCGAGCTGCCGTGGAAAATATTTTCGGTGCCATCCGAACCCCCGTCGAAAATATTTTTGGGACCAGACGAGCTGCCGTCGAAAATATTTTTGGCGCCGGCCGAGCTCCCATCGAAAATAATTTTGGGTCCGGCCTAGCTGCCGTCAAAAATTTCTTTGGTGCTGGATGAGCCCCCTTAGAAAATATTTTCAGCGCCTGCCGGCCAAGGTGCTGTCGAAAATATTTTCGGTACCATCCGCCACCCGTCGAAATATTTTCGGTGCCGGCCGAGCTCCCATCGAAAATAATTTTGAGACCAGCCGAGCTGCCGTTGAAAATATTTTGGGTACCAGCCAAGATCCAGTCGAAAATAATTTTGGGACCGGCAGAGGTGCCAACGAAAATTTGTTTGGTGCCGGCTGAGCCCCCGTCGAAAATATTTTCGGCACGGACCGAGCCCAGTCGAAATATTTTTGGGACCGGCCAAGGCGCCGTCTAAAATATTTTTGGTGCTGGCCGAGCTGACGTCGAATATTTCTTTGGTGCCAGCTGAGCCCCCTTCGAAAATATTTTCAGTACCAACCAAGATCCAGTCGAAAATATTTTTGGGACCGGCTGAGACCCCGTCAAAAATATTTTCGGTGCTGGCCGAGTCCCCATCGAAAATATTTTTGGGACCGGACGAGCTCCCGTCGAAAATAATTTTGGGTCCGACCGAGCTGTCGTCAAAAATTTCTTTGGTGCCGGCCGAGCCCCCTTAGAAAATATTTTTGGTACCGGCCGAGTGCGTGTCGAATATATTTTCAGTGACGGCCGAGCCCCCGTCGAAACTATTTTCAGTGCGGCCGAGTTGACTTCAAATATGTTTTTGGGACCGGTTGAGCCGCTGTCGAAAATATTTTCGGTGCCGGCGAGCCCTCGTCGAAAATATTTACGGTGACGGTTGAAACCCCGTTGAAATTTTTTTCGGTGCTGGCTGATCCCCCGTCAAAAATATTTTCGGTGACTGCTGAGTCCCCATCGAAACTTTTTTCGGTGCCAGCCGAGCTGCCTTCGGTACCTGCTGAGATCCCATCAAAAATATTTTTGGGACCGGATGAGCTGCCGTCGAAAATATTTTCAGTGACGGCCGAGCCCCTGTCGAAAATATTTTCCGTGCCGGCCGAGCCCCCGTCAAAAATATTTTCATCGCCGGCCGAGCCCAGTCGAAAATATTTTTGGGACCGGCCAAGGTGCCGTTTAAAATATTTTTGGTGACGGCAGAGCTGCTGGCAAACATTTTTGGAACGAGCCAAGCTGCCATCAAAAATATGTTCGGTGCCGGACGAGCCCCCATCAAAAATATTTTTGGGACCAGGCGAGCCCCCGTCAAAAATATTTTCAGTGCCAGCCGAGCCCCGTCAAAAATATTTTTGGCACTGGCCCAGCCTCCATCGAAAATATTTTCAGTGCCGACCGAGCACCAGTCGAAAATAATTTTGGGATCAGCCGAGCTGCCATCAAAAATTTCTTTGGTGCCGGTCGAGCCCCCTTGAAAATACTTTCACTACCGGCCGAGCTCCCATTGAATATATTTTTGAGACTGGCCAAGCTGACATCGAAAATATTTTCGGTGCCATCCGAGCCCCTGTCGAAAATATTTTTGGCGCCAGCCGAGCCCCCGTCGAAAATATTTTTGGTGCCGGCCAAGCCCCTGTCGAAAATATTTTCGGCGCTGGCCGAGCCCCATCAAAAATATTTTCAGTGCCAGCCAAGCCCCCGTCAAAATATTTTTCAGTGCCGGCTGAGGTCCCGTCGAAAATATTTTTTCAGGGTTGGCCGAGACCCTGTCGAAAATTTTTTTAGCTCCAGCCGAGCCCCTGTATAAAATTTTTTCGGGCCGGCCGAGCCCCTGTCGAAAATATTTTCAGCGCTGGCTGAGCCTCCGTCGAAAATATTTTCAGTACCAGCCGAGCTGCCGTCGAATATATTTTCAGCGCCAGCCGAGCTGCCGTTGAAAATATTTTCGGTAACAGCCGAGCTCCCATCGAATATATTTTTGGAAATGGTCCTGCCCCCATCGAAAATATTTACAGTGCCGGCCGAGCCCCCATCGAAAATATTTTCAGTACCGGCCGAGCTCCCGTCGAAAATATTTTTTGGACCAGCCGAGCTGCCGTCGAATATAATTTTGGAACCAGCCCAGCTTCCATTGAAAATATTTTCGGTGCTGGCTGAATCCCTGTTGAAAATATTTTTGGGACCGGCCGAGCTGCTGTCGAAAATTTTTTCGGTGCCAGCCGAGGCCCCATCGAAAATATTTTCGGTGCCGGCCGAGCCCCTGTCGAAAATATTTTCGGTACCGGCTGAGGTCCTGTTGAAAATATTTTTGGGACCTGCCGAGCTCCCATCAAAAATATTTTTGGGACCAGCCAAGCTGCCGTCAAAAATATTTTCGGTGCCAGTCTTGTCCCCATCGAAAATATTTTCGGCGCCAGTCGAGCCCCCGTCGAAAATATTTTTGGTGCTGGCCAAGCCCCCCTCAAAAATATTTTTGGCACCAGCCGAGCCCCCATCAAAAATATTTTCAGCACTGGCCAAGCCCCCATTGAAAATATTTTCGGAGCCAGCCGAGCTGCCATTGAAAATATTTTCGGTACTGGCCGAGCTCCTGTCGAAAATAATTTTGGGACCGGCTGAACTTCCATCAAAAATTTCTTTGGTGCCGGCTGAGCCCCCTTCGAAAATATTAACAGTGCCGGCCGAGCTCCCGTCGAAAATATTGTCAGTGCCGGCCAAGCCCCTGTCAAAAATATTTTCAATAGCTGCCAACCTCCCATCGAAAATATTTTCGGGGCCGGCCGACCCCCGTCAAAAATATTTTCGGCGCTGGCCTAGCACCTGTCGAAATTTTTTTCGGGGCCGGCCAAGCCCCCATCGAAAAATTTTCATTGCCAGCCGAGGCTCTGTCGAAAATATTTTTGGTGCCAGGCGAGCACCCATCGAAAATATTTTCGGTACCAACGAAGCCCCAGTTGAAAATTTTTTCGGGGTTGGCCAAGCCCCCATCAAAAATATTTTCAGTTCCGGCCAAGCCCATGTCATAAATTTTTTTGGCGCCGGCCAAGCTCCCTTCGAAAATTTTTTCAGGACCAGCTGAACACTGGTCGAAAATTTTTCGGTGCCAGCTGAGCCCCATCGAAAATGTTTTTGGGACCAGCTGAGTCCCCGTCGAAAATATTTTCGGGGCCGGCTGAGCCCCCATCGAAAATTTTTCGAGGGCCTGCCAAGCACCCGTCGAAAATATTTTCAGGGACGGCTGAGTCGCCGTCGAAAATTTTTTCAGAGCAACCAAGCCACCATCGAAAATTTTTTCAGTACCGTCCGAGCCCCTGTCAAAAATATTTTTTCAGGGTCGGCCGAGACCCTGTCGAAAATTTTTTTAGCTCCGGCCGAGCCCTTGTCGAAAATTTCTTCAGTGCTGGCCGAGCCCTCATCGAAAATTTTTTTGGGGCCAGCCGAGCCCCTGTCGAAAATATTATAGGTGCTGGCCAAGCCGCCATCAAAAATATTTTCGGGGCCGGCCGAGCCCCTGTCGAAAATTTTTTCAGGGCCGGCCAAGCCCCCTTCAAAATTTTATCTGTACCAGCCGAGCCCCCATCGAAAATTTTTTTGTTGCCGGCCAAGCCTCCATCGAAAATATTTTTGTTGTCAGCCGAGCACCCATCGAAAATATTTTGGGGTCTGGCCAAGCCCCCGTCATAAATTTTTCGGTGCCAGCCGAGCCCCAGTTGAAAATTTTTTTGGTGCTAGCCGAGACCCCTTCGAAAATATTTTCGTTACTGTCTGAGCCCCCAGTCGAAAATTTTTTTCAGGGCCAGCCAAGTCCCCCATCGAAAATATTTTTGGCACCGGCCGAGACCCCGTCAAAAATTTTTTGAAGGCCAGCCGAGCCGCCATTGAAAATATTTTCAAGGCTGGCTGAGCCCCCGTCAAAAATTTTTTTGGTGCCGGCTGAGCCCCTGTTGAAAATATTATCAGAGCTGGCCGAGCCCCCTTCGAAAATATTTTCGGGACCAGCCGAGACCCGGTCTAAAATTTTTTAAGGGCCAACCAAGCCCCCCTCAAAAATATTTTGAGGGACGGCCGAGCCACTGTCCAAGATTTTTTCTGGTTTGGCCGAGCCGCCCTTGAAAATGTTTTCGGTACCGGCTGAGCCCCCATCAAAAATTTTTTCAGAGTCGGCCGAGACCCCATCGAAAATTTTTTTAGCTCCAGCCAAGCCCCCATATAAAATATTTTCAGGGCCGGCCGAGCCCCCATCCAAAATATTTTTGGGACCGGTCGAGCCCCCATCAAAAACTTTTTGAGGGCTAGCCAAGCCCCCGTCGAAAATATTTTCGGCGCCAGCCGAGCTCCCTTCAAAAATATTTTTGGGACCAGCCGACCACTCGTCAAAAATTTTTTCGGCACTGGCTGAGACCCTGTTGAAATTTTTTTCAGGTCCGGCCGAGCTCACATCAAAAATTTTTTCAGTGCCAGCCGAGCCTTCGTTGAAAATTTTTTGGGACCGGCCAAGCCCCCGTCGAAAATTTTTTGAGGGCCAGCCGAGCCCCTGTCGAAAATATTTTCAGGGCCGGCCAAGCCACCGTCAAAAATTTTTTCGGGGCCAGCCGAGGCCCCATTGAAAACTATTTCGGGGCTGGCCGAGTCCCCGTCGAAAACTTTTTCGATGCCAGCCCAGTCCCTGTCGAAAATATTATTGGAGCTGGATGAGTCCCTGTCGAAAATATTATCAGAGCTGGCCGAGTCCCCATCGAAAATATTTTCGAGACCATCCGAGCCCCCATCAAAAATTTTTTCGGGAACAGCAGAGTCCCCGTTGAAAATTTTTATGGGGCTGGCCAAGCCCACTTCGAAAATATTATCTGTACCGGCCGAGCCCTCATCGAAAATTTTTTCATTATCGGCCGAGCTCCCTTTGAAAATATTTTTGGGACCGGCCAAACCCTCGTCAAAAAGTTTTTCGGTGCCGGCCGAGACCCCGTTGAAATTTTTTTCGGCTCTGGCCGAACCCACGTCAAAAATTTTTTCGGTGCCAGCCAAGCCGCCATCGAAAATTTTTATAGCACCGGATGAGCCCCCGTCTAAAATTTTTTCGGGGCCGGCCGAGTCCCCGTCGAAAATTTTTTCGGGCCGGTCGAGCCCCTGTCGAAAATTTTTCGGTGCTGGTCGAGCAAACGTCAAAAATATTTTCGGTGCCGGCTGAGCCCCCTTCGAAAATATTATCTGTACCGGCCAAGCTCTCATCAAAAATCTTTTCATTGCTGGCCGAGCCTCCATCGAAAATATTTTTGGTGCCAGCTGAGCCCCCATCAAAAATACTTTTGGGTGCGGCCGAGCCCCAGTCATAAATTTTTTTGGCGCTGGCCAAGCTCCCTTAAAAAATATTTTTGGGACCAGCTGAGCCCCTGTCAAAAATATTATTGGTGCTGGCCGAGCCCCCAACGAAAATTTTTTTGGTACTGGCTGAGACCCGTCAAAAAATTTTCAGGTTCACCTGAGCCCCCGTCAAAAAATTTTAGGGTTCACCCGAGCCCCTGTCGAAAATTTTTTTAGCACCGGCAGATCCCCCGTTCAAAATTTTTGGGGGCTGGCAAAATCACCATCAAAAATTTTTTCAGGACATCCAAGCCCCTGTCAAAAATTTTTTAGGGGTCGGCTGAGCCCCCAATGAAAATTTTTTCAGGACCGGCCAAGCTGCTTCGAAAATTTTTTCAGTGCCAGCTGAGACCCCATTGAAAATTTTTTCGTTGCCAGCCATGCTTCGGTCGAAAATATTTTTGGTGCCAGCCGAGACCCCATCAAAAATATTTTCGGGTCCGTCCAAGCCCCCGTCGAAAATTTTCTCTGTGCCAGTCGAGCCCCCTTCGAAAATTTTTTCGGGCCCAGCCGAGACCCCAGTCAAAAATTTTTTCAGTGCCAGCCGAGCCCCCGTCAAAAATTTTTTCAGGGTCGACCGAGCCCCAGTCAAAAATTTTTTCGGGGTCAGCTGAGCCCCTGTCAAAAATTTTTTTAGCTCCGGCCGAGTACCCTTCAAAAATATTTTCAGTGCCGGCCGAGCCCCCATTGAAAACATTTTCAGTTCCCGACAAGCCCCAGTCGAAAATGTTTTCGGTACCAGCTGAGCCCCCATCGAAAATTTTTTGAGGGCCAGACAAGCCCTCGTCAAAATTATTTTCAGGGCTGGCTGAGCTGCTGTTGAAAATTTTTCCAGGGCTGCCCGAGCCCCCGTCAAAAATTTTTTCGGTGCCAGCTGAGACCCCGTTGAAAGTTTTTTTTGGCTCTGGCCAAGCCGACATCGAAAATTTTTTCGGTGCCAGCCGAGCCCCAGTCGAAAATTTTTTCGGTGCCAGCCGAGCCCCCTTTGAAAATATTATCTGTACCGGCCAATCCCTCATGGAAAATTTTTTCCTTGCTGACCGAGCCCCCATCAGAAATTTTTTCGGGTCCAGCCGAGCCCCCGTAGAAAATATATTTGGTTCCTGCCGAGCCCCCTTCTAAATTATTTTCGGCACCGGCCTAGCACCTGTCAAAAATTTTTTTGGAGCCGACCAAGCCTCCATGGAAAAATTTTCCTTGCCTGCTGAGCCTCCGTCGAAAATAATTTTGGTGCCAGCCGATCCACTGTCGAAACTATTCTCGGGTCCGGCCGAGCCTACGTCGAAAATATTTTCGGGACCAACCGAGCCCCCATCAAAAATTTTTTCGAGGCCGGCCAAACAACCTCAAAATTTTTTTTCAGAGCCGGCCAAGTCCCTGTCGAAAATTTTTTCTGTGCCGGATGAGCCCTGGTCAAAAATTTTTTTGGTGCCAGCCAAGCCCCAGTCGAAAATTTTTCGGGGCCGGCTGAGCCGCCGTCGAAAATGGTTTTGGCGCCGGCTGAGACCCCATCGAAAATATTTTTGGTACTGGCCAATCCCCCATCCAAAATTTTATGAGGGCCAGCTAAGCCCCAATTGAAAATATTTTCAGGGCTGGCCGAGCCGCTGTCAAAAATCTTTTCGGGGCCAGCCAAGCTCCCTATGAAAATATTTTCGGTACTGACCAAGCCCCTGTCGAAAATTTTTTCAGGGTCAACCGAGCGTCCGATGAAAATATTTTTGGTGCCAGCTGAGCCCCTGTGGAAAATATTTGTGGTTCCGGTCGAGTCCCCATCGAAAATTTTTTCTGTGCTGGCCGAGCCTCCATCAAAAATATTTTTGGTGCTAGTCAAGCCCCCATCGAAAATATTTCCGGGTCCGGCCGAGCCCACATCATAAATTTTTTTGGCACTGGCCGAGCTCCCTTCGAAAATATTTTTGGGACCTGCCGAACCGTCATCGAAAATTTTTTCAGCACCGTCCAAGACCTTGTTGAAATTTTTTTCGGCTCTGGCTGAGTCCACGTCGAAAATATTTTTGGTGCCAGCCGAGCCCCAGTCAAAAATCTTTTCAGAACTGGCCGAGCCCCCATTAAAAATATTTTGAGGGCCAGATGAGCCCCTGTCGAAAATTTTTTTGACACCGGCCGAGCCCTCATCGAAAATATTTTCAGTGCCAGACGAGCCCCTGTCAAGAATTTTTTTGGTGCCGGCTGAGCCCCCTTCGAAAATATTTTCTAATCCAACCGAGCCCACGTCAAAACGTTTTTCAGGGATGGCCGAGCCCCCATCAAAATTTTTTTCAGGGCTGCACAAGCCCCCGTTGAAAATATTTTTGGGGCTGGCCGAGCCCCATGTCGAAAATTTTTTCAAGGCCTTCCGAGCTCCCTTCAAAAATTTTTTTGGGGCCGGCCAAGCCCTCATCAAAAATTTTTTCGGAGCTGGCCCAGTCCCCATCGAAAATATTTTCTGGGCTGGCAGAGCCCCCGTCGAAAATAATTTTGGGGCCGGCCGAGCCCCCATCAAAAGTTTTTTCAGGGCTGTCCAAGCCCCCTTTGGAAATTTTTACAGTGCAGGCCATGCCCTGTTTGAAAATATTTTCGGGACTGGCCGAGCTCACGTTGAAAATTTTTTCGGGGCCGGCCGACCCACCTCAAAATTTTTTTTGGAGCCAGCCGAGCCCCCGTTGGAAATATTTTCAGCGCCGGCTTAGCCCCTGTCAAAAAATTTTTTGGGGCCGGCCGAGCCCCCATCGAAAATTATTTCAGTGCCAGCCAATCCCCAGTCAAAAATTTTTACGGCACCGGCCGAGCCCCCTTCGAAAATAATTTCAGTACTGGCCGAGACCCATCGAAAATTTTTACGGTGCCAGCCGAGTCCCAGTCGAAAATTTTTTCATTGCCAGCCAAGCCCCCTTCGAAAATATTTTCGGGGCCAGCCGAGTCCCTTCGAAAATATTTTTGGGGCTGGCTGATCCCCTGTCAAAAACTTTTTCTGTCCCAGCCGAGCCCCCATCGAAAATATTTTCGGTGCTGGCCGAGTCTCCATTGAAAATTTGTTCGGGGCCGGCCGAGCCCCTGTCGAAAATATTTTCGAGTCCGGCCGAGCCCCAGTAATAAATTTTTTCGGTACCAGCCAAGCCCCCATCGAAAATTCTTTTCGACGCCAGCCAAGACCCTGTTGAAATTTTTTTTGGCTCCAGCCGAGCCCATGTCGAAAATTTTTTCGTTGCCAGCCAAGCCCCTGTCAAAAATTTTTTCGTCACCGACCGAACCCCTTCAAAAATATTTTCGGCCCTGGCCGAGCCCCCATCAAAAAAATTTTTGGTGCTGTCCAAGCCCCCGTCAATAATATTTTCGGCACCAGCTGGGCCCCCATCAGAAACTATTTCGGGGCTGGCCGAGCTGCCATAGAATATTTTTTCGGTGATGGCCGAGCCCCCATCGAAAATAATTTCAGTCCCGGACAAGCCACTATTGAAAATTTTTTCGGTGCCCGCTGAGTCACCGTCGAAAATATTTTTGGTGCCGGCCGAGCCCCCTTCAGAAACTTTTTCGGGGCTGGCCGAGCGGCTGTCAAAAATTTTTTCGTTGCCAGCCAAGCCCCTGTCAAAAAGATTTTCAGCGCCGGTCTAGCACCTGTTGAAAATTATTTCAGGGCCAGCAAGATGCCATCAAAAATTTTTTCGTTGCCGGCTGAGCCTCCCGAAAATATTTTCGGCCCCGGCCAAGCCCCCGTTGAAAAATTTTTCGGTACCGGCTGAGCCCCCATCAAATATTTTTACGGGACCAGCCAAGCCCCAATCAAAAGTTTTTTCAGGGCCAGCCAAGCCCCCGTCGTAAATTTTTATGCTGCCAGCCGAGCCCCATTTGAAAATATTTTCAGGACCAGCTGAGCCCCCGTGGAAATATTTTTGGTGCCGGCCGAGCCCCCATCAGAAATTTTTTCGGGGCAGGTCGAGCCCTTATCGAAAATATTTTCAGTTCTGGCTGAGAACCCTGTTGGAATTTTTTCTGGGCCATCCAAGTCCCCATTGAAACTTTTTTTGGTGCCGGCCGAGCTCCCTTCGAAAATTTTTTCAGGTCCGGCCAAACCCCCGTTGAAAATACTTTTGGTGCCATCTGAGCCCCAGTCGAAAATCTTTTTGGCGCCAGCCAACCCCCCTTCAAAAATACCGACTGAGCCCCCATCAAAAATTTTTTCGGGTTCGGCCGAGCCCCCATCAAAAATTTTTTTGGCGCCAGCCGAGCCCCCGTCAAAAATTTTTCAGGGCCGGCCGGGTCCTCATCGAAAATATTTTCGATGCCGGCCAAGCCCCTGTTGAAACTTTTTTGGTGCCAGCCGAGCTCCCTTCGAAAATTTTTCAGGGCTGGCCGAGCACACATTGAAAATTTTTTCGGGGTCAGCCAAGCCCATATCAAAAATTTTTTCAAGGCCAGCCAAGCCCCCGTCAAAAATTTTTTTGAGGCCGGACGAGCCCCCAACGAAAATTTTTTTGGAGCTGCCCAAGCCCCCGTCGAAAATTTTTTCTGTGCTGGCCGAGCCCCCATCAAAGATATTTTAGGGGCCAGCCGAGCCCCCATCAAAGATATTTTTGGCGCCGGCCGAGCCCCTGTCAAAATTTTTTTCAGTGCCGGCCGAGCCCCGTTGAGAATTTTATGATGCTGGACGAGCTGCCGTCAAAAGTTTTTTTGGTTCCAGATGAACCCCTGTCAAAAATTTTTTACGGGCTGGCCAAGCCCCCATCGGAAATTAGTTTGGGGCAGGCCGAGCCCCCATTGAAATTTTTTTCGGGGCCAGTCGAGCCCCCATCAAAAATATTTTCAGGGCTGGGAGAGCCCCCTTCGAAAATATTTTCAGGGCCAGCCGAGCCCACGTCGAGAATTTTTTCTGAGCCAGCCGAGTCCATGTCGAAAATTTTTTGGCTCCGGACGAGCTCCTGTTGATAATTTTTTCGGTGCCAGCTGAGCCCCCTTCGAAAATTTTTTTGGGGCTGGATGAGCCCCCTGTCGAAAAAAATTTCAGAGCCAGCCAAGCCTGCATTAAAAATTTTTTCGGGGTCGGCTGAGCCCCCATCGAAAACATTTTTGGGCTCCGCCGCGCCCCATTCGAAAATTTTTTCTGGTCCGGCCAAGCCCCCTGTTGAAAATTTTTTTGGGGCCGGCCAAGGCCCCTTCGAAAATATTTTCGATGCCGGCTGAGCACCCATTGAAAATATTTTCAGTGCCAGCAGAGCCCCCATCAAAGATATTTTCGCTGCCATCCGAGCCCCCATCGAAAATAATTTTGGTGCCAGTCGAGCCCCCCGTCAAAAATTTTTTCAGGGCCGGATGAGTCCCCTTCGAAAATTTTTTCAGGGTCGGCTGAGCCCCAGTCAGAATTTTTTTCCAGGCCAGACAAGCCTCCGTTGGAAATTTTTTTGGGGCCGGCAGAGGCCCCGTCGAAAATATTTTCAGTGCCAGCCAAGCCCCTGTCGAATATATTTCCGGTGCCAGACAAGCCCCCATCGAAAATATTTTCAGTGCCGGCCAAGCCCCCATCAAAAATATTTTCAGTGCCGGCTGAGACTCCTTTGAAAATTTTTTCGGGGCCGCCGAGCCCCCATCGAAAATTTTTTAGAAGCCGGCCAAGGCCCCTGTCGAAATTTTTCTTGCTCCAGCTGAGCCCCCGTTGAAAATTTTTTCGGGGCTGGCCGAGCCCCATGTCGAAAATTTTTTTGGGGCTGGCTGAGCCCCCTTTGAAAATTTTTTAGGCATTGGCAGAACTCCCGTCATAAATTTTTTAGGCACTGGCCAAGCCCCCATCATAAATTATTTTGGGGCCAGCCGAGCCCCCGTCAAAGATTTATTCGGGATGGATGAGTCCCCATTCGAAAATATTTTCAGTGCCAACCGAGCCCCCATCGAGAATTTTTTCCAAGCCTGCCAAGCCCCCTTCAAAAATATTTTCAGTGCTGGACGAGCCACCATTGAAAATATTTTCGGGGCTGTCCGAACCCCCATCGAAAATATTTTCAGGGCCGCCCGAGCCCCCATTGAAAATATTTTCGGGGCCATCTGAGCCCCCGTCGGAAATTTTTTCAGGGCCGCTTGAGCCCCCGTCAAAAAATTTTTTCTGTGCCGTCCAAGCCCCTGGTGAAAATATTTTCGATGCCATCTGAGCCCCTGTCATATGTTTTTTCAGTGCAGTACGAGCGCCCGTCGAATATTTTTTCGGTGCTGACGGAGCCCCCATTGAAAATACTTTCAGTGCCAGACGAGCCACTGTCGAAAATTTTTCGGTGCCAGCCGAGCCCCCATCGAAAACAATTTCAGTGCTGGACGAGCCCCTGTCAAAAATTTTTTCAGGGCTGGCTGAGTCTCCGTCGGAAATTTTTTCAAGGCCGGCCAGACCCCATCGAAAATTTTTTTGGTGCCGGACGAACCCTCATCAAAAATATTTTCGGTGCCAGCCGACCCCCCTCAAAATGTTTTTTGGGGCCGTCCGAGCCCCCGTCGAAAATATTTTTGGTGCCAGCCGAGCCCCCTTCGAAAATTTTTTCACTGCCGGCCAAGCCCCCTTCAAAAATATTTTCAGTGCCGGCCATGCCCCCGTCAAAAATTTTTTCGGGTCCGGCCGAGTGTGATGGGTTGACCCTGGCTGGACACCAGGTGCCCACCAAAGCCGTTCTATCACTCCCCCATCCTCAGCTGGACAGGGGAGAGAAAAATACAACAAAAAGCTTGCGGGTCGAGATAAGGACAGGAGAGATAACTCACCAATTAATTACCGTCCCAGGCAAAACAGACTCAGCTTCGGGAAAATTAACTCAATTTATTACAAATCAACCAAAGTAAGGAAATGAGAAATAAAACCAAATCTCAGAACACCTTCCCTCCACCCCTCCCTTCTTCCTGGGCACAACTTCACTCCCGCATTCTCTACCAACCTCCCCCCACAGCGGCACGGGGAATGGGGTTTACGGTCAGTTCATCACAAGTTATTTTCTCCCCCCTCCTCGGGGGGAGGACTCATCACACTCTTCCCCTGCTCCAGCGTGGGGTCCCTCCCACGGGAGACAGTCCTCCACGAACTTCTCCAAAATGGGCCATTCCCACGGGCTGCAGTTCTTCATGAACTGCTCCAGCATGTGTCCTTTCCACGGTGTGCAGTCCTTCAGGAGCACACTGCTCCAGCATGGGTCCCCCACAGGGTCACAAGTCCTGCCAGAAAACCTGCTCCACGGGCTCCTCTCTCCACAGATCCACAGGTCCTGCCAGGAGCCTGCTCCAGCGCGGGGTTCCCACAGGGTCACTGCCGCGATTGAGAGACGGAGACCCGGCTTGATGCAAGTCAGGATCTACTTTATTGATTACAACAGTCATTTTTGTATCTTTAGACAAACAATGAGCAGTATGTGCCTTAAGTTGATTGGTACAACAGCTAATCACCTAATACATATTACAAAAGCTGAGCTCATGATTGGTTAGCAATTAAGCAACAAAATTCATTATTACTTCTCCTTTCTCCCGGCCCCCTCCGCGTATCCCTTGGCCACTGCATCCCGCTATTGTGCGACTGACAAGGGCTCGCTGGCCTTGCTCCTTATCAGTACAGAGCCTTTCACGCTGAGTTGTTCATATCTTGTGCAACTCTCGGCTTACAAGGTCTAGCACATCCTTCCTTATCAGTTGAAACTCACTAGGAGTCCTTCTAAGAGAGATTAAGTCACCCCCGTCAGGTCACAGCCTCCTTCAGACACCCACCTGCTCTGGCATGGGGTCCTCCACAGGCTGCAGGTGGAGATCTGCTCCCCCGTGGACCTCCATGGGCTGCAGGGGGACAGCCTGCCTCACCATGGTCTTCACCACGGGCTGCAGGGGAATCTCTGCTCCGGTGCCTGGAGCATCTCCTCCCCTCCTTCTTCACTGACCTGGGTGTCTGCAGGGTTGTTTCTCTTACATGTTCTCACTCCTCTCTCCGGCTGCCATTTCTGTCTGTCCCAGCAACTTTTTTTTCCTTCTTAAATATGTTATCACAGAGGTGCTACCACTATCACTGATTGGCTGGGCCTTGGCCAGCGGTGGGTCCATTTTAGAGCCAGCTGATATTGGCTCTGTTGGACACAGGGGAAGCTTCCAGTAGCTTCTCACAGAAGCCACCCCTGTAACCCCTCCCCGCTATCAAAACCTTGCCACACAAAGCCAATACACCCCCCTTTGAGACTATGAGATCTCTTCATATGAGTCTCATAAGTCTCACTACTTCATTTTATCGTTATATATGCTCTAGCCGTGGTTTGTAAAACCAGTCTCTTGATAGAACTTAAAACAACACAAAGTATGATTGTAATAATGACAACGTGATCGAAGTTTAAATTAGGTTTGCCAGCCATCCAGTAAGGGACGATCCTGTTCCATGTACTATTTTATTTAACCACCCTATTTCCATTGTTGTTCTTCTTTCTTAGAAAAACTTTTTTCTAAGTCCGAAGGTAATATTCCCCAATTTAAAGGATTGTCTGCCAGCTCAGATGGAGGGAGACAAGCGGTTACACTAACATTCTGGATTTGCCCAAAGGACTGGATAAGCTGTAAAACCAAATTCTCTTGACCTACTGCTAGTACCAAATGGGATATTATAATATTCAGGTTCTTCATTCTCTCAAAGTTCAATGGTCTCAGATTAGCTGAAATTTGAGTTTCCCAGTCTGTGGCTGTCCACTTTCCCTGATCTGGTTCTGGTGCTCTTTTCACTCGCGTGTAATGAATCCAGGAGTCCATTCCTTCTACTTTGGCTGCAGTACAGGTTTTCAATAACATGGTGTAAGGTCCTTTCCGCCTTTATCCAAGAGGAGAGAGACCTTCTGATTTAGATACCTGTGTAGTGAAGATAAAGTATGCGAAAGAGAAATCAAATACTCTTTAACATCAGCCTGCCCTTTTATATGCATTTGGTCTCCTGTGATGTTAGAAAGATTCATGGGATATGCTTTCCCATAAACGACCTTAAAACGACTTACTTTCTCTTTGACCCTAGGAGTTACTCGAATTGGTAAAAGAGCTATAGGTAAAATTTCTACCCATTTAAGGTGTGTTTTCTTGACACAGTTGTCAAGAAAATTGTGAAAATTGTGAAATTGTGGCCTCCAATGGGTGTGCAATTCCCACTTAATCTGTAAAAATTTAGAAATCTCTTGCATGACTTCTGCAATAAAATGAGGCCCATTATTAGAGGAGATTCCTTCTGGAATACCAAATCGGGGTATTATTTCCTTCAATAAGATTCTAATTACCTCTCTAGCTCTTTGTTGGTATGGCAAGGGAAAGCCTCTGGCCAGCCAGAAAAGGTATCTACGAATATCAATAAATATTTATATTGGTTATACCTAGGTAGCTGTGAAAAATCTATTTGCCAGTATTCCCCGGGAGTTATTCCTTGTTTCACAATTCCTCCTATAACTTTTTTCCCAATTTTTGGATTATTAGCACAGCAGATGGTACACCTTTTTTACTACCATGTCTGCTACCCTTTGTATCTTTGGTCCAAAAAAATTTCTTTTTGCAGTTATTGTCAATGCGTCTTCTCCTGGATGCATCTCCTGATGTAATCTCTTGAGCAAAGTTTCCATCATTCTTTCAGGAATCAATAATGGCGTTAATAGTGTTATCCACCAACCTTGTCCATTTTTGGAGCAGTCTGTCTGTTCTGCTAATTAATCTTCCTTCTCAGTATATTTTGGTGGTGGTAATTCTAAAAAAGGCCCTGGAATTAAAGCTTCTTCAAATTTTGGCTCCTTTAGAGCTGCCTTTTTAGCAAGACAATCAGCCTTCCAATTTCCTTTTATAATTTCACTATTTCCTTTTTGGTGGGCTTTGCAATGCATTATTGCAACCTTTGGTAAGAGAACCGCTTGCAGCAGTCTCATAACTTCAGTCCCATATTTTATTGACGTTCCCTGTGAGTTTAACAGTCCTCTTTCCTTCCAAATTGCTCCCAAATTGCATGCACCACCCCAAATGCATATTCAGAATCTGTGTGTATATATATATTTACTCTTTTTCCATGACTTAGTTCTAGAGCTCGCATCAATGCTATTAATTCAGCCCTTTGAGCGGATGTGTTGCTAGGCAGTGCCTTAGTCTCTAGTGGTTGGGCATTTGTTACCACTGCGTATCCAGCTCTTCACTTTCCTTCCAGCATAGAGCTGCTGCCATCAGTGAAGAGCTCTACTTCTGCATCAGGCAGGGGTTCATCCTGTAGGTGTGGTCTGCTGGAATACACTTGTTCAGCCCATCTGTGAGCATGGTCGGTGAGTGACTGCTGGATTATGACAATATGCCACGTGTACAAAGCCCATGAACCAATAGACAGGGTGGCTATGGCTCGTGCAGCGTGCCTGGCCAGCGAGCGCATGCATCATAGGCTCCCTATGTTGCAACTGAGGAGTGTTTTGGCACCTGCTGGCCACATGTGCCAAAACCCATCCCTCTGCAAATGTGTAAGTACCGGGATTTTTCCGAAGAGCATGGGGTTGGTGTACAGCGAGGCCACCATTGCCTCCGTGGGGACGCCCACGTAAAGCCGGCACCTACTGATTGCTGGGCTGAGATCATGGTGCAAGACAGCACAAGAATGTACGGATGGTCCATCTTCCTCACAGTCCTCGGGTCAGTACGTTAACTTGCTTTACAAGATACCCTTAGCATAATGCATGTCTGTAGTTAATAAATGCTTGCTTTTCCCCTTATAGTCGGTGTGTGTGTTCGCCTTCTCGGGAATCTGCGAAACCACCCTAAAACAGCAACCCTGCTTTATGGAATGAAATTTTTTTTATGAAATCTATTAGGAAATTTGTAACTTTGTTCCCCAGCTTTATGGGAACCGGGGGATTCGCTGGGGAAATCTCAGTATTCTCCCCGGTCCCCTTTACTCAGTATCAGATGTCCCTAGCATAATTAGGTTAGTATTTGATTCTGGCCCCCTTTTCCTTGAGGATTCAGCAAATAATTTTTCTTTCTGTGGGCATTGTGTCCGCATTTTCTTGATAGGACCCCACTGATTGCTTCCAGTTGAATAGATCTGAGGTCGTGAACGGGACATGTACAAATACTGGCTGTCCCTCCAGCCCTATTGCCCGCCTCAAGGGAGCTTGTATAATGGGATGCTGTCCCCTCGTTCTCCCTGAGATTGGGCTAAAATTCTCACTCCCTGCTCTTGAGCTGGAAGTGGGCTGCTCTTCCTAACAACAAATTTAATTTTTCGAGCAATTTTCTATTCTTCTCCCTTTCCGAATTTAATTCATCTTTCAAAAATGTCTTTTCAACCTCCAATTGTCCATTATGAACACTGAAGGCCGCACTTATTTTCCATCCTGCCTCTAAAGCAGTTTTGGTCACTTTAGTTTCTAGTGCACTGAATTTTGTAGCTTCAATGAGATCGGCTGCACCTATTATCTTTGCCGTATCAGATTTCAGTGCCTCCTCCTGTGCACAAGTTAGACATGCTCCAAAAATAGTGCACAGGATACCTTTCCCTTTCCCTTTTGGGGGGTTTTGTTGTTGGTGGTGGTTTTTGTTCCTTTTTCCTCAGGCAACTGAATAGTGGCTGGATTGAGACTCAGGGCATACTATTTGTTAAGGGATTCCAAGGCTCAATTCAGGTTTTGGTTCTTTGAATGGTGCAGTCACAGCCCTGTTTAGTTTAGGGCTTATCAGACAACCCAGGGCTAAGCTGTCTACACAGCTCCCTGTGAGTGAGTCGACTCTGCAGAGAGACAGAGCCTCAAGGCAACCCAAGGCTGGGTCGCTTTTGTAACCCCCATGAGCCGCCTGTGTGCACTAGACATGGTGAAACTTGTTTGGGAGCTATGAGCCGGACAATCCACACAATCCACCCTGTGACCTGAGTCACAATTCAACCACATGTATGTCCTCCTTGACCGATGTATTGGTATAAGTTGTGTCTGTCTGCTTTGGTAGAGTTATGTATTCCTCAGTTTCTGGGTGAACCCTTACCTGAGAGATAGATCTTACAATCATTCTTTTAACACAACTAATGGCAATGCATACTACAATAATAGAAAGGATAATCACTACTATCCTGCAATTTCCTTTTCTCATCCCTGCCTTCTACATATACCAGATTCCCCTCTGGGACCAACATCTGCACACCTTCAGCCTCCCCACCGTCCTTCACACACTGCCTTTTACATTCTTTTCTAATACAACAATTCTTTCTTTCCCTTTCCATTAATACTTTCTGCTAATACATTCTATAAGCATCATTCATCAACAATCTATGTTTTTACAGTTTTCGTGATCACATCTTAAAAAGCAAATCAACATACGCAACTTCACCCCATTTATCATCTTTCTACAAAACAACGTCAATTGTAAAATAGTTTTATAATTCAGCAATCCATTCTCTGGCCATTTTCTCCATCCTCCAGTTCATACATCAGCCACCATTATGCACAATAAGCTTTTAATTTATCTTTCTTTAGGGGATCCTCTCCAAACTTTTTCCAATTTTTCAGGATGCATCCTAAGGGAGAACAAAGGGGAGTCTCCTAGGAAGTCGCATTGCCCATATCAGTACCGATTCTAAACCAGCGTTCTGTACAGCAAATGAGGGATGTCTCCCTTCATTACAGAAACAATGTGTAGAAACGAACCCAGTGTTTCATACACCAAAACGAGGGACATCTCCCTTTGTTACAAATCAATGTGTAGGAAGGAAATTATGCTCCTGCTGCATAACTTTCCTGATGCATCTTACAGAGAGCCCAAACAGGACAAAATGTCCCCAAATGCTTGCTACTCTCCAAAAGACTTTTCCTTCATCCCTTATTTATCTATCAGAAAATATCTCTTTTCCAACAGCGTTGCACCATTGTGCGCTTACCGCCTGACTGCAGGAGAGGAGCCGATGGAGTCCCCGATCAACGGGTCGGTGCGCACTGGAGTCCACTCAGTTCTCCTCTCCCCATCGGGTGCAGCAAGACTGTTAGCGAAAAAGCCAGTCGAAGAAACTCTCTAAGACTCAATTTTGGAGTTTTAGAAAGCAGGCATTCTTTATTGCAGCGCTGGGTGCATGGGGGATCGCTCCACCTAGCTTGCACACCATTACCTACAGCAAGCAAAATTTATATTGTTCCAGTCATATACAAATTCCTATTATCATTTACATAGTGCCCACTCTTTGGTCATACACAGGGCGGGTCATCCCTTTTTCCTAGTTAGCTGGCCTTGGCAAGTTTTAATTACAAAAATTCAGCAGAACTCAAAAGCTTATCATCAAGGCCCAAGACTTCTTCTCTGTTGACGCATATCAGGCCCAAGGCCTCCTGTCTGCTGGTGACTTTAGCACATACCATTGACAAAGCTCAAGGTTTTCTTATCTAATTAGTACATACCAAAATTTCAAAGTTATTCAAGCAAGCAAACGTTCGTCACTGCAGCAATACAGTGAAGTTTTCCAGCGATACAGTGAAGTTTTCCTTCTCATGCCTTTATTCAAGGCATCAACTCCCCCCCTTTTATTGAGACTTTGGACCTACAAATCCAAAGCCTCAATACCCAATCTTAATTTTCATGTACACTTGGTTATAACAGCTACAGCACTGAATCATTACACAGGCTAAGATGCACACACAGATTACAATTATTGCAATAATGAATAGATTTTTCAACCAAATCCAATTAGGTAGCCATGAGGTAAGTTTGTGCCATAAGTCCTCAAATTCCCCAGGACGTATTGTCCTTCGTAACCTGATGTAAGATCTTTGTTTGTTTCCAAATCTCTGCTAGATGAGTAGAAATTCTGCCACTTTGTTCTATGTATGTACAGCAGCTCGTATTAACAATTGTACAAACACCTCCCTGTGAAGCCAGTAGTAAGTCAAGAGCCATTCGATTCTGCATTACTACATGAGACAAACTAGATATTTCAATTTATAATGCCTGCATGGCACCGGTGGTTCTGTTTTCAATGTCCTCTATAACAGGTGATGTATTTACTATTGCCTTTTCCAATTCACTAACTCCAATTCAAGGGATAAACCATCTGGCAAAACTATGGAATCCTGAGGAATGATCTATAATGGGATTATGAACCCTCCTGGTTTGTTTGAGAAAAGTTTTTACCCATCCGCTCTGTTCATGCAATCTGTCAATTATTGTTATATTGGGGACTACGGCTCCTAATGGGCATGCTCCTTGCCAATTGGGAGGTAGTACTTTTCGAGCACGTGTTCCGCATAACCAATACCAACCGCTTCCTTCTGGGACTTGGAGGCCAAAGTGATTTGATGTGTCCGTATGACTTAGTGCGGGCCTCCAATATGATCTGGTCCTGGTACATCCTGGGAAACATCCTACAAAACTTTTGTCATTTCATCTAGCAGTGTAATCATCACACCCATCTTCTCCAGACTTAAGGGTGTAGGAGCTTAGAGAGTCATTACCTGGCCCATATAAGCGTACAGTGGAATTCAGGTTATCTTTTGTGATGGTAACTTGTAACCTTCCTTCTTGTCTTTTTCCAGAGAGGATTGGCCACCATGCATTATCTGGATGTCCTTTACCATATTGTGGATTGTTAAATAATGATACATTTATTGGCAGTGGCACTCCTATCAAGGGTAGGACTTAGCTTTGTCCGGAGGCTGGCATTTGGGTAGAAATCCAACAATCACTTCTGTGGAGTATTCGAGCTATATTCTGTGTTAAGATTAAATGGAGGTTCTGATCCCAAGATGGTATCTGGCACACTTGACTCATTGCTACCGTAATTGTTACAAACAAATCATAAAAATCAGTCATAACTTTTTCAATTTCCATTTAAGGGGAGACTCTTGTTCAACTGTCCATGAGGTTGGAGCCCTTTTAATCTTGGAATAATGAATCCACGGGCCTTTCCCCTGGACCTTGACAGCTGTGTAAGTTATCAAGAGTAATTGGAATGGTCCTTTCCACTTTTCAGTTAGCAGCTCCGAATTCCACAACTTGATGCAGACCAAGTTTCCAGGTTGAAATGGATGGGCTGGTGTATCCAGTTCCAAGGGCCTGCTTGTCGTCACGTACTTTTGCAATTCCTGTAAAGTCTTTCCCAAGGACATTAAGTAATTTTTCAAGTCCATTTCCCCTTTAATGTGAATTGTTCCTGGTATATGTGGGGCCTGGTAAGGCCTTCCATAAAGTAACTTGCAAGGGCTCAAGCTGTTTTTACCACGAGGTTGTATTCTAACTCTTAACAGTGCTAAAGGTAGCGCTTGTATCCAAGTCATTGATGCTTCCTGACATATTTTCCCGATCTGCAGTTTAAGTGTATAGCTCATTCTTTCTACTTTTCCACTTCATTGTGGCCTATAAGGGGTATGGAGATCTCATGTTATGGCTAAGTTTTTACTCAACTGTTTTATAACTTCAGCAACAAAATGTGGTCCTCTGTCTGAGGACATTCCTAAAGGGATACTGAACCTCGGGATAATTTCTTTCAACAAGATTTTAGTTACTTCTCTAGCTTAATTGGTGTGACAGGGAAAAGCTTCTGGCCATCCAGTAAAAGTATCAACTAGAAGAAGAATGTATCTATATCCTCCTTTTCCAGGCAGTTCTGTAAAATCAATTTGCCAATAGTCTCCTGGGGAATTTCCTCCTTTTGTAACCCCCCAAAATTATTTTATTACTGGTATTTGGGTTATTTTTACAACAAATTTCACATTTTTCCATGACAGATCGGATAATTTCTGTCATTGCTCGGCTTATAACTATCTTTTGAAGATGTTTTACTAAATTTTCAGTTCCCCAATGTTCTTTATTATGTTCTCGTTTAGCAATTTCTCTCATTAATGAGGGTGGGATTATTATTTGCCCTGTGGGTGTGACAGCCCACCCATCTGTTTGTTCTTGTGCCTGTAAGGCCTTTATTAAGTTAGCATCTTTACTATCATATTTAGGTGGTGTTTCCAGTAAAGTTATTTATTTTTCTGGTAATAATGCCATGATGCCTGTTTCTGCAGCCTCTTTGGCAGTTTCATGTGCCAATTGATTACCTATTTCTGGTGGTTTTTTTCCAGTTTGGTGGGCTTTGCAATGCATTATTGCTACCGCCATTGGCTTTTGAGTGCTCTGTTATTACAGAGCGTGTTATTCTTGTATTTGTGCAGCACGCTTGATTTCAGTTCCTTGTGCTGATAGTAGTCTTCTCTCTTTCCAGATGGCTCCATGGGCATGTACAACTCCAAAAGGATACTTAGACTCTGTCCAGATATTAACCTTTCTCCCTTTACTCAGTTCCAATGCTTGAGTTAAGGCTATTAGTTCTGCCTTTCGGGCTGATGTTTTGGGAGATAAGGCTCATGCCTCTACTATGCCATCTAAGGCCGTCACAGCGTATCCTGACAGTCTCTTCCCATCGCGAACAAAACCACCACCGTCAGTATATAACTCCCAGTCTGGATTTTCTAACAGAACGTCTTTAAGATCCGGACAGCTAGCATATATTTCCTCTACAGTTTGTAAGCAATCGTGTTCTAGTGAACTCTCCACTCAATCAGTGGAGAGGAATACTGCAGGATTTGTAACTGAAGTGGTCTTCAGATCGATGTCATCTTGTTCTAGTAGTACCACTTCGTATTTCAGCATATGGCTGAGAGACAAGCAATGCCCCCCTTTTTGTTCCGAAACTGTGACTACCGTATGTGGTACACACACAGTAATTTCCCAAGATTCCGCTGCAATTAAGATGTCATCTACATATTGTAATACAGTTCCCTGTCTGTTTTCTTTTCTCTAAATCTCTAATTCATTCACCAGCTGATTTCCAAAAATAGTTGGGCTATTCTTGAAGCCTTGTGGTAGAACTGTCCAAGTATATTGTGTCTTTTGCCCTGGTTCAGGATTTTCCCACTCAAAAGCAAAAAGCTTTGTTCACTGGTGAGGGTATTTAGTAACGTACACAGGTTTGCAACAACTAGATGTATATCTTGTACTCTCTGATTTATTGCTCTAAGATCCTGGACTAAACGGTAATCTTTTCCATTAGCTTTCTTTACTGGTGAGATAGGTGTATTATATTTTGACTCACATTCTATTAGCAACTTATATTTTAAGAATTTTTGAACTATTAGTACCAAGCCAGTTCTCGCTTCTAATTTTAAAGGGTATTGTTTAATTCTTACCGGTGACGATCCTAGATTTAGATCAATTCTTACTGGTTCCGCTCTCTTAGACCTTCTTGGAACTTCTCCTGCCCAAACGATGGGGATCACTGCATCTTCTATTTCTCAAGGTATCTTGTCCCTTTTGGGGTTTGTATCCTGTAACAACAAGGCTATGGCTTCAACATATTTAGATTCTGGGATTAAAATTTCAACTTCCCCATCCTTGAATCTGATTTCAGCTTCTACCTTTTCAAGTAAATCTCTACCCAGTAAAGTTTTCAGAGAATTTGGCAAATATAAAAACTGGTGAGTAACCCATTGTTTTCCAAGTTTAAATTTCAGGGATTTGAAAAATGGCCAGGTCTCATGAGTCCCTGTCGCACCAATGACATTTATGCTTTTGTTACTTACATTTCCTTCTAGTGTATTTAAGACCGAATATGTAGCCCCGGTGTTGACTAAAAATTCTGTTTCCTCATCTCCCAGCTTTGCTTTAACCAGAGGTTCTGCTGGGAGAGGTTCCTCTGGTCCCCGTCAGTCCTCTCCCCCTGCTTACTTCAAAGGCTTCTCTCAGCACAGCCACAAATACACTTGATTCCTCTTTCCTTTAACATCCCTCTTCCTTAACTCTTTCCTCTTCTTGACCACTGTAGCCAAAGGCACTACCTCATCCATTAACTTCTCTGGTCATTCAGGGACATGTTTAGAAAAATATTTTTCTTGCTGCACATATCCCAGGTTTCCACAATAGTAACATTTTCTTCTAGTGTTCCTTCACATTCTCCTTCTCTTTTTCTAGGTCTTAGTTCAGACCCTGTACCTGATCATCTTTCTTCCTAATCCTTATCTCACTTGTAAACTCCTTGCAAAAGCGATTGCCAATAAATCATCCTCTTGTTGCTTTGCTCCTCTTCTTTTTTTTCTCTTTTTTTTTTTTTTTTTTTTAATTTCTGCTATCAGGGGCCATTTGACCTACAAGGACACTAATTGGAAGTGCATCATTAAAATTTTGTTAGCAGAGCTTGTCTGAGTCCCCCAAAATCACTGGGATGCTTATCAGGTCTCTGCCTGTATTCTTGCACTTTTAGTCCAGTTTACCAATTTACCCCTAGTTCTCCACATGCCCTAATGGCTTCTATTAAATTTCAGAGCCCTGTCTGACAAACGGCTCAGTCTCCTACACTGTTATAGTCCCAGTTTTGATTTTTTTTTTCCCCTAGACTGTTGTGCTAGTTCTGCTCAGGGAAATTTAACATTCACCCTTCTCCTTTTCTTATAGGGACATCAGATCCCCGGTAGCAGCCACAGTGTCCTCCAAGGAAGCTATCCTTGAGATTTTTTTATTTTTTGGAGGAAGCTCTCCCCTCCGGGATCCACCTGTGACTCCCAGGCATCTCCCAGTCTTTTGACCTCTGCTTTCAGTACCAGAGATCGCAGATCAGATTTGACAAGGGTATAAAGAGGATCCCGCTGGAGGACATTTTGGAATCAGTCCTCCCAAGAGCAGCGGATCTGCAGCCAGAGACTCCCCCTTGGGTCGGGACGCCGCCTGAGGTAACTCCTCAAGGTAGAGAGCCCTCAACTTTTAGGTGACTGATACGCACGTTTTGAGTCATCATTTTAAATCTTAAGAATTCTTAAGTCGGCTGTGTAGTATTAATTCCCCTGACATCATTGAGCCTGTGGTTTACAAAATGTTACTGGAGTTCTAACTAACTTTTTACTAAAGAATAAAGCTGAGCTTTAACACCTGTTGGATTTGACTGTGTGTGCCTCCATAACATCCCTTCGAGTGTAGGTTAAAGCTCTGCCAATGAGCCCCACTAGCTCGTGAGCCAAGACCCCCCTTCCCCCTTTGAGAAAGGCGAATCCCATCTGACACCAGCAGGCCTGGGGCTGTGCCGGCCACCCTATTATCGAAAAACCAAAACTCTGGCGGGGACACCAGCCACGACCCACGTATTAAGAGACCAGGTCCACCTCTTTCTTCCCATGTCGCTGCCCACAACTGGAAGGAGAGAGGGAAAAATAAGCCGTGTTCCAGATTCCCCTCCCAACCATACCAAGGCCCCAAAGTCTCTTTCGATCGCCCTTGGACCACGCATTGCAGCTTCATCGCCACCCAGGCGGAAGAGCAGTTGTGGGCAATAGCCCGTGGGCTGTCCCAGGCTGGGAAGTTTCCCAGTGCTGCCCTGAACCCGGGCCCCAGGGAGGCAGCAGGCTTCCCTAAGAGGAGGCTCTGTCTGGCATCTCGGCCCCTCTGTTCCCCTCAGAAGGGAGTCACCCACACCCCTAAGCCCTCTTGGCTTCCTCGGGGAGGCGGTCGTAATACAGGGGTAGGCCTTTCTGACCATGGCAACACCTCTGGCACAGCTGGCCCGAGCTCCACATCCTCCCTGGACTGGCCTTCCACCTCTGGAGCCTCATGCGTCTTGTTGAGAGGCACCTGGGAAGGCGAGGAGGGGGTTCGCCTGCTGCCCCCAGCCTGGCCTCCTTTTTCTTTTTTCCTTTTTCTTTTTTCCTTTCCTTTCCTTTTCCCTTTCCCTTTCCTTTTCCCTTTCCTTTTTCCTTTCCCTTTCCCTTTCAATTTCCCTTTCCTTTTTTCTTTCCTTTTCCCTTTCCTTTTTCCTTTCCTTTTCCCTTTCCTTTTCCCTTTCTTTTTCCCTTTCCTTTTCCCTTTCCTTTTCCCTTTCTTTTTCCCTTTCCTTTTCCTTTTTCCTTTCCTTTTCCCTTTTCCTTTCCCTTTCCTTTCCCCTTTTTTCCCTTTCCCTTTCCCCTTCCCTTTCCCTTTCCCCCGGCAGCAGGAGGATCCAGGGTCCCCCGGCTCTCGGGTGCTTTCTGGCGCCCATTTCTGCCTCGGGGAGGGCAGAGCACGGTTCCAGCAGCCAGAGGCTCTCAGAGTCCCGGGTGCGCTTTCCCCTTCCTGCTGCCTCCCGGAGCTCTGCCCGCCCCCCTCGGTCCCACCTCACAGGGCTGGTCCCGCTCCTGCCAGCCCTTCCCAGGGCCAGGCTCTGGCACGCCCTGAGGCTGCGTGGGAGCTCTCTCTGGGTCGCCACATCCCTGCTGGCGAGCGCAGAGGACGTGGCTTTCTGCTACCGTCGCCTGGCTCCTTCCCCCGGCCGAACTCCCCTCTGGAGCGGGCAGGGGCACGCCGCCCTTCCCCGCCAACTGCCTCCCCCGGCTCTCTTTGCCCGCTCTGGCTGCGGCGCTCCCCAGGCCGCTTTGGAAAGGGGTGGGGGTGGCGCTGTTACAAATAATCTGGTAAGTTAAAATTTTATATAAAGTGGGTTCGATCAAAAGGTGAAGACTGTAGAATATAGGGGTTTGAAGCTCGCAATGTAGTCGTCGAAACTTAGGAACGTACAAAATGTGCTGTATACAGTCATAAGAAATAAGTAGTGTCTAAGATTGGTTAACCATAGAAACTTCGACCGATTTGTTAGTTTGTAGTGTTTTGTCCTAAGAAACTAAGAGAGATCGTTGTGGACCTTAGTTCTGTTGCTTAGAAACCCCACTGTGATCAAGATTCCAGTTAGTGGCATTAAGTAAGATTAACCAATGAATGTTTTAGTATAAGAATATTGATAAGGTGGTGTGACTGAGGGCCAATCACTAGAAACGTTAAATTCAAGAATTAACATTGAATGTCCTTTTTATGTCAATCTAATACATGATGGCGAAAATCGTACTGCGCAGAATCACATAAGAGAGGTCAACTCTCGGACAAAGTGAAGAAGACTACGGAAGACCACCAGAGGGCTTCTGAAGACCACCAGAGACTTCACCACGCCTGTGTAAAGGGACATTTACATAGGCTAATGATTTGTCAGACAGTTGATGATTATGTATGACATTTCCCAGAAATTTAGTGACTATGTATAACAGGTGTGTATTTAACCTGCATGATCAAACCAGACGGGTGCACACACGCGGTGGAGTGATCCCCTGTGTGCCCAGCGCTGCAATAAAGGAGTGCCTGCTTCTTAACTTCTCATTGCCGTCAAGGAGTTTTATTCCGGATTTCGGCAACAGCGCGGCCCCCGGGCCGAGACCTGCCGCTCCGCTCCGCTCCGCTCCGCTGCGGGCCGGGCCGGCTCCGGGGCAGCTCGCCTCGGCGACCGACTGCCAGCCGCAGTGACAGCCGGGCAGCGGCCCCAGGCTGCTCCAAGGAAGCTCCCGGAGACGAGCGCTCTCCTCTGGAGGAAGCTCTCTCCGCCGGGAGCCACCCGCCGCTTCGTCCGTCCGTCCGTCCGTCCGTCCTCGGGTCCCTTTGTCCCGGCAGGCTGCGCTGGTGCCCGGGAAGGGCAGCGGGAGAGCCCCAGGGCTGGGCCGGGGCCGGGGCCGGGGCCGGCTCTGTCCTGGCGGCGACCCCCCTGTGGCGGGGGCACGGGAGGACCCCCTTTGGTCCGCCCCGGGACTGACTGACAGCGCTGCCCTCACAGCGCGGGGGGACTGACTGACAGCGGCGTCACGCAGCACAAAGCCCTGGGGAGCTGCCCCGGCGGGGGGGGGCGAGGCGGCAGACAAAGGGGGGTCCCTCGCCTCCCCTGCGACACACGGCCGTGGGGGCTTCCTCCCCTGAACCGCTCCGCTCTGCCACGGATTGCCTCGGGGGGGGGGGGGGGGGGACCGGGAGGGACACGGACACTGTGCACCTAGTGAGGTAGCTCTCGCCCTCTCTGTAGTGCAACTGTAATTGCCAACAAGCCGTAACAGCAACCATCAATCGGAGGAGCACCGGGTGTCTGTGTAGTATTTTCATACAAACTTATCCTCCCCAAGAAAGTAAATCACTAATAAAGCAAAGCCAGCAGCAGGACAAGCAGCACCAGGGCAGAGGAGATCCCCCCTTTTGGGGAGGGAGCAGGTAAGTAGCACAAAAATGTCCTGCGGGAGGAGGAAAAACGGAGAAGCCTTTTCCAGTTCCGACTTCCCTCACTCACCAGCTCTCTGGCCTGATCACACTGACTTCAGCAGCTAGGAGCATCAAGGTCCACAGTCACCAGTGCCAGCAATACGGCACCAGTGCCATGAGCCCAGGTACCGCTGGAAGTGATGTCAGATACAGAAAACCCTGTGGTAGGTTAGAAAGTCCTGGTTTAAATTCAGTCAGTTAGCCAAGATCAGTCTGATCTTTTCTAGTCTTCCTGTTTAATGGTGCCTCACCTGGGGCACCAGAGCTGATCCCTTCTGCTCTTCCTCATGGATGGTGCGTCCCTCTTGGCAGGAAAATGGAGCGCTGACCCGATACAGAGCGACTGAGCGGTCAAAGCAAGGAGGGGATACCTCCTCAAAAGACCACCGAAGGCCAGCCGAGACCCCCGCGCGTGCGGAGAAGGCATCTGATGCGTCAGGGTTACACAATGCTACGCACATGCATCAGATAGTTTGAATATGTATTAGGTAGTAGTTTAATAAATTAGATGCAGTTGTTACTGTATAAAAGGGACACAACTGATGAATCCGCCCTGCTTGATTTGTGCAAAGTCCACGGAGCACCCTGCGCAGAATAAAACAGTATCTCTCCCGCCTGTGTGAGATTGTTCTCTTGCACACGGTGTACCAAATCCGCTTTTAGGACAACAGATGCAAGCGTGTGGCTTTTTCCAGGGTTTATGGGATGCCAAGGGGAAGAGAGGGAAGAGCTTGCTTGTTTCTGCTTGTTCTTTTTTAAGTACCTTTCCCTTTACTTTTAGAAGGTGGCCACTGCTTTAAAGAACAAGGTGCTTTCTCAAAGTTAAAAGAATGCCTATCCCAGTTAAAATAAAAACCATTTTTGTTTAGATTTCATTGACCCATGTTCTTTATCTTCTAAAATGATTTTCCAAAATGGATGCACATCTTGCCCGTAATTCTGTAATGGCATTTTCTGGACTGAGACATCAAAATGTCTTTGTGTGTAGGTTGTAGCCTCAGCCAGCCCAGCTCTTGCAGGGTAAAGGCCCTTTCTTATGCAGCTGCATCTAAGATCGGGGAAGCAGGACAACCTCCTCCTCCTGACAGAACCAGTGCTAAAGAAGATCAGCTCATGGATATCTTCCCTTATTTATGGCTTGTTCTCCATCTGGTCAACTCTCTATCCATTCCCTGGTCCTCACCGCTGTCCATCTCACTGTACAGCCCCCCAGCAGAAGGGACCGAACCCTGGTGCTCCACCTTTACCATGGTTTGTGGGACAGGACTGAGGAGAACGCCGTAAATGGAACCAGTTTCTCAACCCCATTTCTTCTTGGAGGGAAAGCATTCTTTCACTGCTGATGGGAGTCCAGGAATGAATACAGAGGCATATAGGGTGGATAATCCGTGCACCATGGTGGGAACAAGCCAAACAGAGCCCGTGTTGCATTATCATCTGACTCTTTTAGAACATCGCCTCATTCTGCCAGACACGTTACCCCGTCAGACAGCCACACGTTGCTACTGCTAAAGTAACAACCAGTAACACAGTGTTATGAGTTAGACCAGCATTGTGCGTGTAGGTGCTGATGGTGCCTCAGCTCAGGAGAGGGCTGAAGAATGATGGTTTATTGCAAATGTGCTAGCGTGATGGCAAAAAGCTGCCTGAGCATGCCCTAGGCACATCTGAAATCTTAACTCCCAGCCTCATCCCACTACCTATCAAAGGCACAAATAATTACGCCACTTGTAGCAGAGTGGTAAAATCGAATCCGAAGTATTTTCACCAATTTTGACCTTTTTAATGCTGTGAAGCATAGGGCAGCAGTCCATCCAAGACTAGAAACCTCTACTTCTTCTTCTTGGAGGGAAGGAGTGTTTTCTGCCAGGGTAAGACTGATGAAAATAACACACAGTGCCAAGCTGATGCTTGTTTTATTAGAGTCTCATACAATGATTTTCAAATGTAAAATTCCCGATTTATGACACTCAAGGATTAACATCGTAAAGCTTGTCGCTCTTTTTTCCAAAACCTCTAGGTTGTGAAGAAAAAGACATTCTAACCCAACATCTTCAGTATGTTAATTTGAAAACATAAACAAAGTACAACTTCATTTTAAAGCATTTAATAGCGGAGACAAGCAATGTGTAAAGCTGAATTACAAAAGAAACAATACAACCTGACATTCATGCTACAAGTTTACCTTTCCACAACCATTAGTACTTCCAGGCCAGTTCTTTCCAACAAAGAGATGCTGTAGTGGCAAGAAGATTATGCTGGGGAAACAACAACAACAAAAAACCCCCACATTGTACCTAAAATACTTCTCTGAGAATTGTAACAACAATGTAACTTCTGTCCACCAGAAAGACACATCCCCAGCACAAAATAATACAGAGGAAGACCAAAAAAGTAGAGGAAATGTAAGGAACAACCTGTGCCGTAACGGTCTAGTCTCAATAGTTAAGGGGACTAGCATACATTATGATTAACAAGAAGTTTTATTCCTTCCAAAACTAACCCACCTATCAGTTACTGCCAACGTTCAACATGGGCTGTGCAGTGAACAGACCACTCTTGTTTCGACAGCTTCAGAGCACTCCTTTAGTCAGCAATGCCCAGCAACTGTTGGCGGGGCTACTTTCATTTCGGCTTAAAATGGTGTCTTTGGGAGTCAAAGTTACAAAGGCCACAGTTGCTAAGCGGCCAAATAAAGGCCATACTTGCCTTAAGGGGACTGAAGGTCCCTCCCAGGAAGGCCCCTCGAGAAGGGGGAGTGTGTAAAAGTCCTTCAGAAACCGGGCTGGAGATGGCACTCCCCAGCTGATAAAAGCCACATCCTATGAGGGCTGTGACTGAGGTCAGTAACACCCCCCAACCCCCCACCCCTCAGGCCCCCCCTCCCCCGTGAGGAGTTTTTTCCCCAAAGACAGCCCAGAAGAGGAACATTTCCTGGGAATGCTGCACCTTACCACAAGACAAAAGGACACCCCTGAATGCTCTTTTGCCTTGGCAGACTTTTTTGTTTAACCACAGAAAAGAGGGACCCATTCTTCAAGAGAACGTAGAATCACCTGAACTGCCAGAATCAGGCACAGGCTCGGACAGAGCCAGGACTGCATCTGCTCGTAGCTGCAGTATTCGTACCTTCTCCAGAACCTGGACAGACCTCTTCCTTCTGACTCCGCGTTTCCTTTGTTTACCATTTGGTCCAGTTGCTGCAGTAGCTGCACCGCACCCTCAGCCTGACCGGTTCCTGTTCTTTGTTCAAGGTTCGATCCCACAGGCCCCCCTGTCAGAAACAGCAGCAAGAACAAAAACACAAGCTCGCTCTCTCCACACTCCCTGCACACCCAACGGCAGACCCTGAAACCGAGAGGTCAGTCCAGACTTTGACTGACATCACGCCTGGGAGCTTTCAAAGTAATCACAGTGCAGACTATGGGTGGGAATTGCTTACAGCCAAAATCATTGCTGACCTACTGCTCTTCGGTGGTTCTAATTCCTAGTCTCACGTGCTGGAAAATACCAAACACCACTTTTAAAGGAAAACTATTACCAATGTCATCCTTGCGGCTTTTGACTTCATATGACCAATTCGAATGAAACAAGCCAGGAATTCCTTACTTACACAAACTCACCCAGTTACAGCCCACAGTAAGGGATGCTGGACTAAACTCACGCTCATATTCTTTGGAGGAATTCTGAACGGCAAAGGAACCCAAGAACTTTCACACCATGTAAAATTCTATTCTACAGGAGATCTTTGTTTCTTTGCTTGCTTGCTTGAAGAACTAAAATGCAGGGTCTGCTCTCTTGTTCTGTGACTTTAATTTCTTTCCTGCTACTATGAGGACCTTCTTCACCAATATCTTTCTGCCCCTCCTTCCTCAGGACATTCCCAGGCCTAACATAAAGCTGCAATTCATTGACTAGACTTTAATATAGCAGATAGTGAAAGAGGAACACCAGCTATGGCACAGACAGAGATTTTAAAAAACATCGACAGAGGTGCTGTGGGAAATAACAGCTGCTGGACAATACAGGCCCCTAGACATCAGCCCTGCTAAGACACACTCATAGGAAGCAGAGTAACAGGGCAGGGACAAAAGTGAAAACTGCCAGAAGCAAGAGGTGAGCCAGGAATACCCATTCACAAGGCTATCAGCAATACAAAGGACCACAAACAACAAAACCACCATATAAGCTTCTTCAGGAGAAAGTGAAACAACTTTGTCACAGAGATAAGATAAGAGAAGAATAGATCCCTCCCTGATGGTGCTTCTCTTGCACTAAGCTCAGGTTCACGTGAAATTCCAAACTTTAGATGGCCAGAGATCTTTGCAGTTTAGTCTCAGAGCATTAACTAAGGTAGGAAAATTATCTGCAGTGACAGGCTGACCGTCTCCCAGTTCTTTCTTCCTTGGACTTCTGCTGGTGCTCTTGGTAAGCAGGAAGATGCACAGGCTCAACTCCAATCATCCTGACCAGACAGCCTCCTGTCAAAATCACAGGCCTGGAAGGCATTTGGATGAGAGCTGAAAATGCAATCTATTCAACAGCCATGCAACTGCAGCACTTCCATGCTCCTCCTTCTGAATCGACTGCCGATGCTGTAAAGTCAGTCCTATGTGTACTAAGCGGACAGATTTCCTTCATGTTTTAACGAGACCCTTCCCTTTTCGAGATGCACTCTAAAACACCAGCTGGATTTGGATCCAAAGTCATACACTGCTGATAAACTGAACAAGAGCCCTGGAGGAATGACCAGAAGAATCCTGAGAAAGCACAGGCCCTACTGAGATGTTTTTTTCTAAACCTGATCTTTCTTCTCATCCTGAATAACAAAAGAAAACAAACGGAAAGCAAACCAAATGGAAGGCATGTCACAGAAGCACCTGGCTCTGATCTCCTAAAAAAGCACACAAGGGAGAGGTCATCTGCTCAGGATTCCATGCGGTGCTCCTGACATCTGGTCTGGTATTCATAAAGACACCAGTTTGTGTCTGGAGCTCCCTCTCAGTGTAACAGTGCCCTGACTAGTGCAAATTGCAGGTATGAGTCATGGTGGCACAAGCATCTCTTCTGGAGAAGGTTCTTCTCACCTGAACTGGTATTTGCGGACTTGATGATTCACTCATCATAGTTCCAGAATACCTGGAAAGAGCTCAAGACGTGTCCTCCCACATCAGTTAACACAATAGGAGGTTACGGTGATGTCTACCACCTACCACATCATTTCTCAGGGTCCAACATGCTAATCCGGAGCTCCAGCTTCCAAGGACCCTAATGCTTGGGAAATTCAGCCACTGTACAAGGAGCGGAGGCATTCTGGGGACAGCAATTATGGCAAAGCAGGGAATAAAAAAAAGCATCTTTCAGAGGATAACCCTTATCCCACCAACAGAGTGTTTGGAGCACCTGAGGAAAGAAGCCAGAAAGGGCATGTGTAGAGAGACCTGTCACTAATCCTGCAAAGGTAAGCTGAAGGGAAAAAAAGGGGTACAGGTTTTACCCAGGAATATGAAAGGTACCTTCTTATAAAACAGCATGGTTGTAGATTAGTTCCTGTATTCCTAAATACAGCTAAGTAAGCTTTCAACTTAAAGATTTGTCTAAGTTAGTAGCATTTCTCTTGAATACAGCCTGTTAATGTTAGCATAAATGAACGGAAGGAGATAATGCTGTGCGCAACTGTGACACAATCTATGTTCAAGTGAGACTACTAAAAGAATTAGTAGCCTCAAACAGAAAGGGGGGAATTGATAGCATATTTCCATACATTCTGTATGGTATGTCTAAATATTTTGATGGTTTTAATATTTTGTACCAGCCGTGGAAACTGGTTTGCTGCTAGGTGACTGTAAAAGTGAGATTTGGTAAATAATTGAAGTTTGATTTCACCGGGGCTCTGATTCTTAAAGTCGCTTTCCTTTGCCGTTTTTTTAAATGATGGCTGCATCAGCCGGACGGATGGCACTGTCGAGGGGCTGCAGCTGAGCACCCCCGGTGCTGCTCCAAGCCTGGATGTCTCATCTCTCCGAGGAAGCTGCACCCAGGAGCACTCTGCCACCTGCTCTTCCAGACCTGGCGTTTCTCATTCAAACCGAGATGACCCGTCGTGTTGAGCTGTGTGCAAGCAATTTCTATAGGATTGGCTTAACATGCAGTAGCGCCGTCTGTCTGCCTGCGCACAGTTGGCTTCCACCGCTGGTCAATGGGAGTCTCTGCTGACAACTAAAATTGGAATTGAATGGAAGGGAATTGCAAGTCAAAAGGGCCCTGTAATAATTTTAGAGTGCCTGAGGCACCACGCTGAAGCCCTGGCATTATAAATAAGGGCAATGTACTAGAGACTGAATTGCAATCAAAGCAGCTGTAAGAACGTGGAGTGTGCGCTGAGCTTCTTTAAGGTGCGTGGAGTTAGATTATGATCTGTAGGCAGTGCAGGCAAATCAATATTTGCTCACCAACGTATGTAGGGACCCTAAAGCCTGTGATTAGAAAGGCCAAAGGGATGTGGGGAAGGTGAGATGAAGGCTCCAGAGCCAGGAGTGAGAGAGCTGTATTGGAGCAGCCCGACCCTCTGGTTGTCTCAAAATGTTTCCAGGGGCTGAACGGTGGAAGGGGCTGACTCTGTCCTCCCGGCTCACCGCGTCTCATCTCCTGGACCGTCTGTGTGATGATGCAGTCTGCTGACCTCTTGCTGCATTTCACAGTAATTACATCTACCTAAAATACTCTGTTTAAAAACAAACAAACAAACCCCTGTTTATGAGTAAGGTTGGTGGGAGGATGGGAAGAATCCGAATGTCCTGGCTGAGCTCACTGTTCCTGACATAAAATGGAGTAAATCCAGTACTGTCACTGGGCCCGTGAGTGTTAACAGCAGCTCATGGCAAATTGCACGGGCTGCCCCAGAAGGGCTGGAGCCGAGTCGGAGGGTCAGGCAGGGGAAGCGTAAGGGTTGGCCTTGGTGCCTGCTGAAGCTGGGCAGATGCTGTGGGCCACCCTTGGGACAGCTGGTACAATGGCACGGCTTGAATAGCTCGATGGTGAGGCGTGATGGCAGGGAGGAGAGTGAGCGCTTCTTGAGTTGGGACTCACTGTCTGATTTCAAGTGCTGGTGCCTGAATTTACCAGCTCAATGCATTTATTCCCTTATAACCCTCTCAGCCACCATGGGCTGCGTGTGTCCTGCTTTGTGCCATGTGCGGGATGACAATCCCTTTTTCTGCAAAGGTGAATGGGCTTGGGAAGAACACCAGGTAAAGGGGTGCCATGTACTGCTGCGTTTTGGGTGCAGACATACCCACAAATCTTGCTCCCACCAAATCACAGCATGCAGGGAGAGTTTTACTGGTAAATGGGTGTAAATCTTCAAGCCCTCAAGCTGAAATGTACCATTTGATGAAGTTTCCAGGCACTTTCTGGCCGGTGCAGTGATTTTGTTTTTTTTTTTCCTTCTGATTTTTTCTCCCCCCTTTGCTGGTCTTGCAGCTGCCCAAGGTGCAGCCAGACAAGTGGAGGAGGGTCCCTGCCTGGGCTGCAGCTCCCTCCCTCGCCATTCTTGGGGTGATTTGGGGTTATTTTGCTGTGTCAGTGAGGCAAAGCTGGGCTCTCCAGGGCTGAGGTCAGTGGGACCCGAGGAGGGCTGTGATGGTCTTGAGGCTTTGAAGGGCTTTGCAGCGAGCCCCATCCCCGCTGGAGGGGACGCTGGTGGTGTTCAAGACGAAGGCCTTGCAGCCCTTGCTGTCGTGTGTGCCCGTGTCCCCCCCCAGCCCCAAAGGTCTGTCGTTGTCACAGGGGCTCTGTGCTGCTTTCTGCATGGGGCCGTGTCCGTGAGTCCCTGCAGGGACCTGTCTGTCCTGGCTTCCCCACCAAAGCGCTGCTCCCCCTGGGGAAGGGGAGAGGGGAGTCGTCCGCATACCGCCCCACCGTTGCCTGCCCTGCTGGTGGTGACTCGGCCCTGGGGGTGGCTCAGTTCCCCTCGGGGCTTTCCCCGGCTTGGATCTGGGGCTCAGCAGGGCTTTTGCACCTCTTGGGTGCTGTTCCTTGGGGCCCCCTGCTTTCCCTACCCCTCCCACACAGGCGCGGAGCGGTTCTGGAGAAGGAGCTTTTAATTGAAAAGACAAGAGAAATGTGACTATACTTATTCTATATAACCTGTTTGTGCTATAGCTGTGGTATGGACGCTACGTGGAACGATCCCCCGTGCATCCAGTGCTGCAATAAAGAATGCCTGCTTTCTAAAACTCCAAAATGAGTCTTAGAGAGTTTCTTTGACCGGCTTTTCGGTATCAATATAGAATAAGTAATTGCATATTAATCGAATTAGTATACATATACATAAAAATGATCGCAACTGATTATCTTAGTGCTGGCTACATCTGATCATGCGCAATGAAGGATCCCTTTGAGTCAAAGGGCTGCTTTTGCGACCGCCGACCCATTGAAGTTTTTGCTGGCTGTCCTTGAAGTCTTTATTCTTGTCCTTGTTCTTTGATCTTGAAGCTTAACGCAGTTTCAGTCACATGTGGTCAGTTTCAGCATTGTTCTCATCTAGCGTACAGGAATATCTCATCATAAGAGCAAAAGACTGCAAAACTTATGAAGAATTACTAGTTAATCACTTGACTACACTCTTGTAATTATCTCCCCAGTTACCCTTTGTCTCTTGTTTCAACCATAATGTTAATGTATGATCATTTATCAAATCTCACTTATACAGTCTTCTAGCAGCAAACCAGTTTTCATAGAAGGTACAAAATATTAAAACCATAAAAGTTTGAACAAACCACATGAAATGTATGGACATATGCTATCAAGTTCAGTTATACACACTCGATTTCCAAAGTTCTTCCCCAAAACTATTACTGGGAGTCGCTTATCTCGCACAGTTTCTATCAGGTTGAAGTTCCCCAGCTTCAAATTAAAGGTACAGTGTTCTTTTCTTCTACAGCACATGCCCAAGGCGGGGGGGGGCAGGTGGGAGTAAGTCTTTTGGTCATGAGTTGAGTTGGTGGTCTGATCTCCCCCTGCTGCCTTTACCTTTCCTCTGGTTATCCAAGATTTTTGCTGACTTCGTGCCTATTAGCAGTTTTTCAACTTCTCGGCGCCTCGGGGTAGGATGTTCCCTTCTTCTCAGTCTTTTCGTTCTCCTTCAGGGGCCCAGTCGTTAGCAAGGGCAAAGGATCTCTTATTTCACAAGACCTCTTCTTAAGTAAATCCCTCCTTAAGTCCATGGCTTCTCTCTCCAGTCCATCCTCTTTTGTTACTGTGAAATATGTTCATCTGATTCGTGTCAATATAAACAATGCTAGGGCCGCACAGTAAAATGTGACCCTCACTGTCTATGTAACCTTTAACCATTTTGTGGATCCTTGTCTAACCCCAGGCCGGGAGGAGACAGATGATGTGTGCATAGTTCGTTCTCTTTTTGCCAACCCAAAACCGGTTTTGTTGTTAACTATCCTGGAGGAGAACTGAGGCATTTGGATGTGTGTTTGGCCTCAGGGATTGCAGTGCTTGGGATCTCGATGGGCCATTTGTGGTGTGCATTTGTTGAGGGGGAGGTGTCTGTTGTGAACTTGTTTGGGTTCTGGTGACCGCAGCTGGTGCTGTGCAAGGTGTCGGCTGTCACACAGGATGTCTGCTGTCTGGCGCGAACAGTGGGGAGCCTGGTCAGAGGCAAGTTTTTGGGAGAACTACTGCACCCCCACAACCAGGAGGTGGAGAAGAACACGCCTAGTATGAATATGTAACGAGCGTTAGACTATAAAAGAAGCTGTCTTGTTTTTCACAGCGCGCGTCTTGGTAGAGCAGAAGCTCCAGGCATGCCCAGCGCTGTTTGCTTGCCTTTATTCATTGAATAAATTGTTAACTTTGATTGGAACCCTGTTTGGGACTGAATTCATTTATAACAGTTACTCCTTTGGAATCTAGTAAGATGAAGGCTTGCTGCACCTCTGCTGAGAGAAGCCTCTTGACTGAGGTAAGCACCATTGCAGCCCTTCGCTGCTCTTCTCGGGATCTGCTCCCTCCCTGTTTCGGGGGTTTTTTTTGTGTGGTGGGTTTGGTTTTTTTTGTGTGGCGGGGGAGGGTCCGCAGGGCCGTCTCCTGGGAGAAGCTGCTCGAAGCTCCCCCGGCTCGGAGCCGGACCCGGCTCTGGCCCAGGCCGAGCCCCTCAGCGACGGCGGTAGCGCCTCGGAGAGAAGAGATTTCGGAAGGGGAACGCCCCGTGAGGGAGTCGGGGGAGTGGGACGTGAGAGGAACCCCTCTGCGGATGCCGAGGTCAGGGAAGGAGGAGGGGATGCCCCCGCAGCCCGCGGGGAGGCGGCAGGCTGTCCCCCCCAGCCCGTGGAGGGGAGCGGGGGAGCGGATGTTCCCCAAAATGGCCGCAACTCCCGCGCTGGAGAGGTCTGTGACGGAAGGACTGCACCCTGCCTGTGGAAGGGACCCGCGCTGGAGGAGTCTGTGAGGAACTGCAGCCCGTGGGAAGGACCCACGCTGGAGAAGTTGGTGAGGGGCTGTCTCCCGCGGGAGGGACGGACCCCCCGGCGGAGCAGGGGCCGAGCGCGGAGTCCTCCTCCCCCTGAGGAGGAAGGAGCGGCAGAGACAAGGGGTGAGGAACCGACCCCAGCCCCCGTCCCCGTCCCCTGTTCCCCTGCGCCGCCGGGGGGAGGAGGTGGAGAGAACGGGGAGTGAGTGGAGTTGAGGCGGGAAGGCGGGAGGGCTCCCCGGGGGGAAGCTGTTCTCAGGCTGGGTTTTGCTTCCTCATAGCCTTGTTGTGATTTGATGGGTAGCAGGTTACATTGATCTGGTTTCTTCCCCAGGTTGAGCCTGTCTTGTGACCATGACCGTAAGCGGGGAGTGATCCCTCCCTGTCCTTAAATTTGATGAGCTGTAAGTCAGGTCTTCTGTTCTTCAGGGGTGGGGAGGAGATCTGACTGAAGGGTGCTAATTGTACTTTGTCAGTGGAGCTAGGCTTACAGATGAGGATGGGTTCTCTGAATGACACGCAAGAGGCGCCTGGTGACTCTTGGAAATAAATGTAAAAAGACCATCCATAGAAATATTTTGGCATTTGAATGTCTGCTGGGAAAAGTTGAAATTTCAGCAGAAAAGAAGTATGGTTTTTTGATGCTAGTCCTGCAGTGATATCTCAAATTTAAGCAGTAAGAAACTCAATGATTAATATTGTATTGATTTGGTACTTTGTTTTCTGGTTAGTTCTTTGGCTTAAAATACAGCCAAGCCAATACATGCTAAGCTAGAAGTTAATGTGGAGAGGATGGTTTTTACTGAGATGTGAACACTCCCTGTTCTGTAACCAAATCTTTTTATGGGAAGCATTGTGGTCTTGGACTTGGAATGAGCTGAAAGTTAGTGCTTATTTCCACTTGGAGCTTTATTTTGGGTTTTCAGGCTTAATCCCAAACTGGTGGTGATGCAAAGGTAAAAAGTTCACAGAGCATCTTTGTTTTGCAGACTGCTGAGAGGCTGGACAGTAGGCCTATGAATGTTATTTTGCTGACTGTCTGGTTTTGCAGGGTCTAAATGACAAAACTGCTTGTGGAACACCATTATCGGTGGGCTGACCGGCAACCTCAAGGAGAGTGACCCTAGACCTCCTGAAGAAAGCTTAGCGGATGAACTACCAGCAGTGGACAGTCCTGAGGCATTGGTGAAAACATCTTTCAGGTCTGGCGGATATGAGCTTACTTTGTTTATCCTTGAGAGGATATGTTTTTAAGATTAAGTCTGCAGTGTGGGTTTGGTGGGAGAAATCGGTCCCGAAGGATTCCACAATGCTGCGTATCTGTACTGAACAACAGTGAAAAAAGAGGTCCATAAGTAATGCTGGCTGGACTTGTCCTTTACTTCTCCGACCTCGTTAGCCTTCCTAAAAGATGAAGAACTAGACAGATATAAAGTCTGTAACTAGTCAAAATGGTCAGGAAAGACAGCTCATTCTAGGAAGATGTCTTTGAAGGTTGGCACTGTTTCTTCTGAAAGTGGTTTAGTGATGAAGACTTGCGCTTTAGGTCAGATGATGTGCTTTACTGATGCGAGGGAGAGCTAACCCTTTTCCTGTTGATGTGATGTCTGGAGAAGTGTCTAGCGTTAATTTATTTTGCCAAGGAGAAGGATTCTGGCCAGGGGCTTGCAAGCAAGCGATCACTGCTGTTGTAAAGTGTGTGATAGATCTATTGCTGGGTTTTACCCAGCAATACCTCTTATTTAATCATGTGGACGTACAGTTGTCTGATGTTTCTTGGAGGCATGTTTTCTGAAAATGATTTTCTCAAAGTGAGGTAAACTGGAGAAGCCAAGTGATCTTTGACCAAAATGTGAAAATCGGTATGCCCAGCAAAAGTGGAGTGAGTGGCAGAATTTATTTTTTCCAAGTGTTTTTCGAGCCTTTTTTTGGTTGCTGTTGAAAACCTGCTTTACTTTTCTTTTATAGTAAACGTACATGTGTGCAAGCATGAAATGGTTTTTGCTTTGGATAAATTTCTCTTGACTACAGTGATTTGGATTATACCTCAGTCTGTCAAACTTATTTCAGTCTTCGTAGAATTGTGATTTTGAAGGCGCTGAAGTTCAAGTCATTGTATTAGGTGGTAATTTCAGATAACTTGTTTATACTGCTTGACATTTAAAAACACGTTACCACAAAGTGAGTTGGTCAGTCTATATAAATGAATCTTGTAATTCCATGGGGCATTTTCATTCTTTAATATTTCCATTGAAACGATCCAGGACAAGTGTTTCAGAACCTTTTATGGTTTTATGGTGAGCCGTGGTATTGAATGGCTTTTAAACACTTTGTGTCTCTGGTATTTAAAATGTGTAATTTCAAGAGATCTAACTCTTTTTCAGCTTTCACTTCTTATACCAAGTTCTGGGTATCTGCAGTCCTTAGGTTGCCGTCGCCACGATAATTTCAACCTTTTTATATGCCAAAATAATGTCAGAGTGTTTCAAGTGGCATGATTTGATCATGTGAGTAGGGGTGACTCTTGGAAGAAGTGAGCTTGTATATAGCATGAAGGGTTGGAAAATGTAATTAAGCAAAATAGTTTTGCTCATGCAGTTTAAATGGCTTTATAAACATTACCGAACCTTTGTATTTCACCAGTAGAGCAATTACTGTACAATGTGGCATTTTTGGAGGCTTTTATAGATGGGAATCCAAACAAATTGTTGTTACAAAGTAGATTTTAATTGTCTAGTTTCATAAAGAAAGGAAGCCCCGTGTGCGCTTGAGCTGTGCAGGGGAGCGGAAGAGAAGAGGGTACATTGCAATTACTGTCTAAAGACACGAGAAAATAAAAACACTGTGGTGTTTTTATTGAGTCTGGGATCTTGTTGATATTATGGTACAAACTGGGGCTTAGGAGGCAGTAGCATCTTTTGTATGATGGGCTGCATGTTTGATTATCAAGGTCTTCTGTGGGTGGTGATCTTCAAGTGCTTCCGTGACAGAGTTTGCCTGGTGTGTCTGAGGGTAAGTGATTGCCTGGCAAGCATGGGCTTTCCTTGTTTCTTGTTTACTAGAGGCTAGTGGAAGATCTTGCTACCCTGTTGCCTTTTGGGGACTGAAATGTGCTTTCCAAGTTTTCCGGTTCAGCATGTCTTAATTGGGAATCTGGTGGCTGAATCTCAGGGGGTGCATGGGGCCACGTTGGGCTTGCATGAACTGATTTTACAGAGAGAAAAACCAGGCCTTGCTTTCGAACGTGGCTGCTACGAACTGTAAAATGCAGCGACTCCCTTCCTAGTTCTGATTCACTGCTGTTGGAGCAGTGTATGGTGAAACTATCCCTTCCATGCACAGCTAGAAAGACAATGTCTCTTCAGTGTCAAATGAGTGACACTTGCTTGTGATTGCATAGGTTTTTATGTGAATACATGTAAGCAGCATGAAATCCCAGCTGCCACCTCTTGTATTAGATCTTGTTTTCTACTGTGCGGTACTTATTGTTCTGTAGCTTGGAAAATTAGGAAGAGATCTATGTTTGATTTTGTTCTGCTTCCAGATATGAGCTTGAAACGCATTTAAACATGGTAGGAGAAATGTGACTATTTCAATCATTTGGGTTGTACTTTTCCTGCGGTAATAATCCATCTTTAAGATGTAAAGCAAAACCCAAATGAAACCAACCCCCTCTCTATACCCCGCATAAGTCTAGTGCATGATCCCTCCCTAATGAAAAAGTGTTCTGACGGGTCTTGATTGTCTTATACAATTATTTTACTATCTCTTTTCCGAAGATACCAAGAACCAGCCCCAGATTGGTCTAAACAAGGCTGATTACCTTTCTAAAGATAGAATTGAAAGAGTTTGTAGTATCATCTTGTTTGGAATATTGCAATGAGGGAGCAGTTGTGAGTAATTTTGTGTCTTGACTAGTTCTACTACTCCAGTGCTTAAAATGTAGATTTAAAAGCCATTCTCACTGGCATTTAGTCTATTTGTCTAGTAAAGGCAGGGGAGGCCCCAACTTGAATTACATTTGAAAATACAGTGGAATATGGAGAATGGTGGATTATCTCCTTCTGACAAGGGAAAAAAGTATCATGAGACACATAGAAGTGATTAGCTTCTTGGCCCACACTTTATGCAACAAACCCGATATATCCACTGTCTTTCTCTGCACCAAGGTGCAAGTTCACAATTACAGGGGCTGTGATCCCTCTCTTTTTGAATAGCTGTGCATGGATCAGCATCCATGTACGTACAATTGTTGGCAGTGGCTGTGGACTGATGCCAGTGTGGAATATTAGGTGGTGGGCGTACAGCCTTGGCAGGGCTGCGTGGTCTGGCTGTTGGCTGGAGATGTCAGCGGTTGCTGACACTGAAGCCTGTAACTCAAACTCTCTTCCTGGATCTGCTTTTTGATCTGCTTGGTCCCTGTAAAGAGTAGTGGTGCTATTGTTCTTGGTAAGAATTAACAGTGGTAATTACTGAGCTCTTTGGGAGACTGTGTAGTAACTTTACAGCCTGCTTTAGCTTCTGTGTGCTGCTGCCTGGCAGCGCTACCCAAGCAGGCATTTTGATAATGCTGGGCTGGCACCCAGCAGGGGGAGCAGAGAAACGAGAGACAGTTTGGGTGCTGTTCTCCCAATACCACCTAGAAGTTTGTGGAAGTGCTTTATATTGGAGGATAGGAGAGAAACTGCTGCGTTTGTCCCCAGACTGCTGCCTGGAGTGAACCAAGTCACCAGGGTGGCACTGCTCCAGCTGAAAACTTGATGTGTCCAAGATGTCATCATTTCTGCTAGACTTGTTTGATTTTGATGTACGGGAGAGATGGGCTGTTCTTTTGAGTTCGAAGACCTGGGACACTGGATTGGGGTATATGACTGTGGTGGTGCTTATGGGATGTAATGGCTGTGCTGGATCTTGTGGCAGGAGAGATCCCATGGTGCAAGGTGACGGTGACATCCAGGGAGGAATGGAGATGCTCGTCTGAGACAAAATGTTCAGTGCAACCTGCCATCCTGGTCCAGGGCCTGTGTGACAGCTGAAGTTGGTCTGGAATTGTGGAGTAGTCCAGCTGGCTCCATCTAGCACGTGGGGGCTTGGGGCAGCAGTGATTCCAAAGTGATCAATCAGGGTGGCAGGCAGCTGAAGAGTCAGCAGGTGAGGCAAAGACCCTCTGTCCTGTACCAGAAAAGCCTTACAGGACACCTATGTAGCTATACTGAACTAGGAAGTGATCTATATCATCTGTTACTGAGGCCATATGTCCTGGGAACCAGAAAGGCAGATTGAGTTCCTTCAAGCTCAGAGTGTTTTTAAGCTCAAGGCTTGCATGGGTTCTTAATTGCTGTCACCTTTCAAAATACTTTTAGCTTGAGACTGGTAACACCCCTGCTTACCTTAATAGCTGCTTTTCCTGTGTCAGCTGCAAAGTTTCTTTATCTTTCCAAGGACAGTTTGCTTTGCTTCCCTTATCTGCTTCTGTTCTGCTTTGGGAGTCTTAAATCGCCCTGGCAGCAAATCTTCCTGTATTTTGGGTTTGGTTGTGAGTGATGTAAACTGTTGCTCGTGCCAGCTACTGGCCATTTGATTGACAGGATAGAGAGGATACTGCAGCGTTCCAAATGCGAAAACTTCAGTCACAGCACCGTGTGCTGGGAGTCAGCCCACGAGGCTCAATCATGTGGGTCAAGGTGGCATCAGTGGGAATAAGGGGTATGAGCCAGCCTTCCCCCTACTTTGCCTGAGTCCTAGCAAGAGTCCATCTCTAGTGACCTGGTGGAGAGGGACCTGCAGGACTCCTTTAGCACCTCTCACGTTTTGACACTCTCTGCCAGCACCAAAGCTTGGCTGTAGCTACCTAAGCTAGTATGTGAGGTCTGAAAATCAGAGAGGGAGGTGATGCTATGCGGGAGAGCTGTGACCATGACCGCAGAAGAACAGGAGTTGAGGGCTAGTCGTGGGGTAGAATAAAGCCCACCTTCCCTCCCAGGTCTCAGTATTTGTTTATTGCCTTTTTTATTTGGATTTTCTTCTTGTTTTTTTAAAGAACACACAAAAATGAGAGATGAATCTCACTTGCCCTAACTTGTTAAAAAAAAACCCAAACATTTTCTCATTGTTTTTTGTACCCATCTCCTGCAGATTCAGGTCTCGCTAAACATCAAAATGTAAGCAGTCTCTCTGAAAACCACCCTTCTCAACATCTTTTTCAATCCAGACTTGTTATAAGGCACTTTACTTGCATTAAACTTAAATTCATCGGTGTTGTATTCAAACCTGTTGCTTCTTCCTGTTATTTATTGGTAGTCATTATGACGAATAAGAAGGGAAAAGTCTTCTGTTCATTAAGGAAATGGCTCCCATATCATTTGTCTCTCTTGTCTCTTCTTTTAATTGTGCCTCCCTTCTAGGTGCATGTCATGCTTTGTGAGAGCTGTGCACTGTTTTCTTGGTAGATTGAGACTTATGAGTCAGAGGGGGAATGATCAGAGGAGAAAGATTTATCCCAGTTACTGTTCAAAGGCTGCATTCTCTCTCTCTTTGCGTATATCCACAGGGGTCCAGGAAGAAGGTGTTTTTTCAGGCAGTTGAAAGAGAAATGGACTTCTCTGTCTTTTGGTTTGGGGGTTTTTTTGGTGTCCCAGTCTTCTTGTTCTTCATAGGATAGATGTATTATTGATGACAAGCAAAGCCAGAGATTCTGTCCCTGTAAATATCAGACACATGAAAAGACCCAAGTTGAGAAATTCAGATGGACTGTGGAGGCATGGAGGCAGCAGTGTTTTTGGATTACCATATTCCCCAGTGGATATCTGCAAGTGCTGCAAAAGAAAGAAACAACACGGAGAAAATGTAGGATGTGACTGATGCGCAGTTATCCCATGTGCTGCCAAGCAGAGACAGTCTGTGACTTCTGTGTCCAGAGGGACTGTTTATTAAGGAGAAAATGTACAATTGTTTTGTGTCTCCTTCAAGTGGCTTGGATTACGCGGCTTTGCGTGCTCACAGCAGCATAATTCCTCTGGGAATGTCCACCCAAGGAGAACCGATGTGGATGTGCAGAGCTCTGAGGTGTCCTGGGAGCTGTGGAGTGGCAGGGCTGCAGGGCAGTAGGAGCATTTCTTTGCTCCCGCATGATGCAGAGGCTGCATGCAGAAACATAATACCAAATTATAGATCTTTGTGGGTCCCAAGCAGTGTGAAAAATCTGCCCGTTGTCCTTTTAGGCAATAGTGGGGTGGAGGAAGAGATCTCCATAGCCATACCTGGTCTATGGTTTTTTTCCATGTGGGCAATGAAAGGATATGCCTTGGCATTTTTTAAATCAGCATTTTCTACTTGTGTGTTTTTCCATCCAGCCTGAATTTTCAGTGATGTTAAAGCATCTTTTTACCTTCCCTGGTAATGGAAAAGAGTCTACACTGGCACATATCGCATTGTACCCACCTCAGGAACATTGCGCTCGGTGAAAGACCTGTGATGTAAATGAGCATCAGACTGGTGGATTTACAGGCGAGGGATGTTTTGGAGTTGCACATACAACTGGACTGCTGTAAAACTTAGAGATGTTTTAAAACTAAAAAAGTGTTTTTAAAACCTGAAATCAGTTGTTTGTTTTGAGTGGGCCCACGTTTAGAGATGGAAATATTGAGTACAGTGTAAAACAGTTGGAATTACAGAAATGAAGGATCTCACCCAACTGGCTTACCAGTGGTGGAGATGTAAGGATAAAAATGAAACAAATTGCAAAATAACCTCTTAACACTTTGTTGTACGTGTGACAGACAAATCGCTGATCTACCTGTGCTGATTCCCATTTCTCTATTATTCATGTACAAAACCTCACACTCTCCAGAGTGCGTGAAAGATGGTCAGCCTTTCAAGCCATATAACTGCGTAATTTTTGTAGTAATCACAGAGCAATAACTTGAAATAACACTCAGGGTTGGTGAAAACAGCATTGGACTCTAGTCTTTCTGTTGTCGTCTTCACCTCTGGAAAGAAACTAAAACTATAAGGTGTGTTGCAGTGAAGCTTACAACTTGCAGTTGAGTGAGTAGGTGTATACTTGTTCTCTCACATTGAGATATGTTTCTTCAGCTATGAAATAAATAACTGATCATTTGAAATGAACACATGCATATGTATTTTATAATCTGAGATATGTAGTTACAGGACAGTAAGTTCCATGCTGGTGGATAGCAGTATAACGATAATATACAGCAGGTTTTTCCAATAGCTCAGCTAAGTTTATGACTAGAAAACTTGCTTCCAACAATTACAAACTGAGATTCAGAAGAAAAAAAGCCATCAGTACAGTGTGAAGTATTTTCAATGCTAAACTGTGTGCATGTGTTTTTCCTTTGAAGGCAGGGCTACAAACCATGCAGAAACACACAAGCATAGTTGAAGAGCTGCTGACATTTACTACTTCCTGGTAATTTCTTCTGGAAAAACAAACAAAACCCCCATCAAGCCAAAACACACCCTAAGGGGCAATACACTTGTATTTGTCAAGTATGTACAAGTGAAGAAGGACTGTTAAGTACTCAGCTCAAAGGAGTCTTCTTAGCTGCAGATTTTTGAAAACAGTTAATAAAAGCGGCAGCTCTTGCTCTTGAGAAGAGTACTGTCCAGTTTCAGAAGGCAAATCCTTTTCCGCTTTCTCCCTTCTCACCCAGTAAATTCACTGTATCGCGTGAATCTTAGTCCTGTGTTTGTCTACGCTGTGGATAGAGGATGCAGCATCCATCCTGGATGCACCAAATGAGGCTGTTTTACCCACCTTGTTAGCCTTTGCACAGGCATTGTCTCACAAATGCCAGATTCTGTATGTGTGGGTACCTGTGGGAATCATATGTATACCTAAGGGTTGACCAGTTGATGTTGCCAAAATGAGACGGTATTCAAAGCTAGCTGCGATGAAAATAGCCCTACTAAGATAAGTTGCTTTAAATGACTATGCGTATATGAACGAGTGAATATTGATAAGCAATGCAGGTAATTAAGAAAGTGTATAAGAAAGGTCTCTGTGCATACAGAATGTCTAGCACAGGATGCACGTTAGGCACCTATCCATCAGGTAATTTTAGGAGAGCTTGAACTAAAGCAGACTATTTTTATTTTCTTTAAAACACTGAGCTTTATTTTTGTTAATACATCTGCCAAGGTTTTGATTAATTTTAGACGTTCTGATCGATTTTAGACGTTCTGATCTCTAACTTGCCTAGTGTTTCAAGCTAAAGAGAACAAGCTTAATCTATGAATATTTACCTTCTGCAACCTGGTAATACTTTCTACATCAGCTTTTATGGTATGCAGTTTAGTTATGGAACAGCTGCGTAACATATAAGTGTACTAAGGCAAGGTGTGTGGTACCGTGGGGTATTTTCCAAAGTATGACAGGTAGAGGGGAAAAGCGTATTTTTGCATTGGGAAACTTGCTCTGCCGCTGTGCTTCTTGGCCAATGATGCACGAAAGGCGCTCTCGTGCTGGCCCTGCGCTTGATTTGCATGCAGGGAGAGGTGAAAAGTGGCAGCTCCCGGTGGGGCAGTGAGCCTGGAGCCCTTCCAAGCACAGGCTGTTTTGCCCAAGCCAGAACCCCTGGGGAAATGGAGCTAAGGGAAGAGCAGAGCTCGCTCCCGCTCCAGACTTGCACCGGGCAAGAGAGCCCAAGAGAGCCAGGGCACGAGCGGTGCCTTGGAGGTGCAAGAGCAGCAGGCAAGGACCTAGCCGAAAGGGCCCAGAGGAGCCCTGACAAGGGGCTGTGCTCAGTGCTACAGAGGACAAGAAGCAACCCCCTGGGAGCATCCCTTGGAGCCCGCCGTGGGAGTCAGAAAGCTTCCTCCCCCCGGACGCAGGGCACGAGGGCCACCTTCGTGGAGCATGAGCAGCGGGCACCTAGCCACAAGGGCCCAAAGGAGCCCTGGTGAGGGGCTGTGCTCAGTGCTGCAGAGGAAGGCAAAAAACCCCTGGGGACACTTGCTAGCCCACCGTGGGGGAAAAAAAGCCTTCCTCTCCCCAGCTGCAGGGCACGAGAGGCCATCTTCGTGGTGCACGAGCAGCGGGCAGTAACCTAGCCACGACAGACGAGAGGAGCCCTGACAAGTGGTCCTGCTCAGTGCTGCAGAGGAAGGCAAAAAACCCCCGGGGCCCAGTGCCAATCTGCGCCGGGGGAAAATTCCTTCCTGACCCCAGAGCTGGCAATCGGCTATTCCCTGAGCACGTGAGCAACACCTGCCTCCTGGTCCCACAGGCTGGTCATGCCTGCCAGAAGATGCCCGAGCCCTGTTCTCCCTCAACCTGGAGCCATCTCAGGGGCTTCCGAGAGTGGCCAAATGCCCCCAGCCTGATCGACCTTGGGGGCAAGAATCCTTCCCGTGCCTTCGGGCCACCAGCGGGTGCTCCAAGGCACTGGGACCCCGGCAACATCTCTGCATCCTGCTTCTTACGGCTGCTGCGACTGGTTCCGCAGAGAGTGAGGACGGCGAGCTCTGCAGTGCTCCTCAAGAAGGCATTCCCTTGGTCTTGCCACAGCTCTCCATCCAAAAAAGCCTGAGGGCCTCGGGCACCTCCAGGGCTTGGTGGTTCTTCTCGTCTCCAGCAGCCCGGTGCAGCCTCCAGTCGTCCTCCCCCCTCAGCCCCCTCCAACTAATTCCAGCAGCTCCTGGCGGACTTCATCTCGGATGTCTCTGGGGCACCTGCCAGGCAGACTGGGGGTGGGACAGGGGAGGCTGCCCCTTTTATAGTGCTCCGGGGCATTGTGACTGCTGCGTTGCCGGGTGGTGGCACTGCGACGGGGCGGGGGGGGGGGGGGGGGCCCTCCGTGCGCAGCGCTGCCTGCCGCCCCTCGGCCCAGCATCCTTCGGAGGAAGGCCTTTGGGGTGCCGGCCACGGGGGCTGTGTTGCGTTACCGAGTCCACAAGTTTGGCAGAAAATAAACGGCCTTGCATTCCAGCTTATCCTCGGATGTCAGAGGGGCTGGGGGCGGCTGGGTTTAATTTCTGAGTGATGTCCAATTTGACGCTCTAAGGGCGGTCGCATTCAATGTGCTGAACTATCACAATGACGGATGCACTTAATAGCCTACTGCGCTCTCGGCTTAGCCGCGTTCAACGCACGAGAATGACCAGACTTGGGGAGGTTGGTTGCGCTAACGAACTATCACAACTAGGTGAATGAGCAGCGCAGCTTATTAGAGCAACAGGACAGGTTCTTTTGGATTGCCCGTGATAAATAGACTGTCTGCAAAGCACGTGCAGGTGGCAATGCAGTCGACTACAAGCGCATGAAATGATGAAAGAAAAAAGCTCTAAAGAGTTCTAAGTTTCCCGGGGAAGCACTCGGTACAGCCGAGCATTCGAATCTCACGCAAGAGGCGTCCCGGGGGGGACGGGGACAGGCTCAGCCCGTCAAGCGATCCCAGAAGTCAGCGGTGTCCTCCTGACTTGTCTATGGTGGTGTCTTCCCTAACATTTCTCCTCTCTTGAGCCCTTTTATATTTTCCGATTTTTTAGGTGGAGCTGGAGTGACTCTAGTCATACATACCTTTCCTTTGATTGGTATAAAGTTCTCTTGCTTTGCTTTTAAAGGTGTATGCTAGAGAAAATTCAGATCGCATGCTGAGTGGGGGGGTGGTCGCACCTTGGAGGTGGGTACCTTTGGGGATGGAGGTGTGTTTTGGTGTTGTAATGAGCAAAGTTCACCCAGAGGACCTGCTGTTGCGTGTCAGTACCCCAGAAGTGGGCACGTGTGGTATAAACCAGAAGCGTAGGGCGTTAGCTCGACAGAACCGCCGTTATTTTACCTCCTTGCTTCAGTGGATGCAATGCAGGGACCAAGCGTTCTTGTTCCGATCGTTCCGGTTGCCTACCCCTGCAATCACAGAGCCTGGCCGCGCGGTCTCAGCTCCGCTCCGCCCTCCGTGTTCCTTTTCAGAGTCAGTGTACGGAGCTCCCCTGGTGTTGCTGAGGTCTAAAGTTGCAGGTCACGTTGCTTAGGGAACTGCCACGGAACCGATTCTTTACATGTGCACTGCGTTCCTCCCTGGAGGTTCCCCTTCCCTTGAGGGGCGGGGGGGGGGGCGTGTGTCATACCAACAAGTCACCTCCAGCAATCATTCCATGGGCTGTCACTGTGCCCAGGAGGCCCGGGGGTCTCTCCCTGCCCTTGGCGGCCATGCCCTGGGCCCAGGTGCTGGGTGTCCCTGACGCCTGCTCTGCCACTCGGCTCCCAAGGCCAAGCCTGGTGCTGTTCCTCTTCTCTTGGGCCATGGCAGGAACCAAGCGTGCAGCGCAGAGACCACCCCTATTAGCTGTCCCCTCTCTGCGCCAGAGCTAAAGCCTGTGCGGCCCCGCAGCCAGGAGGAGCGGGGACTTGATGTGGCTGGACACGACCCCTTTTCTTGGGGCGTAAGGGGGGGTGATTTTGGCAGCTGCAGCCCAGAGGAAAGCCAAAGGGTAACCAGAGCCCGAGGCTGGGATGGTGGGTGCCAACAGCCCGCCGTGGAAGTAAGCCGGGCTTTGAGAAACAAGTGCGCGGAGGTGAGCCCGGTGTGGTGGAAGGAAAGGTTGGTCGCATTCAGACCTGGACTGTTTGGATCCGTGACCAAAGGCCAGCCAGGCAAACGGCAGCTCTTCCAAACTGTCAAAATAGCCCATTGCTGCTGTCGCCATCACGTCCCCTTGTCCCACTGAAACCAAGCTGCACAGCCTCTCTGTTCAATGCACGCGTTGGCCATGTTTCTACAGGATACAAAACGCGCTTCAGCCACGGGGTGAAAGCTTCAGAGCTCCTTTGTGACTTGAACCCTTCCGAGAGTTCTTTGCCTACCTCGGTTTGTGGGAAGATGTTCGGATCTTACCTCAAACCCTGGCAAGTCTCCTTTTCCTTTAGGATTTAGTATTTTGAGTACTGAGAGATTAAGAGAGGTACTCTCCTTTCCATTTTGTGCGTTGGTGCCAAAATTGATCTGTACCTGCAGACTAATGTAAATAAGGGCATCTATGCCACAGACATTCCTTTGGTTGTTGTGATGCCAGAGGTGAAAGACAGGGGTTTGGTTCCCTCTGCAGGAACTCTGCAGAGATGCAGAGAGCATGCATGGTTTCCTCACCGTTCCTTATGAGCGCACCAAGGGACATTTGCTACCACACTGTCAGGGAAGGTTTGGACTTGGCGTGAGGAGACATTTCTTTCCCAAGAGGGTGGTCACACCCTGAAGCAGGCTTCCTGGAGAGGTGGTGGATGCCCCATGCCTGTCAGTGTTGAAGAGGCATTTGGACAATGCCCTTAATACCATGCTTGGAACTTTTGGCCAGCCTTGAAGCCGTCAGGCAAGCGGACTAGTAGGGACTCGTAGGTCCCTTCCAGCTGAACTATGCTACTCTCATTCAGAATGTGAACAGAGAAAAAGAAATAGTGTTTCCTACTTTGTTTTAATTTGACAGAAAGTAATTTAAAGGTGCCTTGTCCAAAGTTGCATAGCAGTTTAGCAATTGCATTTTAAAATGTTGTTTTGGCAGTCGAAGAAATTACAGTGCCAATAGAGCTGTTGAGGAAAAAAAAGGAGTAGTTTTTCAGAGGATGTGTGCAGGGCTCTAGGAAAACATCTTTAAAGAGTCTGTGGGTGTTTCCCATGGAAAGCACTGATTTTGTTTGAAAGCTAAGGCTCTTTCAGCTTGGGAATCTTCTAGTTTTACAGCAAAAACTTAGTATTTCTCAGAGGAAACAGGGACTTGTACAAACTGAGTTGAATCCTCAGCTTCCCATTTTAAAATGTGTTTAAGGGAAATGTACCATCAGGCCACAACTGTGCAATGGCATTAGTCCTGAAGTTGATCCCAATGGCATTAGTCCCTAAATTAATCCCAGATGGATACCAGTTCACAAGGAAGCCATCTACTTGGTTGTCTGATTTATGAAATCTCCCCTGGCATGTAAGGCTCACATTGAATCCCATCCTACCATCACCTTTAACACACTTGTTTTACCCATGCTTTTATGCTTCATAAAACGAGGTTCCATAAGTGTTAGCAACTCCAAGTCAGCACCAATTCTTTTGATAAAAATAACCTGCTATGATTGTCTGAGCAATCATAGTTAAATTATACCACCGCTTCCATACAGTTCTGTAACAATATTCCTCTAGTGGTTCTGATACAACAGAGCTTCTTTATCTAATAGTTAATGTTAACATACTTCGATAAGTAAGAAACACATAGATCGATACACTTTTCCAGGGGAAAATATTTTAAAGATTGTACATTAGTATAAATAAAGAGGCAAAACCCCTCAAAGTCTGGAGATGCAAAAGTGCTTCTTTGCAAGAGGGTTTTCATCCACTCTTACTTAAGTCAACTGAAGGGAAGATCTGAATAAAGCCACGGTGCCTTCTCCCACCTTACTCTGACCATTCACTGAGATCCAGTGCTTAGCGCTGTTCCCAAACAGTTTCCACTGAGACTGGATGAACTGTCAGATGCTACCATTATTTATAAACTTAAGCTCCCAGTCTCTCCTGCCATTTCAACATCCACTTCTTCCCTTTCTGATAAGGCATGAATCATCATCAGTCCATTAACAAACTAAACATTGCATAGACTCATAGAAGTACACGGGTGACTATCGTTACATCTGCCTCGATATTAGAGGGATCAGAACTGCAAAAATACCTGCAGTTAGCAAATATTCATGTTGCATTTATGAGCATTTTCATTCCAGTACACACATTATGAAACAATATTATCGTGGTAGGAAGGATGGGTAGGTATTCCAGCAAGGAAGACTGCTTGGCTGCTATATTAATAACTTATATCATAGTGCAGTAATCCTGTGCTCTACAGATTCTCAGACTGGTTCATTGGAGGGGGAAAAAAGTGTATGGCTTCAAACAGCTTGCAGTATTGGGTCAAAAAAGGCACAGATGTTGCAGCAAATCCTTGAAACAACATAAACTCACCATGCTCGTCTGAGCTTATCCAAAAAAGTATTCACCGTGGCCAGACCAAGGGTTCTGTGCTGTGCCTGGCTAATTCAACAGCAGGGCACCCTGCTTGGGAGAACCACTAATCCTCAAACGTAGCATTAAAGAAGATGAGACCAAGGCTACAGAGACTTTTGTGAAACTGAGCATAAGAAAAGAATCATACCTTCCTGAGCCTCAAAAGAATTTCTACAAAATCTTAGATATTTCTGCGATGACTTCAGAAGATAATCTTACAGCAAGTGACTCCTAACAGAATTTTCAGATGCCTTTAGGAATAAGGAAGGACTCTAGTAATCTCTCACCCTCGCATGCAGTCTCGAGAAAGCATATGCCTGAGAAACAGAGGAAAACCAGAGTGAGGAGATGGCCAAGTCGAGAACGTTATTCGCAGTCGCTGCTCTCATTTGACCAGATCAAGACTGGCAGAGTGTTAGCAGAGGTACGGAATAGATGTGAAAGCCTCAGACGTTTCTGACTAGTGGGTAACACTGTGGGATGTAAATGGTAAGACTGTATGCATTTTTTTTCGCAGCACAGTAGAAAGTGAAGTTAAAAATATCAAATCCACCAGACCAAAAAGATTTCCATCCTACTCAAGTTATGAGAGAAAAAAATCCTCTCAGAAGATTGAAAGAGATGTACTCCATAAACACGCACATCTGTGGTTCCCAAGCCCATCGTTGAAAACTTCTGTCATCAGTTTATTTTCTCCCATGGGTCTTCTCCAATTCAGTAGCTGACATTTATTGAAGGTGGGCAGGGCCCCGTGAACTCTACTGTGGCACTGCAGACAAATCTAAACATCATCTTTACTCACAAATTTCCATTGTGTTTTAGTTGCTGCTAAGTAGCACTTATCCTAAGTTAAGGATTTTTCACTTTCCCATGGTCTGCCAGCAAGCAGGTGCACAAGCTGGGAGGGAGCACAGCCAGGACCACTGACCAAACTAGCCAAAGGGTGTTGGGGATTTCTTGGCTGGGCAAAGGTATGTGAGCAATCCAGCCGCTATGTGGGAACGAAGTATACATTTACAAAATACTGTGTCCTTGTGCGCTGGGAAAAAAAAGAAGATAAGAAGAGCCTGGCCTTACAAGCAACACCTGGATGCTGAAGAAGGAGATAAGTAACTGCATCCATTGTGACCTTGGCAAGGTTTCATAGACAACTTTGAGAAAGTTCCCATGAGAAAATTGCGGAACCTACATAGCTGCAAACCACAAGTAGGTGTGTTTTAGTAATGAATAAACATTAGCAATGTACCAATAATATTAGGACTAGTAGGCATAATTATCGTAAACTGTATAAATATGAGCTATCCGTGCAAGTAAAGTGAATCACTTCTATCACTCATATTGAGTCGACTTTTGTGCATTCCTCCGCCGCTCGCAACCCTCAAATCTGTTAGGCCGAGAAACAGACGGAGGGCTTCTCAAATCTGCTCATAAGACTCGGCGGAGCAGACGGAGACGGGAGGGACGGAGCAGGCTTGATTACAGCCGTTCCTCCCGACAAATGGCGCCCGAACAGGGACCAGAAAACAAGGAATAGGAGCGGCGGACACTGAGAAGCACCGGTAGCAGCGACCGGGGGGCAAAAGATTAACCGAACGCTGATCGTCTTGGTTGGTGTGTTAATTCTCGTGCCTGGACCGTCCAAAAGGGGTTCGCCGTCAGTGAGGGCTGCTGGAAAAGGCTGCAAAGACTTTTACTAATCGAGGTGCATTAATCAAGGAGCACCAGGAAGCCGGCCAGCAAAGGATCTACAGGTAGCCCTAAAATTATTACAGTGCTTTTTAGAAAAGCGGGGAGTAAATTGCATTAAGCAAGTTTCGGGATTAGTTATTTTAGGTCATGTTAAGGGATGCTTTAAAAATTCAGATTCATTATTTGAGAAAAGTGAATGGTGTAAATTAGGAGATGTATTATGGGATCTGGTAATTGATGATGATAAATCAGCTAAAAAACTGATGAAACCTTGGCGGGAGATAATTAACAGCGTTAAACGGTAGAAAGAAATCTCGCGGCAGTGGCCATAGAACGGCTGCGGGGGTTGGAGACTGTGGCAGAGGAGGAAACACCCCCCCACTGGGGAAATCAGGTGCCCTTGCCGGGAGAACGGACTAAGCCTCCTGAGCCTTTGCCTGAGCCTATGCCTGCTGAGCCGTCACCCGCACCCCCTCCGGCGCTTCCTCCTCCCTTTCTTTTCCGCCCCCCCCCCCTCCGCCGCCTTGCAGCGGCCCGTGTCCGCCGGCCATGGAGCGGCCACCGCCTGGCGCTGCCGCGGCTGGCCCCCGGGCAGAACCATCCGCGCCCGTTCATCCATCCCGCCTCTCGGAACTGGAGACGGTAAAACCAACTGCGCCCGCGATAGACGCGGAGTCGCCTGCAGTAGCCGCTGCGGGCGAGAAACAGAGACATTGGAGGGGAGTAATAAAAGATGCCATTATAGAAAGGACTATGCTCCAAACATTCCCAGTTATTACATTAAATGGACAGAAAAAATGGGAAGCATTTGACTGGAAGGTCATTGAAAAATTAAAGAATGCTGTGAGTCAGTACGAAATCAAATCTGCGTTAGCTCACCAAATACTGCGATTCATTTTTTCTGCTGATACGCTGATACCTCAAGATATTAAACAGATAGCACGGTTAGTTTCAGAGCCCTCCAAAATGCTAGTGTTTTTCCGACAGTGGGAGAAGTTCGGTGATCGGGAACAAACAACACCACAACAAACAGATCCCTTATGGGGAGTAACCACACAAATGCTGATGAGTATTGAACCCTTCACATCAGGGAACGCTCAGTTACAACGTATCACTGAGGTTCATTACCCATCACAGATATTGGCATATCAAGCTTTTCTTACCATACCAGACAATATGCAAAGCCATACTTTTACTCAGGTGAAACAGGAGCATAATGAACCTTTCGCACAGTTTCTTTATAGACTGCATAGGACAATCTACGACCACCATGACATGAACGAGGGCATGAAAGAAAACATGCAGCTCCACAGGGAGCTACAAAGAAACGCAAGGCCAGTAAGACACCCTTGGTCAAGTGTTTTAACTGTGGCAAACATGGACACATTAAAAGCAAATGTACAGCTTCTGCTAAGAAAGATGACAATACCACCAAGAATACAGGAAGAAGGGAAACTTTACACTGCGCATGAGGAGAATGCGGGCAGTGTGAGGAATTTAAGATAAGGATAGTAACTGAGAGATGTAACGGGCAAAACATGGACTGAACGCAGCTAGAGAGTTAAGAGCTGCTTGATGAGTGAGGAATTTTTGTTGTTGTAATCGTGGTGAAGGGACAAGGGGTGGATTGTGTGTAAATTGTCCACTTTTTGTTGGTTTTGTGATGATATTATTTTGATTTTGATGTGGGGAATTCTTTTGTTGATGTAAGTGAAGATTTTGTGTGATGAATGTAGATTTTAATGATAGTTCTTGGAAATGTGATGCACAGAGGCGAGGGGTGGAATGTATTGGTTTTGTGTGGCAAAATTTTGGTAGCAGAGAGGGGTTACAGGGGTGGCTTCTGTAAAAAGCTGCTGGAAACTTCCCCTGTGTTTGAGAGAGAGCGAGCCCATACCAGCCGGCTCTAAGGCGGACCTGCCGCCGGCCAAGGCCGAGCCAATCAGTGATAGTGGTAACACCTCTGTGATAACATTTTTAAGAAGGAAAAAAAGTTGGGAGAGTGAGAAACAGGTGCCGGAGCAGATATCCACCTGCAGCCCGTGGAGGACCCCACGCTGGAGCAGGTGGGTTCCCGAAGGAGGCTGTGACCCCACCAGATCCATCACTGCAGGGAGCTCCGGAGTGGATGTGGAAACCGCAGTACACATACAACATAAAGGGACTATTGGGGTTTGGGCTTAGTGCATTTATGATGGGGTGATCTTCAACAGCTTTAAAAGGAATTTTGGTAGTCCCAAGGCTTATTAATACAGATTTTTGTGGGACTGTGAATATTATGATTCTTGTTTTAATCCCTCCTGTTTCTGTTCCTAAAGGTACCAGAATAACACAACTAGTTCCATTCAGGTCGTGTGTTCCAAACCCAGGTGAAGTACAACGTGGAAATGGTGAATTCGGCTCCACAGGGAAACCACAGGTATACCTTGCCATGGACATAACAAAAGGTAAACCAGAAAAGATAGTGCAATTGGAAAGGCCTGACAGAGTTATCATCAAGAAACTGATAACAATCAATACAGGAGCTGGTGTTATGATTATTTCACGATATATTTGGCCTCCATCATGGCCATTGATCAATCCAAATTTTGGCATTGCAGGGATAGGGGGCACACAAGCCACCTTAATAAGTCAGTTACCGATTACATTTGTGTTCCCCTACGGTGACAACGTTACGATGCGTCCGTACGTCATGACTACCCCAGCTGAATTGTTTGGCCTCATAGGCCGTGATTTATTGAGCCAAATGAAGGCAATGTTAGTGACCCATCCTTTTTAGAAGCAGTCACTGAGGAACAGCCAATCCTGAAAATTAGCTAGAAAACAGATGAGCCTGTTTGGATTGATCAGTAGCCGCTAAATTCTGAAAAGCTGCTAAAAGGTACAAGAGTTAGTTAAGGACCAATTGAGAGCGGGACATGTTGTTCCTTCCACTAGTCCATGGAATACACCAATATTTACCATTCCCAAGAAAACTGGGAAATGGAGACTGTTACATGATCTCAGAACTGTGAATGCAGTGATGCACAGTATGGGAGCCCTGCAGCCAGGTTTGCCATCTCCAGTTATGCTTCCAAAATAATGGGATTTGTTAATTATAAATCTAAAGGATTGTTTTTTCACCATTCCCTTACACCCAGATGACACTGAATGGTTTGCCTTTTCGGTACCATCGATTAACAAGGCAGAGCCCTATAAGAAATACCATTGAGTTGTGTTACCGCAAGGAATGTGCAATTCCCCCACGATGTGTCAAGTATATGTGGCCTAGGCATTAGAACCTGTAAGAAAGCAGTTTCCTCAGTTACATTTTGATAACAAGAAGGAACTTGCCACAGGATGAAATTTTAACTCAGTTGCAAGACATCTTAAGCCATCGCGGAGTAATAATTGCTCCTGAAAAGGTGCAAAAGACAGCACCTTGGAAGTATTTGGGGTGGCACATAGATGTTAGCAATGTTAGAAATTTCAACAGTACATGATGTCCAGAAGCTTGTGGGAGACATCCAGTGGGTGCAAAATCTTTGCGGTATCACTGATAACAATATAGCCCCTCTGGTAGAACTCTTGGGTTTGAGTGCATGTGTACATTGATACCTATCCTGCTGCCATGTGGGCCACGGTACAAGCTGGAGAAAAAGCCTTACATATTGAATGACATCTTCACGCTTCTTTTGCAGTGCTGGGTGTGCCTAAAGAAATTAAGACAAACAACGGTCCAGCTTATGGTTCTACACAATTTGCTCAATTTTATAATTTGTAGAAAATTCACCATGGTACGGGTATTCCACATCTTCCCACAGGACAAGCTATTGTCAAACAAGCCAACCAAACCTAAAAGAGCATGCTGCAAAAACAAAAAGGGGGAACCCAGGGCTTACTCCCAGAGGAACGATTGGCCAAAGCCTTATTTGTGCTAAATTATCTTAGATTGACAGGTGATCACAAAGACCCACCAATGGTAGTGCATCATGCTCTTTTACAGGCGGAAAGGACACATCAAAGTACAGGAATCATGGTAATGTATAAGGACCCAGAGTCCGGGAAACGGTGCGGACCAGCAGAAGTAAAACTTACTGGGAGAGGGTATATGTGTCTGCTTACAGATCGAGGCCTTTGCTGGATCCCGGCTAAGTGGGTCAAGCCATGGGTTCGTAGTGATGCTGGACCCGGAATCGTCCCAATGGCAACTGGCACGGCACCGGCGGGTGCTGGAGCCACTGATCCGACAGATTCCGACTAATAGAATATTACACTTTAGAGGACTACCGGACATTGAGTCCTTCACAGAGGTTTTTAGAACAGCGTGCCTTATTGTATGTAGAACCTGCTTTAGGTAAAAAGTGTGTTAAGCATAATTTGGTTAAACATAGTGTGATTACGGGAAGACAGTGTGGGGTAAACGTAAAAGTTAGTTAAAGCCAAACTTAGGGGTAAGGACTATTTCCATTAATAACCTGGGAACGAGGTTGATTGTGTTTCCACAGATACAGGCCCACAACGGACTCCTGTTGAATATGCACGATCATCATCATCTGGAGCATCATAGATGATGTGGCAACATGAATACCACCTCAGTCAAAACCTAATGTATAGGTCACTTTGGCTAACATAACAGGTCAAGATTCTCTGCGCACCGCAACCACATCATAAAGCCCACGAACCAATAAACAAGATGGCTATGACTCGTGCAGCGCGCCTCGCCAGCAAGCGCATGCGTCATAGATTGCAATGGAAGCGGACTTTTGGCACCCGCTGGCCACGTGTGCTAAAACCCGTTCCTCTGCAAACATATAAATACCGGGATTTTCCGAAGAGCATCGGGCTGGTGTACAGTGAGGCCATTGTTGCCTCTGTGGGGACGCCCACAGAAAGCTGGCACCTACCGATTGCTGGGCTGAGTTCACAGAGCAAGATGACACAGGAATGTATGAATAGTTCATCTTCCTCATAGTCCTCATGGTTCGGGTCATTAGGGGTAACAAGTTAACTCAAAGAATTATGGGCATTGATGTAGTTATTGTGATTTTAGCTATTGTAATAATTTTACCTTGTTCAGCTTGTTAAGGAAAAATGGCATCCCAAGTTATTAAGCAAGCCTGGATTGCTCAAAAACAAAAAGGGGGAATTGTTGGGGATTTCTTGGCTGGGCAAAGGTATGTGAGCAATCCAGCCGCTATGTGGGAACGAAGTATACATTTACAAAATACTGTGTCCTTGTGCGCTGGGAAAAAAAAGAAGATAAGAAGAGCCTGGCCTTACAAGCAACACCTGGATGCTGAAGAAGGAGATAAGTAACTGCATCCATTGTGACCTTGGCAAGGTTTCATAGACAACTTTGAGAAAGTTCCCATGAGAAAATTGCGGAACCTACATAGCTGCAAACCACAAGTAGGTGTGTTTTAGTAATGAATAAACATTAGCAATGTACCAATAATATTAGGACTAGTAGGCATAATTATCGTAAACTGTATAAATATGAGCTATCCATGCAAGTAAAGTGAATCACTTCTATCACTCATATTGAGTCGACTTTTGTGCATTCCTCCGCCGCTCGCAACCCTCAAATCTGTTAGGCCGAGAAACAGACGGAGGGCTTCTCAAATCTGCTCATAAGACTCGGCGGAGCAGACGGAGACGGGAGGGACGGAGCAGGCTTGATTACAGCCGTTCCTCCCGACAAAAGGGATATTCCATACCATAGGAAGTCACGCTCAGTATATAAAATGGGGGGAGTTGGCTGGGAGGGGTGGATCACTGCTCAGGCATCGGTCAGTGGATAGGGAGCAATTGCATTGTGCATCACTTGTCTTTTCTTGGGTTTTATTTCTCTCTCTTTTTGTTATCTTCCTTTCATTACAATTATAACATTACTATTATTATTGTTACTATCATATTTTATTTTATTTTGGTTATTAAACTGTTCTTATCTCAACCCATGTGTTTTACTTTGTTTTGTTTTGATTCTCCTTCCCATCCTACTGGGAGAGGGGAGGAATGAGTGAGCAGCTGCATGGTACTTAGTTGCTGGTTGGGGTTAAACCATGACAGCCTGCCGACATGAATGTTGGCTTAAATTTGTGCTGTGCATTTGAACTCTTATACTCTGAAGGTAGTCAGAGCTTTCTAGATGCCATAAAAGCATTAAATTTGGGAGTTGCAGTTGTGCATTCTCAGATTTTCTCTTAGGTAATCTAGTTTACAGCCATAGGAAATGTTTTCTGCATGATATATGTACTCCTGAAATGATTACAACTTTTGTTGTAACTTGGGCAGGACTTGAACTTCAGCTTCCTGCACTCCAGCTGAGTGATAGTCATTTTGTCCTGCGGTGTGTTTGCTGTGCCCCTCACTCACTCTGCCCTGTTGTACCTCTTCTGGTCTTTGTATGAATTGTTCTCCTAGGAGTCAAGGGAGACTCTTTCTTTTCCCAGGTATTTTTAAGGATTGTGCAGACAGGGCTGTGATACGTAGTTTTCTTAATTGTTATTTTTACTGCCTGTGACTGTTCTTCCCCGTTGCAGGAGATTGGAAGAGCCATTGGCATAGCGTTCATGAAGCAGTGCGGGTGGCAGGCTGATCTGCGGGACCCTGATCTCGACATAGTGGTGCTTGTCTGCCATGTGGCCTGTTGCTGCTTCCAGAATTGCCCCCAATATTTTGATATCTTTTGTTTTGTTCTCTGCTCCCTTTGCAGTCAGAACCATGGCCTCTTCCTGTTTGTCTTTCTGCTGCTGAATTTAACTAGAAATCATCTGGTAGCACTGAGCAAAGCTTTTCAGTAGCCACTGTGTGTATGCATTCCAGAGCACTTAAATGAATACCAGAACAGCCAGCATGAGCATGTATGTCAGGGGAAGGATCCATACAGGTGATTTCTCAGGATCCAGCATGCTTACAAACTGCTGGACTCTGACTGTGTTGAAAATGGAGATCACTTGAGCCATTGGGCAGCTAGTTTAGCCTCTGTAAGGGAAGAGAGCGAACAGCAAGGTCATCTTCTCGAGGAACTCGAGAATGCTGTTTATGGAAAAGCCTCCTCCCAGATCCTGTCCCTGACAAGCAGCTTGCTTAAAGCACCCTCCGTGGTGCAAGCTGTCTGGAGACCTTGGAAAGCACTCATTGCTCTTGACAAGCTGTTTCTCCATCCCTGTGCTTGGCGTATGGAAGCTGCTCTCAGTACTGATGCTGGCAGGTCTGAGGCCTTCTGTAAAAGCTCTGAGTTCATCTACTGGCTCTGGTTTTCCCAGGCTGTGCATCAAATATGGCTTTGTTGAACCTCAAGTGAGGCTCTTGTTCTTGTCCAGGTTTTTGCTCTGAAACCATTCAAGTGCTTGATTCAAAGAAATTAACTCAATAGTTTGATTATTAAGTAGGTATTCTTTATTGGCAGCAGTGGATGCACGGGGGATCGCTCCACCTATCGTGCACGCTGTCGGGTCTAATTGTGCAGGTTAAGTACATGTTCTACATACATATTCACTAGATTTCCAAGAAATGTTATACATATTAATTAGTTTTCCAGGGAACTATTAGCATATGCAAATGTCCTTTACACAGGCGCATTGAAGGTCTCTGGTGATCTTCAGGAGTCCTCTGATGGTCTTCCATAGTCTTCCTCACTTGTCTGCTATTTGACCCTCCTCAGGTGATTCTGCGTAGTATGGTCTTTTACTTGTTTTGATACATCAGTGTTTGTTAGTGCTCTTATTATCTAAGTTTTCATTAGTGGTGTAGAATCATATGGTTGGTTTAAGCTAAATTACCTACAAGGAGGAGAACAAAGGCAGGAGTTCTTATCTTTTCTGGCCCTATCTATTCAAGCAAGGCCTCTACTTGTGCCTTCTCAACAAGATTGTAAGTTCATCAAACATTTAGTTAAGTTTTGTGATTGTTCATGGTTCCTTCTTGCTCATCACTCCCAAGTACCAGTCTCTGACAGGCTTAATCCTTGACAAACACCAGTCCTTGGTATGTAAAGTTACAGAGAGACAATCATCAAGCAATTAGCAGTTCCTTCTCTATATCATGCTGAGGACTGGGATATTGCAAAAGCATCATGTTTCTGTTTGGGCTTCCTGGGGAGGGATTGCAGGCATGCAAGACCTGTTGAGGAGCTCAGTCTTCCTTTGGGATGCTCTCTGTGGGACAGGAGGACAATTTCTTTGAGCTACACATATTTCTGGAAAAGTTACCCACATCTGCCTTCCAGCTGAAATACTGCTTAGTGGCACTTGGGTTTTGTTGGTTTGTTGGTTGTTTTTTTTTAAAAAAGCCTCTGTGTGTGAATAGCTGAGTGCTAGTAGCTAATAGACAGTGAATAATCTTCTCGTGGTCAGTATAATTGGTTTTATAATTAAAAATGCCCATTGAACATTACAAAAATTGGTTCCCTTGAAGATTCAAGTGCTTGCTGATAGATTCCTGGCTGATAAAATCCCTTCCTAGCTTGCTTAAATATTAAATCCTCTTTAAAATGGCATTCAGATTACTTAGTGTGATTTCTTCCAATTAATCAGGATTGTCTAAAGTGTGCAATTTTTTTCTTAAAAACTAGGATCAGAAGTTCATAGAAACATCTTCTGTGTCTTGTTTAAATGAGTTAAAGCTACTGTCATGTCAGGTTGAGAGTTTCTAATATTATTTTTTCCTCTTTCAGATCTTTGTACATCTTAATGACATCGACTCTGTGGTGGGGATTCCTCTTTTCAGGTAGGCATTCTCCTCACCAGATTTGTCTTGGCAGTATCAGAACAGGCATAATTTCTATATAGTCTTGCTGTCTTTTGTGAGTATTTATCTTAGGGTTTAATATTCACTGGACTGTCACATTAGTTTTGTGGTCTGTCTGGAGCTTATCTGAGCACGTAGGCCAGACTTAGCAGTGAGTTATGGATAAAAGCAGACTGTGGTTTCTATCCGTCTGCAGATCTGTCCAGTTCATTTGTTCTTTCATATTACATGGGCTTTTCTGTGTAGTTATACTGTTATCTTGCATTGATTTTTTGCTGTCTCCAGGCTTCCATTGGCAAACAGACAGTATATCAAAACAGCAGGACTGCCGTCAACAATTGCTTGGGCCATGGCATTTCTGGCTGAAATCAGTGTAAGTGAATGTTCATGGTAAAGATATAGAGTCCCGAATGAAGGGGGCGGTTGCTATTCGTCAGAGCTGGAGCTGGAAGCTTTGTAGAAGTGTGGTGATTTTAATGCCCCATCCTCTAACGCACGTGGACAGGTTTTGCCTTATCCGTGATCAGAGTGTGCTGTCACCTGCCATTCAACCTGATATCTACTGTAATCCCAGGTCCTTCTCAGCAGAGATGTTATTCCTTGCATGAACATATATGTCTAAATGGCAAGATTTTTTCACTGTTCAGGCTTCAAACCTTGTTTGGAGTCAGTCTCCCAAGGGAAAACAGAAGCAAGTGTGATGTTTTCCACAGATTAATTTGGTACCAATATCCGTCTCCAGTACAGTCGTAATTTGTTTCGCTAAATGTCACCTCAAGGCTGAATGCATTGATGCATTGCCTTTAGTGAAACTATTAAAGCTTTTTACTATACCCTCTTACAGGGTAAGTTACTTAGGCCTGGTAAACCAGTGATTATTGTTACCTACACTGGATTCAGTGGGAGTATGTAGGTGATCAGTACATCCCCGAGTAAGCTTTGTCCTGGGAGAGGAGTCTGTCTTGCTTGGGATGCAATAACCCCTTTATTTTTGTAGTCTGGTGCCTTTGTGCTGGATCCCATGTGTGGGCTAGGAACGATACTGCTGGAAGCTGCCAAGGAGTGGCCCATAAGTATCATAGTTGCAATGGGCAGGACCTTTGCAAGACGGTTTGTAGTTGCATCAAGAAAAATCTGTACAACAGTTATACCAAAGTCCATTACTGGAAAGCTGGAACCAAACTGGTCATTCTAGACAGTTGTTAAAAGTGTTTTAGTACAAATATTCCTCCACAGGAATGTAAAACAAAAGTCCTACATACTTATGGGGGGGGGGGGGGTGCTGGGAGCCCTGGATTTATACCGCAGGGTTTGTGTAAGGCAACTGTGGACTTCTAAAACTGCCTGGACTTATCCTGGGAACAGAGGTGTTAATGGGACAGTACAGTCAGTTGTCAGTATTAGAGGCAGCATGGCTGTCTGTAGCTAGCTGTGGTCTTGCTGTTAGGACATAGCCTATATTTCTGTAAGTTACAAGTGTCTTGAGCATACTAGAACATGAAAGGAGTGAAAATAGCACATACTTTCCCTGTTCCTCTGTCCCCTGGGTCTGTGTATTGCTCTGTGTAATGGCAGTAGATCTCCCAGCAAGGGGTTTGTCTTGGAAGAGCTGTGCAGCAAGGCAGTTCTGAGAAGGGTTTATAAAATAAATACACCTGTTTGTCAACAAAATGACTTCTCTCTTTTTCTCCGAACAGGAAGCCTGTTGCTGGGGTGCTGATATAAGTGATTCACAGTTAGATGTGAATACTAGGACTGCAGACTTGATGGATAAGATTGAGTTACTTAAAGATTCTGTGAAAGATATGTCTGTAGGCTTTCCAAGCGAGACATACTTGAAGTGGTTTCTGTCATTCTGGGATTGTACAGGTAGTGTAGGTTCTCTTGAGGTGATGTGTAGTAGAGCCAACTCTCAACAAATAGCTCACTAGTGACTCTGTAGTGCCAGTGTATGTATAACTATTTGTTCTCCCCTCCCCGCCCCTGGGAACTTTGGCAAGAATAAACTCAGCAGAAGACAATGAAAATAATAATAATTGTCAGACGTGGGCAGTAGTTGTCTGTCTTAATGGTAAACTTGTGAATAACACAAAGAGTACCTACTATGTGACAGTTCTTTGTGTTTAACGGGAACACAGCAAGGACAAATCCAGATAAGATGTTGCTTGTAACTTAAATGTACTGAATGAGTAATAGTGGTGACTCATTAAGCTCAGTTTTGAATTGTCGATGTTTTGCAGTAGGAATATTTTAAATGAAGATGCCTTTCTCCTGGAAGAGGGAATCTGTTTGCTCTCAGTTCATGAGCTAATCTGGGGAGAAGGTAATAATTTTACGTCCTTATTCTGGACCTCAAAGCCTCAGTCTAAATTAGTCCTATATGAAATTCATGATAGACAAAAGCTGGGTGGTTTTGCCCTGCGTGGATGGTGAAGTATGCGTATTTTTTTTTACCTTGCAATATTTATTTCTTACCAGAATGGTAAGAAATATTATTTCTTATTGACATGAATAGGTATAGCTTTATTTCTGACTTAAAAGCTGTGATTGGCCTTGGCTTCTAGGATAATGGAAGGTAGTTTGATGTCAAGCTTTTCTAATGCTGAATGAGTAATTAGTGTCTTTGTTGATGGTCAGAAGCTGTTATTTCTGCATATTTTGAGAAGTACTGTAGGTAACTTGTCCTTCCATCTGTAGATAAAATTGTCGTGCTGCAAGTATTGATCCAAGGATGGTCCAAGAACCATCTCCAGCTAGTTCTGGGAAGGCTGGCGCAGAATCACAGTGCAGGGTTTAGGTGGGAAGGGACCGCTGGAGGTCTTTGGTCCTGTAGTCTGCTCAGAGCAGGGCGAAACCCAAAGCTGGGTCAGGTTGCTCAGGGCCTTGTCCAGTCGAGTTTTGAGCAGCCTGAGAGATGGAGAACCCATAGTCGTCCTTTCAAATGCTGGCTATGCTCTGGGCAGCACAGCCTGGTATGTGGCCGGCCTTCATCGCCACAGGGGTGCAGTGCTGCATCATGGTCAAGAGAACTGACTATTCCCAGGATGCAGAAGCTCTGGGGAGATACTTCAAAGACACGAGCTCCGACAGAATCCAAGTGATTCTGCCTGTAACTGGATTCTTGTGGGGGAGAAAAAGGACATGGAGAGAAATTTAACATGTGGTTCCTTGCCATTCATATGTGCGTATCTGAACATCTGTGCTAAGTAAAGTGCTTGCAAGTTTAGCTCTTTTGCATTTTGCTTGTAAATATGTACTGTGTGTTGAGAAGCAGCAACTCGTTTGGAACCATGCACTCCCCTGTTAGGATAGTCTTACTCTCATACTACCAGTAACGAACATATCACCAGTAACAGGGAATCTACAAGCTAAACCACATTCTCATGCATTTGTCCCTTCCCAGTCTGCATTGGGTTGGTGGCTTCATAGTGCTATTTGTGAGGATAAGTACAGAGGGAGCTATGAATCTGGGTGCATAATCCATAAAAGAGCTGGCAGGCAGTTTTGTAAGGTGAATGGGGGCATAGCTGCTTTTCATTTTTCACATAGTCAGATGTGAAGACCTGCCTTTATTCTGCCACATTGCCATTGCCTTCAGAAAGCTTTGACACTGTGATTTCAGATATTCTGTTTGGGAAGAAGTTCTAGATCACAAAAGACATACAGCTCCTACTGGATGTTCTCCAGGAAATGGAGAGGTATGTGTGGCCTCTGACATGCTTGGAGTTTGGTGTAAATGTCATTATGGTTTGCGATCCTAAGTGTTCAGCCAGCTTCAGGTTTGCTTTATTCCAAACACTCTCCAGCTCTGTAATCTGATCCTGTGCAGGCTGTGAAAGTCTGAGTCCTTTACTTGTCCCTTAAAAAGGCTGTTGTGACTTGTCTTGCGAGCTGCGGAAGTGCTGATGGCAGCACAAGCTGACAAGGAATGAGACTGTTGTGTGAGGCACACTCACAAATATTCTTTATGAGGCACAACGGTGACAGAAAGGAGAAAGGGGAGAGGATGACCTAGACAAACTTAAAGTATGGCCAGGCAAATAAAGCAATAATCCATTCTCAGTTCAGGTCTGCTTGTATAAAAATCATAGGCTTTCCTTTTGGGTTCCCAACCAAGCTTTTACCAGCCTGTGTTGGCAAGGAGAATCTCAGACCAGAAAATGATGGTATGCATTTTCATTTCTTTTAGTATATACTGGCATATCCAGCTAGCCACGTGGTCTGCTTTTACATGCTTCCTTTTCATCTCTCACCCTGTCATTTTGTGGCAGAGTTGAGTCAAGCTAATAGCGGGCTGCTTCTAACAGGCAGTTCAAACCATCTGCGCCTTTATTGCATTTCCTGGCTGAAAACAAGCACTTTCTGTAGGATTGGTCTTCAGTGGGTGTTGATCTTGCTCACCCAATGCAGGAATGTGGTGGGAAGATGCGGAAGAAGGTGAGATAGCTTCACAGAATGGCAGGGCAATCTTAGGTCAGCTTACGCTGACCATCTCTCCCTTTGGTCATGCTTCTCTTCTGGTCTTACTTGCTCTGTTGGGCCATCCTAAGCAAAATATTTCCTTGGGAAGGTGGAGGAGAGAAAGGGACCGTTACCATGAGAGCTCCACCAGTAAGACTGTTCAATCCACCTGCTGGGAACAGAGCCAGGATAGCCTTTTTTTTCCCCTGTTTCAAAGCCAAGTGTAATGTTTCCTTATGTACTAAGAAAAATGGATTGCAAACAATGGTTAATTTTCCTCTGTTTCCTGAGTTTGAAAGGCATTAAGGATCAGTGGAACATGGAAAGGACAGACCTTTTAAAGTTTCTGAAGGGAAAGGCCAGCTTCAGAATTCCCTTACCATCCTGAGAAGCTCTTGCTGCCCTGGGAAACTGTTCCTTTGCAGACTGGTGGGAGGCTCATGCAACCCAAAAATGGGGTTTGAAGGTGATACTGCCCTTAATCCTTGGAATAATACCAAGAGCGAAAAAAATGGATCCATATTCCTTGCTAACCCAATGGAAAGAACTCCTGAGGTCAGAAATGTTTGGGAGTCAGGCCCAGTTCTCCAATTTAGGAAGAGTTATGATGATAGGGAATTTAAATTCCGTTTGGAGATGTAGCTTACTGAGTTGAGCTACGACCCTTAACATGCTTAGGTGTTTTATCAAATGCAACTGGCACCTGAAGTGTCAGCAGTGTTGAGTTCTGCACAGATGAAAGAATGCTAGGCAGGATGAACACCTAACCTTTATTTTTCCTGCAATTGCCAGAGTATTTTGTGTGGGAGGGAGTATTGTATTGCTACTGAACCAAGATCTCCATAAGCACATGGATGGCATTACCAAGTGTGGTGAAAATGACTCTCCTAATGCCTTTTCTGGTGGCACAAGTGAAACTGCCATTGCAAAAGCCCTGAATATTGATGGGAATTCTTCCCCCTTACTGAATGGTGTTGAAGAATCCTTTCTCAGCAGCAGACAGACATGTTTTGGGTCTCTGGTGCCAGATGGCATCTATGGAGTTAGTTCTGGAGAGAGGGATGCTTTCATATACAAATACAGGAAGATTTCTACTGCTGGGACTTAGTAGCTTTCTTACACTGTGCCGAAGTGAACTTGAATCCTGATACACTTGAAAAGCAGCATGGCAGTGATCTGGTGGAACCCTACTGATTTGAATGAACACTGTGCCATTTGTTAGCTCACCTCACTTTCTTTGGACATCCTAAGGCATTGCTTTTCTCTCTTTGATTTTTAGGAGACGTGGAATGCTTACTGGCATTTCAAATGTTTTTACTGTAAAATATTGTAATGAGACAAGAGTCCTCAAATCCTTGTTTAGGCAAAGTCTTTGATTATTGGAAGGAGTTTCTTTGGGAGAGAAAGACTTCATTTGCAGAACTGCAAAAACAAATGTGGTAATATTAAATGTAAATGGATTTTCACCTTCAGCAATGTTTTTAGAAGGCACATCTTGTCTGAAGAAGTCTCCAGCTCTTTTTGAAGGCTCGATGTATGCCTTGCAATATTATTTTAAAGCTAGTTTCTGATGAGTTTGAAGTGTCACTATTCAGATCACTTGGAGCGGAAAATAAACTGTTTTCTGTGTTAATTCTTTGCAGCATTTGCATGTGTCTAATGGGTATGCTTTAGCTTTTTAGGGTGAAGAGACTTATTTCTATCAACAATGATGCTTTTCCTCACTTGGTAATGTTACTCCAAGGGCACAGTGTAGAAGATGGAAAAACTTGCCAAGTGGATGAACAATGAAAAGTGACTTCTACCTGCAGAGAAGCACATGGGAAAATTCTCGTGAAAAGAGAGAGGTCTTAGCAGTTCTTTTAGTCTATGCAAAAGGTATTGGGGGGGCGGGGAATAGTCTAATTCAAGGCTTTCCTATGGCTGCTGAGTTGACAATGAAGTATTTTTATAGAGAATTACTGCAGATTGCTTTCAGTTGCTATTTTGGACAAGCATTTGCAACTTGGCAAGCTGGGATGGACTCCTGCATTGTGTTCCTCTGCTATGATTAGTACGGAGATATGATTAATAGTGTGTCTGGGGTTTGGGTTGCGTTTGTGGGGGTTTTTTTTGCTTTCTTTTGTTTTTTCTTGATTCTGACAGGGTGCTTTGTCTGGGTGAGGGAAGAGACTTTAATGTTAAGACTAATTGTATTTCAAGAAACTAAAACTTGCTGTTGTTCAGAACTCCTTGTGGACCCCCCCCCCCAACTTTATACAACGCTGAGGTGTCTTTTCAATACAGTTGTCACACCTGTGGGAAGGGGCCTCTTGTGACCTCCAGCCTCCCCACTGGAGCAGGCCTATTGCCAATGCTAGATCATGTCAGCTGGGGCTTTCATACACAAACACAGGGAGATCTCTACTGCTGAGAATCAGTAGCTTTCTTGCACTGTGCAAGAAACCCCCAAGGATGGAGATCCCTGCCTCTCTGGGTACGTGTCTTGGGAGACACCACCCTCCTGGGGGAGAAGCTTTCCTTATGCGTAAGCCTCCCAAGCTGCATCTGTGACTGTTGTCCCTTGCTGCATCGTCTGACACTGCAGGAGTTTGGCTCTCTTCATGCCTCTAACTGCCTTTTAAGCAGTCACAGACTCCAGGTAGATGCCCCCCTCCCTCCTTTTCACCTGACAAGCCCAGCTCCCTCCCCTCACAGGCGCTGTGCTCCAGGCCCCTAACCCTTTTTGCAGCCTCTGCTGGCCCCTCTCCTGTTTCCCCACATCCCTCCTGAACTGGAGGACCTAACGCCAGCCCTGAACAGAGGGAGTACAAATTGTTCTTCTGGCTCTGCTAGCCACGTGGCTCCTAGTGCAGCCCGTTTGTCTTATCTGTGATGGGACCATGCTTCTGGCTAATGGTCAGCCCATTGTCTGCTGTAACCCCAAGCCCTCCTCAGCAGGGCTGCTGCCCAGCTTGAATCTCCCAGCCTGTCTGAATGCACAGGGCTGTGTCACCCCACACAGACAGCTCTGCTCATCTCCTCCTTGAACACCACAAGGTGCTACTTCTCAAGTTGACTGAGGCTCCTCTGGGCAGAAGTTCTGCCATTCACTTAGGGTAGCCACCCCCTCAGTTTAGTGTCACCCATGGCTATTTGTGCTCTTCACCTGAGGTAGAACCAAGTTAAATCTTCTTGGTGATATATTAGATGTATAAACCATCTGAAGAGAGTATTTCTGCCTTGGTCTGTGTATGACAAGACAACTACGTAAACAGGTATGAGCTGACTCCAACAGGACCTAACTGTTTGCTGAGAGACACTGCTCTGTGCTCGGTGGTGAAGCCAAGCAGAGAAATGCAGGGAAGGTTGGCCCCAAAGCTGTGCTTAGTGCTGATGCTTGTTTCTCCTGCCATTGCTTCCTGGCATCTTGATTGCTCCCAGATCAATTAATTGATCTGTTGGGGTTTGGTCTACTTTGTATGATTGTGTTTCTCAGCCTACTTTGGCACTGACTTCTTCTGCTGTCATTTAATGGATGGTTATTGCGCTAAGGCAATACTTCTCTGTTTCACCACCCTTACCTCTCACCCTCCTTTCCTTCCTCTCCCATCACTTTGCCCTTCAACCAACCTTTCTCTCACATCTCCCTTCTTCTCTTCCCAGCTCACAATACTCTGTATCTGACCCTTTCCCCACACCATTCCCTTTTGTGTTCATCTTGTACCATCCACCCTTACTGCAGAATTGGCTTCTGTGATCGCTCTGCTCCCTCAGCAGAGTCTGCTCCATTCCTGACAGAGCCTGTGCCCTCTGTAAGGCAGCCTGGGGGACCTTCCAGGGGCCTGTCCAACTCTTTCCCTGTGCCCAGCAGGTGTGAAACACTGCTCTGGCAACGATGGATGTATGGATGCCATGCATCAAGGGCAGCAGTGGCTTTTAGGTGATGGCAGAGGATTGTAGCTTTGGTTGAGTTGTGACAGATGCATCAACATAGCACTGAAGTCTCTTAATTGTGGGGACTGACGGGCTCTGTCAGCTTGAGTGCTGTCTGATAGATAGCACGGCGCTCTCATCTGTTAACTCATGTATCCCTACCATTAAGCACTGGAAAATACAAATCCGCTCCCTTTCTTGCATCTCCCCATCCCTCTATTGCCATGGGTGGGTTCTTGGCCCAAACAGGAGAGATTTTCTGGGGCTCTACCTCCAGCAAGCTGCACTGCCCTGTAGGGATGCTTGCTGCAAGCACTGTCCAGGCTACGACCCTCCTGGTTTATGAGTTTTCTCTGCCTTGCAGGAGATACCATTTCCAGGCTGTGAAATTGTAGTTGACACAAATGTTTTTGACAGAGGCAGGTATTTTACTACAGATACTGTAGCTTGACAAATGCCTCATAACCAAGAGAGCATCCAGGAATGGGCAGGAGTAATTTAATCTTTCTCACAGTGCAGCTCAGGTTCTCAGAATGGAAATCCTGGTTATTTACAAATTACATGGGAGCTTCATGTACAAAGGATACTGTCGTGGTTTCAGCCCAGCCAGTAACAAAGAACCACGCGGCCGCTCGCTCACTCCTCCCGCCCCCCTCCGGTGGGATGGGGGGAAGACGGAGGAGAGGAAAGAAAAAAAACCCTGGAACCTCGAGGGTTGAGATAAAGGCAGTTTACTGGGACAAAACAAAGGAATTACAACAACAACAATGGTACTAATGAACGAGTATACAACAAGAGTGATGCACAGTGCAACTGCTCACCACCCGGGACCCGGCACTCTGCCACTTCCCCCACCGAAAGAAGAGACCACCCCCTGGCCTGCTCCCTATATATATATTGAGCATGATGTCACATGGTATGGAATAGCTCCTTGGCTAGTTCAGGTCAGCTGCCCCGGCTATGCCCCCCACCTCCCAGGTTCCTGTAAAAATTAACTCTATCCCAGCTGAACCCAGGACATTATCCACCCCTTATTCTATACCATCTACATCATGCCCAGATCTTACATTTTCCAATCAACCACTACCACTTTCCTTGTCTTATATATATATAAGTATATGGACTTGTTCTTCTCCCCACTGCACACACGCACATACACACAAATGGTATTCCTTTAGCCTATGGGCTATTCCTCTAGGTGTCCATCGATTTATTTAGTCCATGACTTTGGGACTCCATCTGTTGTAACAGTTCTTCAGGATAAGAGAGATGGTGTAAGATGTTGGGTTGTTACATGCTGCCTCTGGAACTTGTGGCTAGTACATTTGGTGCAACTCATGCCCTTGGTCTGCAGGTCGAAGTTGTTGATCTTGAAGAAATTGCTGGGTGCCAGTTCAAGTTCTATTGCTGTTGTACTTGGCTCAGTTTCAAAGTCCATGCTGCAGTCATTTGGGTAATTCTTACAGTAGTACCCTTGATATGGCATATAGACATTATAGTTACAATGACATGCATTGGCAGGTTATTTAGCAGTTAAATATTATACAGCCCAATTCACTGGCTATTCTCTCCCAAAATCAAATCTCCCTGAGGTACACATCGAACTTCTCCATCCTTCTGCATCACCCACCAGATGTACCCAGGTCCCTGAGCAAAAACAACTCCTTGAATGGGTTTGCCTCTGCTTGAGGGAGGACTAACCCAGACTGTCTTTCCTAACATACTCCTCATGCGCACTACAGGGACTTTATCCCCTTCTATAGTATGTGGAAGTCTTGGTTGGGCGGGGCCAGCCCGATTGGCAGATCCTCTAGTATTAACTAACCAGGTGGCTTTTGTTAAATGTGTATCCCAATGTTTGAAAGTTCCACCCCCCATCGCTTTCAATGTAGTTTTCAGCAGTCCATTGTATCGTTCGATTTTTCCGGAGGCCGGTGCGTGATAAGGGATGTGATATACCCACTCAATGCCATGTTCTTTGGCCCAGGTGTCTACGAGGTTGTTTTGGAAATGAGTCCCGTTGTCCGACTCGATTCTTTCTGGGGTGCCATGTCGCCATAAAATTTTCTCTTCAAGGCCCAGGATAGTGTTCTGGGCAGTGGCATGGGACACAGGGTATGTTTCCAGCCATCCAGTGGTTGCTTCCACCATTGTAAGCACATGGCACTTGCCTTGGCGTGTTCGTGGGCGTGTGATATAGTCAATCTGCCAGGCGTCCCACTGTTTATATTTCAGCCATTGCCCCCCATGCGACAGGGGTTTTTGTCGCTTGGCTTGCTTAATTGCAGCACATGTTTCACATTCGTGGATGACCTGTGCAATAGTGTCCATGGTCAAGTCCACCCCTCGATCTCGAGCCCATCTATATGTTGCATCTCTCCCCTGATGGCCTGAGGTATCATGGGCCCACTGAGCCATAAATAGCTCACCCCTACGTTGCCAGTCCAGGTCCACCTGAGACACTTCAATCTTGGCAGCCTGATCTGCCTGCTGATTGTTTTGATGTTCTTCAGTGGCGCGACTCTTGGGTACATGAGCATCTACGTGACGTACTTTTACCGCTAGCTTCTCTATCCGAACAGCGATATCTTGCCACAGTGCGGCAGCCCAAATGGGTTTACCTCTGCGTTCCCAGTTGCCCTTCTTCCATTGCTGTAGCCACCCCCATAAGGCATTTGCCACCATCCATGAGTCGGTATAGAGATAGAGCACTGGCCACTTTTCTCTTTCAGCAATGTCTAAAGCTAGCTGGATGGCTTTCACCTCTGCAAACTGACTCGATTCACCTTCTCCTTCAGCAGTTTCTGCGACTAGTCATGTAGGACTCCATACAGCAGCCTTCCACCTCCGATGTTTTCCCACAATGTGACAGGACCCATCAGTGAACAGGGCATATTGCCTCTCATTTTCTGGCAGTTTATTATACAGTGGGGCCTCTTCAGCCCGTGTCACCTCCTCCTCTGGTGACATTCCGAAATCTTTGCCTTCTGGCCAGCCCGTGATCACTTCTAAAATTCCTGGGCGACTGGGGTTTCCTATGCGAGCCCGTTGTGTGATCAGTGCAATCCACTTACTCCACGTGGCATCAGTCGCGTGATGTGTAGAGGAAACTTTCCCTTTGAACATCCAGCCCAGCACTGGCAGTCGGGGTGCTAAGAAGAGCTGTGTTTCAGTACCAACCACTTCTGAAGCGGCTCGAACTCCTTCATATGCTGCCAATATTTCTTTTTCAGTTGGAGTATAGCGAGCTTCAGATCCTCGATATCCCCGACTCCAAAACCCCAGGGGTCGGCCTCGGGTCTCTCCAGATGCTTTCTGCCAAAGGCTCCAAGTAGGGCCATTCTCCCCAGCTGCAGTGTAGAGCACATTTTTAACATCTTGTCCTGTCCGGACTGGCCCAAGAGCTACTGCATGAACAATCTCCCGCTTAATTTGCTCAAAAGCTTGTCGTTGCTCAGGCCCCCATTTAAAATCGTTCTTCTTCCAGGTAACTTGGTAGAGAGGACTTACAATTTGACTGTAATTTGGAATATGCATTCTCCAAAAGCCCACAACACCTAAGAAAGCCTGTGTTTCCTTTTTATTGGTTGGTGAGGACATAGCTGCTATCTTGTTGATCACATCCGCAGGGATCTGACGACGCCCGTCTTGCCATTTTACTCCTAAGAACTGGATCTCCTGCGCAGGTCCCTTGACCTTACTTTCTTTTATGGCAAAACCAGCCTTCAAAAGGATTTGGATTATTTTCTTCCCTTTCTCAAAAACTTCTTCTGCTGTGTTGCCCCATACAATGATGTCATCAATATATTGCAGGTGCTCTGGAGCTTCACCTTTTTCTAGTGCAGTCTGGATCAGTCCATGACAAATAGTGGGGCTGTGTTTCCACCCCTGGGGCAGTCGATTCTAGGTGTACTGGATGCCCCTCCAAGTGAAAGCAAACTGTGGCCTGCACTCCGCTGCCAAAGGAATGGAGAAAAATGCATTAGCAATGTCAATTGTGGCATACCACTTAGCTGCCTTTGATTCCAGTTCATATTGAAGCTCTAACATATCTGGCACAGCAGCGCTCAGCTATGCCCCCCACCTCCCAGGTTCCTGTAAAAATTAACTCTATCCCAGCTGAACCCAGGACAGATACACAAAGAGACACAGATACACATTGATTTAAAAGAAAAAGGTCTGTGTGGGCATTTTGGAAGGAGAGGGGCACCAAAGCCTTCCTTTAGGGTCAGATGTGGAAGGTGCTGAATTAAGTCATTATAGATGATGCCCTGGGGAAGGGGGTATAATTCTGACTAGGATTCATTTGGCAGCAGTGCTTTTTCCTTAATTTCTTTATGTACAGATCCTTGAAAAATAGAAATAGCCCTAAATTATTACAACAACTTTCCTTTCCTTTTCACCTTCCAGTGCAAATATCTTCCTCTGCATGGACTTGGCATGCTGAACTGAAGCATCTGATACGGAGCCACCTCCATCCTCTGAGAGCTGTCTCCTTTTCAAATCTCTCTGCTGGGCAGCATGGAAGAACAGCTTGCTGAACCAGTAAAATGTGGTGGTCAGATTTTGAAGAATCAGCGTTTTGTGCTTGGAATCCTGAGTTGAGTTTTCCCTTCACTTCTGCTTCTTCGAGTAAGTCCTGAAAAATACTGTTCAGCCATCACTGAAGGGTGTTAGTGGCAGGTGGGCAGTCATATGGAGGCTGCATAATGTTGCCTCTGCTAACAAACGGGTAAGCTGTGCAAAGACACGCAGCTGCTACTGTAAATCCCAGACTGCACCAAGCACAAAATACAGACCAGCTGTATCCATATTCTACATCATTGGGAAGATTAGAGATGAATGTGGGGAGGTGGTTTAGGTCATATGATATGCTGGCTGCATAAGTGCACAGAGATACAATGCAAAATGTTCCTGTAAATGAAATAATCATATTGTTATTTTGAGATGTAGCATAGCATGAATAACAAAATAAAAGTTAGGCCTTACTACTCAAATAAGTTGCACCCAGCTTTACTGTTATAAGTTATCTTGGGTAGCACACAGGTAATAATTACCAGCATTCATAAAGTTTTCCTGTATTACCCAGTTATGCAAGGCTAAGCCATAGCTCTGTGGTTATGAATTGCATCCAGCAAACTTCTTGGTTTCTACTTTTTAGAATAAGAGAGTCTCCTCTGTGACTTCAGTCATGCCTGCCCTTCAAATAGAGCAAGGTAGCCAAAGCCTCTGTGATCAGATCTGACCCACGGGACGCAATTACATTGTGCAAGCTGGCGTGATGATGAATCCCCTCTGCCGGAGCAGAGCCTGCTGCACTCCTCAGAGCAGCCAGGGGAAATTGTTCTGCATGCACTGTGTGTATATCCGATCTGGAGGTTATTGAGCAGGTAATCTACCTCCACAGGTGGCCCTCCACATAGCTCTGCAGGGGAACCGTTCAGGCTAAATCACTCCCCAGCTCTCTGCCGACACACTTCTCCCAGCCTAGGATTTCTGTTGGGTCACTCTTCATTAGGCTGTGTGTGTTTTTCATTAAGCAGCTAAATTAGCTATGCACAATGAGCCTTTCCTCAGGCCTGTGCTTTCCAGGTGTATTAAAAAAAATGTAGCATTACAGCCTCTCAAATCAAAATATTTCCTCTGGCACAAGAGAAGGTGGTGTGCTTAGCCTCGTGAGTTTGAATGGTTCAAACTCATGCTGGATTCATGTTCATGGATTTTACTTTCCTTCCCCTCTAAACAACCTCTAATTTTATGACTAAGACTTTTTTTTTAAAGTATTCCTCTTTCCTACTTCAGTGTTAAAAGAAATATGTAGTCCACCATCAAGGACTGCCACTGCAGCAAGGGACCATTCCATTCTGGAGAAGAGAGAGATTGCTACATACATAAAGACGAGGGAGCAGTTGTTTTAGCTCCGTGGTCCTTTCCTGCTGCTGCATGAGGCCTAGAGCATTTTTCACAGGTTTTTTTGTTTCTAATTATTGGTTATTCCACTTGTTTGAGTAAGCGACTCGCTTCAAGCACGGCACAGTAACTGGAGATCAGAAGGGAAGGCATGCTCCACTCACTGGCAGCGCACGCTGCCTACCCAAGTGAAAACTGGTGAAGCCTTCATCCGTAATTAGCATGCTAGAACGACTGATTACCTGTCCCCAGGAACAGCAGACCTGCAATGCGCTGGGTGAGGCTTTCGTCCCAGAAGAAGCTGACTGCTGCCATGATGCACTCACAGAGAAGAACATCTGCAGCCATGTGCCGTGATCTTTCTCAAGTCTGTTTGCACCAAACCCAAGAAATTAAGAGCGAGGGTTACTGTGGACAAGCCTTCCACTGCAGGAGGAAGTGGAGGGACACCTAGAAATAGCCAGGAGTGCAGCTGCCCTGTGCCAGGCAGACCCACAGTAGGCGTAATCCCAGACCTGCCAGTGAGTACCTCTTAAGTAGAAAGTGGTACTGTAGCAAGGCTGCTACAAACTAGTGGTTTTGTAGATGTGCTATAAACTTCGCACTATCACATGAACCGTATAATCATATGGCTTCAGCCATATGACCTTCAGGATGTGGGTGCAACATGGTTTTATACAGACATACTGTGATACGCTCTTTGTTCTCTTATTTCCTTCTAGAGTTTAAATTTAAAGTAACCTGGATGGACAGAAATGCTCCAGTTCCTAAATGCCAGGGAGTTTCCATGCAGACAGGCTCTGCCATAATTGTTTAGCACAGGGCTTCTGTCATTGGCTTCTGTCGTCAGCTTCTGCTACATCTCCTGCTGGACCTTTTCTGGTGACACCAGAATGCAGGTTTTCAAGCTGGTGTCTGCAGACCCCTGGAGAGGCAAGGGGGAAGGTGATCTGCCTGTGAAAGGTGGCAAAGAGCAGGTTACATTCAACAAGCTTAAAAACCCTTGTGTGTGGTGTTCACACTTTCCTGGACCGACCATGCTGGCCTGCAAGTAAAAATGAGGGTGAAATTGCTGATGGTTGGGGGCCTGGTGGGATCCTGCCTCCTCAGCCCCCTCCTCTGCAAACTAGTGTCTCATTGTTGCATTTTTCACGTGAAAGGGAGAGCAGGAGCCACGGGCCTCACCAGGGAGGAGTGGGCCATGCTGAACACTTACAGCGCAAATGCCATTCGTCTTGGTGGTTCATCTTCATCAGGTTGAAGCAGATGTTATGCAAATATACCAGCTAGGAAAAGTGGTACTTGATAGCAGTGCATCTCTGAGCGATGCCTGCCAGAGAGGAAGATGAGGTGTTCCCATACCAGGTAACCAGCACCAGTCTCCCCTCCCAGTGCTGGGAATTACCCCCCTTTCCCGTAGCTAGTCCTTGTCACCTGCTGTCCTCCTCCCCATCCTTTTACCATCTGCTCAGCTCCTGCCCACCCTTTCTCCTCTGAGTAATCAGCTCTGCCCAGCTTCTCCCAGTACCAGCGCCCATGTCCTGGATCCTCCCAAGACCACAGAGGGCCAGCAGCACTCATAAAACATCATCTATTACACAGGAGCCTGACTTCTTCCCTCCCCCTTGCCCCTTCCAAAAGGATACTGTTTCCCTCTGAAAGACACAGATGAGTATTTCCACACAGACATGTAGAAGCATGGGGAAATGCGTAGTACTGGGCTGCTGAGCAAAGGCAAAGCAATCAGTGTTTTTCCTCTCATGCTATACTTGTGCCTCTCCTGGCAAAGACAGAACCTTCCCAGAAAAGGCCTGCACTGCAGCAGGAGAAACAGGCTAATGCAAAATCGCAGGCAGGAACCCTGCCTGCTGGGAACTGGCTATCACCAACTTCTCCCAAGCAGCCTGTGCTGGCCAGTGGCAGTGTTGGCTGAACCATGGAACTTGCAGGGGAGAGAGAAGGAGGGGGAAGGTGGGCTGGACCTCATGCAAGCTTTAATTTTTTCCAAGGTGTGGAGAGGGGAAGGAAAAAGCAGTGCAGGGGTCTGGCTGGATTCCAGCTGCCACATGCTGCACCACCGATCAGTATACCCAAAGGGTCACCGTCTGGCAAATACCATGGAGATGTGCCCTACCTCACCCCTGCAGCCATCGCTGCCCTGGGGCACCGTTTCCCTGAAAAAAGATGTTTTGGTGTTGTGTGGCAGGGGTTTGGTAGCAGGGGAGGGACTGCAGTGCTGGCTCCTTACGAGAAGCTGCTCGAAGCTCCCCCGGCTCAGAGCCGGACCCGCCGCTGGCCCAGGCCGAGCCCCTCAGTGACAGCGGTAGCGCCTCTGGGAGAACATAATCAAGAAGGTGAACCTGTGGTGAGTCGGGGGAGTGGGACGTGAGAGGAACCCCTCTGCGGATACCGAGGTCAGGGAAGGAGGAGGGCAGGAGGTGTGCCGGAGGAGGGGATGTCCCCACAGCCCACGGTGAGGCAGCAGGCTGTCCCCCCCAGCCCGTGGAGGGGAGTGTGGTAGCAGAGGCCGCCCAAAATGGCCAGGACTCCGTGGGAAAGCCCGCGCTGGAGCAGTCTGTGCCTGAAGGACTGCAGCCCGTGGGAAGGACCCACGTTGGAGCAGTTCGTGAAGAACTGTCTCCCATGGGAGGGACCCTACGGTGGAACAGGGGAAGAGTGAGGAGTCTTCCCCCTGAGGAGGAAAGAGCAGCAGAGCCAAGGTGGGATGAACGGACCCCAAGGCCATTCCCTGTCCCCCTGTGCTGCTGGTGGGGCGGGGGTGGAGAGAACCGGGAGTGGAGTTGAGGGGGGAAGGCGGGAGGGCTGGGGGGAAGCTGTTCTCAGGTTTGATTTTACTTCCTAATATCCTTTTATTTGATTGGTAGTAAATTAAATTGATTTTGTTTCTTCCCCAAGTTGAGCCTGTCTTTTGCCTGTGACCATAAGTGGTGAGTGATCCCTCCCTGTCCTTGTCTCAACCCATGAGCTTTTCATTAGATTTTCTCCTCCCCATCCCACCACGGCAGGAGGAGCGAGTGAATGGCTGCCTGGTGCTTTGTTGCTGGCTGGGCTGAAACCATGACAAAAGGCATTTTTGCCTTCTGGATTCTTCACAGAGCAAATACCGGCAGGAGCTGTCACTGGCACCTTGCTCCTCAGCGTGACACCGCAGAGGTGGCTGCTTTAACAGGCAGTCTCAGGGTGTGCAGCTGCTTACAGATAAACTAGGAATGCAGTGCAAAGGCTCCCATGCTGTGTGGAAGCCCCTCCTTGAGCCAGGGTGCTGGGTGCTTGGCAGGGTGGAGGTAAACTTGCTCAGCTGAACAGGGAACAACCAGTGAAAGGCATACCAGAACAGATGGGAGTCAATGTCAGATACTGCAAGGAACTGGTACCCAAGAGATGCTGGCTGCTGTCAGGAGGGACCAGGGGATGGACAGCTGCTCTGGGGAGGTGTTAAAGAGGAAGAGACCACTGAAGAAGCCAAGTATTCAAACTGTCAATGTCATGCTGGAAAGATTTATCTTCTTTTTTCTGTGAAGCACAACATAAAAGCTTCATGTTTAGGGAGAGGGGAAAAATGTCCAGGCTGTACTACTGCTTTTTATGCTCTTAGAGTCATCCCTAAAAGTTTGAGGCTTAGCTCTTCTCCCTGGACATCAGGAGTGACTGCAACAGGAGTATACTAGGATGGGACTTGTGTATATGGGCCTCTCACATCTGGAGCAAACTGGGCCCTCTAAATTTAAACTTTCCTTCATACGCTTTCTTTGGGGCACAGCTTACAACCACTATCAACCTGCCCTGGGACTGACACAAACCGCAGCTATTCCCCTGACCAAGGCAGACTTCAGCATTCCAGAAAGCACTTGCCTGCCTCCATGTCTGATCTCACCAGGCTCAAGCAGGTGCTCTGTGGCCCCTGTAAGGACACCCTCCGTCTCACCGTGGCTCCAGTCCCATAAGTGAAAGGGACAGGCTGGCCCCAGGCCATACCTTCCCTCCACAGCACTGTCAGACGCGGCGCCTCACCCTTTCATCTGCAATGGAAAGATGACGGAGGGGTGGGAAGAGGTCTCCAACCACAGCAAACTGCATTGGTGTCACCCAGGTGGAGCCTGCCAACACATGCCGGCTGAGGAGCCAGTGCTCCCGCTTCAAGCAGTGGCCAGTATTTACGGCTGTAGAGCACTAAGTGGCATTTCGGATGTAAGCAGCAGCAGCAGAATGGATGGATTGTGAATGCAGCTGGAAATAACAAGGCATCCAGCCTCAGCAAGATATTTTCTGTGGCTGTGGGGTGCCACTGACTACAGCTGGGGCTTGTGATCCCTGGAGGCACAGAAGTCAAATGTCACAGCAAATCCCCCACCATCACCAGAAGAACTCTTAAAGCAAGAGCATTGGCTGAACTGTCACAAAAACGTTTAACACCCAAATGCAGTTTTATCTAATTTGTTTGACGTTTCTGAACAGTGCTGAAGAGAAGCCCAGTCTGCCTCCCTGCAGCATATGGCTTGACTGTCCTACCATAGCCACATCTAAGGAATAGGAGGAAAAAGAGAAAGCAGAAGTCACCCCAAAGCTTAGGGAAGCAAATGATGCCCAACACCCATTTGATCTGACCTGTGTCTGAAGGCAGCGGAGGGCACATCTTTCAGCTCCATCTCTCTTAGCAAGGAGAAGGGACACAGACACTCCCAGAGAAACCCATGGGTGTTTTTACAAGAACGGGGGAAGTGCAGGCAGCTGCCATGGATAGAAAGCAGGATTTAAGGGGAAAAATAACCATGCTTGCTTCACTCATAACCATTTCCACCTAAGCAGAACTTGTCAAGGACATAACATAGGAAAAACTATAACCCATTTCCCCTCTAATGAGATAAAAATGAAGACTGAGTGGCAAGAGCAGGCAGGTGACGAGGTTATTGGTGCTCCGCAACAGGATGTCCATTAGCCTTTCCGGACAGAGCTCAAACTCCCTGGCATTTCCTTCCATAACTCATTCAGAGCTGCTGCTACTCATGAACTTGTCCCAGAGTCCAGTCCCCTTGGATCAGCTCTTGGAGCATCTGTGGCAGCCCCATCCAGCTAATCTATGCCTGCCGCCTGTCCTGGCTCTTCCTCAGCAGAAAGCAGCACAGCGTGCCCCAAAAACCTTGGTCACGTGCCAGGAAAAATCACAGTGGCCTGAATCTGATTCTGGCAGGTTTGAGACCATTTTGCTTGTGTGAGCAAAAGTCATAAAAACAAAGCCAAGGACAGAATTGCATGGCCCAGGTCAGCTGGAGGGACAAATGCACCAACAGACATTATACAATTTCACAGCTATCACTGCTACACCTGCCAGAGCTCAACCCCCTGAGCTGCTTCTCTGCTCTGATAATCACACATTGAAATGGGGCCATGCACCTTCTCAGTGGAGAGAAGGGTCCCCCATGGCAACATCCTTGGCAAGGCTGGCAGGGGTGATGAGCAGATGGTGCATCTTTGTGCCCAAAGTCCCCCCTTGACCCACTCTTCTTACTTCACCCATCAGTCACTGGCAGCAGGAGCGTGGTGGGAAAAGCCATGCCTGGTTCACCCTTACAGAGCCCAAGAGGTGCCCTAGGAGCCACATGCCGCAGAGCCATGCTCCAGGGGTTGCACATCTGGGGAGAGGCCTTCCCACAGTTGTCTGGCACTTGTTTCCTGCATAGAGGGGGTGGGGGCCAGGGATAGAGGCAAGAACCCACATGCCTACACCACCACGCTGGAAACTCACGTGCAAGATGGAAGTGGGACTAGCAGTGCTGGTGTAAGAGGAAAGGCGGTGCACACTTTATCATGTGGGGCCATGCACAACACTCCAAAAAGTCACAAAATAAGGTGAAGCAGTCCTGCAGGTGAGGGGAAGACGTTGCCCAGCCAGGGTGCATTGGATAGGTATGCACAGATGCTGTGCCCACAGTGCAGGGGACCGGTGAGTGCACAGCATGGTGCAGATGCGGGCACATCCATAACATGTGGTTCCCATGCCCTGCTGGGGAAGGACAGATACCCCACAAGAGCTGGCAAGGGCCCCAGGAGCTCCCGCAGGAGTCGGCACTGGAGACTGTGGGCAACTGGGCAATGCTGGGACCCCAGCGGGTTCCCAGTTTTGTGCACTGGGGCAGGCAGCGCTGGGGTCCTGTGCACAGAAGTGCCCTGTCCCAAGCTGGAGACCAGGGGCTGGGCACCAGGGGAGAGGGGAGGTGGTCCCCGGTGCACGGGGGCAGCGTGGGAGGGTCCCCTGGGTGCTGCAGGGGTCCCCAGCTGCATGCACTGGGGCCGCTCAATTTGCGGATCCTCAGCTGCAGACGTGGGCTCCGGGGATGGACTGCGGTTCCCGTGCTGGCTCTGGGGGGTGCCGGCTGCATGCTCGGGTGCTGTCTTTCCCGGGGGGGGGGGATCCCGGTGAAAGGGCACGGGGCTGGCTTTTTGGGTCCACGGCTGCCCGCATAGGGGCTGAACCCGGCGGGTGCCCGAGCCGGCAGCGCCGCTCCCCCCTGCGGACGAGGCCGTCGAGGCGAGAGTCGATGTCCAGGTAGCAGCGGGGCCGCCACAGCCCGGCGTGCGTGGCGAAGACCGGCCGGGCGCAGCCCGGGGCGGGGGGGGAAGCGGCGGAGCGGCAGCGGCCGCCGCCCTTGCGAGCGCTGCCGGTGCCGGCGCGGGTCGGTGTCGTACCGGTGGTCGGTGCCAGCAGCAGCCCCGGCGCACCCACACTCAGGCACGGCCCCGGCGCGCGCTGCCGGCGGAGGCGGAAGCGGAGGGAGGTGCCGAGGGCGGAGCGCTCCTCACACGCCCACCCTGGGCCGAGGGCGGGGCTGGGAGCTCGAGGGGGCGGGGCGGGGCAGCGTACCGCGGGGGGGGGGCGGGGGGAGCCGGGCGGGGGGGGGCGGGGGGAGCCGGGCGGGGGGAGCCGGGCCCGCCCGCCGGACGTCGCGTGGAGCGGAGCGGGTGGCCGCAGCGCGGCGGGAGCATGCGCAGGAAAGGCCGCCCCACCTGGTCCCGACCCGCGCAGGCGCAAGGGCCGCCGCGGAGGAGCGGAGCGGAGCGGAGCGGGGCTGTGTACCTTGCGCCTGCGCGGAGCTGAGGCGCGGCGCCATGTTGCCGGAGCGGGCTGGGGGGAGGCGGTGAGAGCTCCGGTGTCGGGTTCCCTCCCCCACTCCTCCCCCGGCCTGGGGGGCCGCGGCCGAGCGGGGCCTTGCCCTGGCACCATGAGCGGCGGAGGAGGAGGCGGCGGGCGGGTGTGCGACCTGTCCCGGCGCAACCCCCAGGAGGACTTCGAGCTCATCCAGCGCATCGGCAGCGGCACCTACGGCGACGTCTACAAGGTAGATGCGGCATCGCGGTCTGGGTGGCGGAGGGCTGTCGTCGTCGTCCCGGTGTGGGTTCCGTTGCCACGCAACCGGGTCGGTTCCCCCTCCAAAATCTGAGGGGGGCTTCTGTTGCCACGCGACCCCCCCCACCGCCCCCCTTCCCGGCCCTGAGGGGGCTCCCGCCGTCGCGGGCGGCGAGGTCGTCCCCCGTCCCCCCCTTTAGCGGGGTCTGCCCCGTCGCACCGGCCCCAGTGCTGGTGGGGGCGGGTGGGCGCCCGGCCTGGCCGCCCCCGGCTCCCCCGCGGAGGGGCCCTGCCCCCCGCGCCTCTCCCTACCGCAGGCCCGGCCGCCTCCCCCGCTTGGCCGGCCCATGCGAGGGGGCGACCCCAGGGGGCCGCCTCTGGTGCTTGGGGGCCGCGGCGTTCTCCCGGCTTCCTGCGGCCGTGGAGCCCGCCGGGAGCCGGTTCTTGCCTCTGCTGGGTGCCGGCTCGGGCGTCTGTTTCACGGGCGGAGCCTGAGGCTCGGCTCCCCTCCAGACCGAGCCGAGGGCTGTGGGGGTGCGGGAAGGGCACGCTCGCTCGTTTCCACCTTCGATGTCGCTTTAAATCGTGTGCTTGAAGGCGAACAGGGCGGTTCATCCCGGCTGCTGCTCTCGTCGCTGTTTTGGATGGAAATACTAGTGTTTTGTGCTTGCGTCCCTGTAAAACGTGAGGCTGACCAGTCGGAGGGCAAACTGGGGAGTCGGGAAAAGTGTCGTTTAGAATGAGAGTCTTTCATGAGCCTATCATAAATTCAGAAACGTAGGAAAAGCAAAGCTAAAGCAACAGTAGCTGAACATAAGTTTGGCTTTTGGGGCTTTATAGCCTACTTTGACTTTTTTCTCTGCTCTGCAGCTTATGTTGTTATATGTTTATCCAGCTGAACTCTTGCCTGATGGGATGCGGCAGCCTGTCCCTCAGGTAGAATGACACTGGTTGTTATCTGCTCCTGTTTGGTGACAGAACAGAGGGGCGAACTGAAGTTTGTCATGTGCAGCCAGTTGGAAGCATCACTTTAACTGTGTGCTTTCCAGGTGTCTTCTGGTCTGTTTTTGTCATCACGGGTGGGCATGTGTGTTTAAGAAAACTTGTATTGGTAGGCAGGATTGTAGGGAAACATTTAAAGCCATTGCACAACTTGAGGTGCACAGAATTGGCGCTGATGCTGCCTTTGACTCTTAAGTGAATGCACCTAGAATGAAGTCTTGTTTGGGTTGGGGCAATTTTGGTTTAATCTCAGCTCACTTGAATGTTACGAAAGTTTCAGGACTTAAATCCTCTTGTTACTCACTCTTAGTGTGCTAATTCCCTGCTTTATTAATTGTTTAATTAAAAGGTTTTTTTGTGTTGTTTTCCACACCTTACTAGCTTGCTTTGAGTATTTGTGTACTATGCTGATGTTTTAATTATCCAAGTCTACTTTCCTTATGCTCTGTTTTTTTGTTTTTCTGCAAACTGTTATCTTGATGTGCTCAGCTCTGTTTCTGTTGCACTTTTTAACTGGCCTGTTGACTCTGTGATACCTTATCAATCAGATTTTCTTCAGTGCTCTGTACATGATTTTGATGGATATGAATTAGCCAAGTCATCTGTGTTTACAGTTTAATTTTAAGGACATTACCTCTAACCATGGAGTGAATATTTACTGTTGCAATTCCATATGCATCTGAAACCTGTTAAGTTTCATTGGGTTTGTCAAGGTTTTCTAGATGATTAGCATACCTATATTGCAGTAACCTTCGGTTGGTGCTCCATAAGTGGCCAATGTTTGGCACTGCTTGTGACTTTTTTTTGTTTGAGGCTTTGAGTGGATTTGTTTATGTTTACAATCTGCCTGTGAAGCTGAGATAGAAGGTGATATATCAGGACCAGGATATACTAGGCTGGTATTATAATTATTTATTTCTTCTAGATGAGAGAGAGGCAAGTGCTTTCTGATGTGGACAGTGTAGGGAAAATGAGATGTGCTTTTCTCCTGGATGGATTATTGTCTGTTTCATTTTGAGGCAAGGTCTTGCCCAAGGCACCTTCAAAGTGGAGCATAAAGTAGCCCCAAAATAATAATGAAAGCTGGTCACTTTTAATGTGGCAGAGAGGAAGTAATATAGTCATAAGAGTCATCCACATGTGACCTTACTAGGGCTTTATCTTAAATTTGTGAGGGGTTTCAGAAAGCCTCTTTCATTTGCTTCATCCTGTTGTCTGTAGGTGAACTTTGTGGTTGATGAAATAATTGTGTGAAGCTGAGATTAGCCGTGTGATGGTGGTGCTCATCAGTGGGAGGTTTTCAGCAGGGTGGATCCAAGCACTGGATGTACTTGGGCAGCTTCAAACTATTCTTTGTAAATTGTGGATTCCCCCCCCCCCCCCCCCCCCCCCCCCCGCCCCTTAGCAGGGACAGCCATGTAGGGAGGTGTTTCTGCTGCAGTAGGTAGGGATTACTGCCTTAATAAGATGACAGTCTTGTTATGTTGACATTCTTGCTAAATGCTGACCTTTCTTTAACCTGCTTTCCTGGCAGAGTGTTGAGGAGCTGAAAGCAGAGCAGACTGGCATCTACTTCCTTGCTCGTTTTAGTTGAACTGAGCTACAACAGGACATGGATTAAATGTTTGATTTGTTTAAAAAAATAAATTTTATATGTATATATATTAAAAAAAAGGCAGAGTCTCTACTCTGGACATCTTAGAATTTGAAGTAAGAGCCCTTGGTGTGGACTGAACTATGGAGACTTGAAGGGAGCAAGGATATGGGTCAGATTGATACAATGCTGCTGCTATGAGTCCTCCTGTTTAGCTGGTACCTGGCAATGTGCTAGCGCACTGGAAGTATGGATTTTTGGCTTGAACCAATATTTTATAATTATCTGCCCTCCAGCCCAAGTTCAGCTTTCAAAGAGGCCTTGAAGAAGACGATAACGAATTCATCGCAAGAAAGTTAATGGGTAACTTGTTCGTGGCATTAGCTCTCTATCAAATATGCACAGTCAACAATAAGTGTCTCCTCTAACTAGCAACAGTGCAAGTTTGATTGTAGGAGATGAAGTGTTATCTGGATTACTGATGTATGTTCTTAATGTATCCCAGGGCCATAAACACTGGACGTAACACTGTTTTCAGTGAGAGTCTGAAAGAGAGATGATGTTTGGGTTTTAAAAATTTTTTTCAGTGAAGTTATATTGCCACAATGGATAGCTAAAACATTAATATTGCAAAGTTCTTATGAGAAGTTTAAGTTGTCCGGAGATGTCTCCTCTCAAGACTGCTAAAGTTAATGGTGAAATCAAGTTACTACTTTGTCAAATGCTTGATGTATCTGTAACAAAACACAGACAGACAATCTGCTAATAGTGGGGTTTTTTTGGAATTTGAGTATTCTTGAGTGTTGCATATCACATTTTCATTTGGGTGGTTTTGTTTTCTATGTCTCAGTAAACTTATTTGTCAAGTAATTTATCATCATCTAAAGTCTAGTTTAGAGACTGATAGCAAAATTGCTTTTCTGATTACAGTTACATGTCAGAAAAGTTCTTGAAATTCACCTTCAGTTTCTGTCAAATATTCTTGTCCAAAATGACACCTGCTAGAAAGGGTGAAAAATAGTTATGCTGTTGTACAAGTCACTTCTGTCTTTTTGTGTTTCTGTAGTTCACTGTTGCAAAGAATTTAATTGCGTAGGGTGGTCAGCAAAGTGTAAAAGAAGAGTTACTTTTTTTGGTTGTGAAAGAGGCACAGTCCTGTCCTGCTCAGTTTCAAGAGATATTGCTAGAGTTAGATGATGTGGTGCTTAATTTTTGTTTGCTCTGTGTTTACTCCATGTCTCATTTAGAAAGACTTTTCTGTCTCTTAGTACGAAATTGCCATTCTAATTGTCCCTGGTCCCAGGCCGTTTGTAATGTATGCCATTCTTTTGGGGATTGGGTTAGAATTGCTGCACATAGTATTCTGACAGAGATCATGTTAATAATAATGCTATAATTTTCCTGTTTGCCCCCATCCTAATACCTTTGGTTTTGGTAGTAACTGCACATAGATTTGAAGTATATTCTGAGGTGATTGTAGGTCCGTTCCTTTTGTTCATACAATTAGTTTATATCACAGCATATCTTGGGGAAAAAAAATAATTGTTTTGGTTTAATAAAGGTTGAACTTCATTTGCCATCTGACAGGTCATTCACCATTTGAAGGTGGATCCTTCTGAAGATTTTCAGCTTTTTACTAAAAGAAAGGCCCTTCTTTTACTTTCCCCTTTACTGAAATTCATATAGTTGTGATGATTAGTGAGATTAGTGTTCCTGCAAAGGTATCTGTTATACCATTTCTGCCTTATTTCAGTTCCTTGTCACTTATGGCTTCAGCCAGTTGACAAATGAAGACACAGAACTTGGTAGGGTGCGCTGTGCTTGAGGTCTCATTTTAAAAAAAAGAAAAAGCCTGATTTTCTGTGCCCCAGCCCTTTGGCATGGGAGTTGGTTTTGGTGGGGGAAGTCATTATCTACCAGCTCAACTGCTTCACGCTAAAACACTTGGATTCTGTGGGTATCTCTGGGGAATACCTGGTGACTTACGGCTTTCTGCTCTCCACTGTGTTTTGGAATCTCTGTTTTCTGGTAGGACTCATGTGTGTTGCTGGAAGATAATGTGTCCAGAACAGATGAACCTGAATTTTGATGAACTCCCATTTTGCGGAGCCCTACACACAAATCTCTTCTCTCCACATGCATGCCCTTTCTCCTCTTTCCTGGTGTGATCCAGTAAGGCATCAGTTCCTCTACAGCTTTGCTGCTTCTGAAATATTGAGACTGTGCCTTTTAGTTGTGTGCTTTTTGATAGGCATGTTAGTCTTCCTTTCTTCTTGATTGATGTTACAGCTGTTGAAGCTCCTTTTGACTTTGCTAGGAATAAATGTCTGTTTTGAAGGCTCTATTTCAGCTTTAATTGTCTTTTGAAGCTTGTTAGGCAGACAGAGAGCAGGCAGAGAGGGGTGGGTGTTTTGCCATCCCTTTTTTAGTGTGCTAAGTACATACTACAAGGCTTAGTTTCTGTAACTGTAGTTTCCTTAACCAAGAATCCATGCCTTGTGTAGGGATTTTTGTTTGCCTTACTTTCAGATCTTTTTGTTTAACATCACCTTTATCAAAGCATTGCTTCCTAAAATTGTAACTGTTGTGTTTTGGTATCATGCCTCCTACCAGAATATGGAACCTAATTATTTTTGGCATAATTCTTAGTAGTTCAATTCCTGTTAATTACATCTGTGACTTTGTAGGATGGGCTGAACTGATGGAACAGCTCACTGTTGCCCAAGAGGGGCGATTCCCTACCCTGCTCCTGGCTGTCTTGCCACTTACTTCGCGTTAGCTCCCATGCTCAGTGCGATGCCTGGGCCGGTGCGGTTAGCTAACCTGGCAGAAAACTAACCCAAAAAAGGGAGGCAGGTGGGTTTCTGCTGACTTGGAGAGTTGAATCAACTCCTGGGGCAGTCATGTGGGTTTGAGAGAGGCTGAAGAGAAGGGCTGTAGGGCTGGAAACAAGGGTGTTGGGAAGCTGTTCAGGTGCGTTTTCCTGAAAGCAGAGATAATCCTGGTCAGGAAGCCTGTCTATGCCCTGGGACCAGTTATCCCGTGAAGTAGCAACTTGTTTAGAAATTGCTCATCTACATTTTGTTCAACAATTCACGTAGGAAGTAGTCAAAAACAGAAGCACCTGTTGTTACTGTCTTAGACTTTGCTTTTTGGCCTGGTTTTTGTTGCAGCATTATATGCTTTATATTACCAGTTACCATTTGAAGGACAAATATAAACTTGGCAAGAGATTTACGTCCTTGGATCTTATGTCTATGCTGGTTCAGCTGCACAGAATTCTCCTTATGATTCTACTGTTGTGGCATATATTAGGGGCAGTGCTAAATACTAGACTTCCTCCTCCTTTTCTTCTTTCCCCTCCTTTTCTTTACAGACACACACCATGCATGTCTTTTGCTTGGCTGATCTTTCCCAAATAGACCCCATCCAAGTACAGCCCTGCTGCATTGCTCTTCCCTTCTCTATTTCAGAATAATAAGATCTTTCCAGTTCTGAGTCATTTTGGTTAAGGAATTTTTGTATAACGCAATAACAACAAAACCTGGATTTTTCTAGCTTTTACTTCTAGTGGGTGGCAGTTTTTTATATAACATTTTGATCTGATATTCTGCTGTTGTCACAGAGGCACTAGTAATTATTTCCTGTTTAATTAGGTAGTGCTTCTCCAGCTTGACTTAGTGGTTGGTGGATTTTTTTTTTTTTTTAACTCCTCCCCAGATATGGCAATCTAGATCTCTGGAAAAGTATTGTTGTTTTAGCTGCTGGTAGAGTGAGGATCCTTATATGGTTTTCCAAAACAGACATTGTATAAATGCTGTGTACATTTAGTAAAGTGATTGTGTGTAAATGCAGGCATTGTAGGCTGATCTTTGCTTCTGGAAGACCTGTGTAATGCATTCCCATTGACATAGTGCAATCTGCATTTGAAGGAATTAGTTGCAGGCTCCTGATCGTGGAAGCAGGGATGGGAGAAAGAACTCTTAGCTATTGCTGTTAACCTCATCACAAAGGCTGGGAGTTCCAGCACTTGAGATGCAAGTGGAAACAAAAAAATGAAAGTGTGGGTTTTTTTTTTACATGAGCCTCTGAAATTTTCGGTTGCGTTTGCCGACTCAAAAATATTCATTTGAAATTGTTCTGCAGCCAGCTATTCTTTATTGATGCTCCACTCTAAAAACCCATAAGTAATTGGCAACTTTGGTGTGATTATGCTAAATGAAAGCATAAGGCAGTATCCTCAACATACTGAGCTATTATATGGTATGCATGCAAGCACCCTCAAATTAAGAGTCAGAGCCAGCTCCAACACGGGTTGAAAAGTGTATGGTACTTCAGTCTTTCTCAGTCTTTCATTCCTGTGAGCTTAGGCAAGGAATTGTTTCTAACTGATGATTTCAAAGATGTTTGAGATCTTGTAAAACCTGTCGGGTTACCTAATCTTCATCCTTTGCAAGGAACCCTCATGTCACTACAATCAGAATAATCTCTTTTTTTATATACTCAGATTAACAAAGGCAATTCATATTCTTACACCACCTTCGATGCTAATAACCCAAATGGAATAGGATGCAAAGTGATAACTTATTCAGATTATCAACTTCAAGTTGTGTTCTTAAGTAACAATTTATGCCCTTAAGCAGTTGGTAGCCTGCTGTTCCTGAAGGCATTGGTGACCTGCATTAAATCAGGTTTTGTTCCTCCTTCCTGGCTTTCATGAGCCCAGGCAGATACTTGTCCAGAGAATGACAAGCTGGCCAAAGAGTCCTACCACTGCTGGTGTTGAAGAAGGGAAGCAGTGCCTAAGCTGAAGGTGAAAAGACACAATGTTCTTTCCTGCCCACGATTTTGAACAGTTCTTTTGAGAACATGACATTGAAGAAGAAATCCGTTTGTGATGGGAGAGGGCTGAATCAGCCATGAGATGTGGAGAGCGCAGGTTTGGCAAGGCTGCCTGCTGCTTGGACTTTATTCCTTTGGCTGGGTTTTTGCATGTCCTGCTCCAGATGTATCTATAGATTTGTCTGTCTACTATTGATATTTTTTGGCGTCACCATCCCATAAGACTTTGTGATGAGTATCCTCACAAGTTTTAATCAGATTTGTTCCAAATTGTCACTAGCCCCTACCCGCCTTCTATCTTGCTTTAGTAGCCATAGCACTGTGCAGAGCATAGTGACCTATGGAGCCATAGTCAGAGAAACAAATTCCTGACAGCTGGACACAGTATTGCTAAAAATAAAGAAAAGAAAACCAAATGTTTTTTGTTAGACTAGCAGTGTCCCTGAAGCCTGTGAAATTTTTCCAGCTTGGCTTGCATGTCCCAGCAGCAGGCAGGATGCATAACTTCAGGATGTCCTCAATTGTGTCCACTACAGTTGTATCTCATTGATTACCTTAGTAGCCCAAGTTGCCCCAAAACAGGTCTTTAAGTATGAACAAGACTCCCTGATAGTCTCAGGTCTTTGTTAAAGCTTCAGTAATTTTTCTTGTTAATCTTGGAAGTTAAAAAATGCTGAACTTTGATTCATGAACATCTTGCCTCTGTGTTTGTTTCTCGCTATGAAAAGAATGTGTTGGAAAAAGAAATAAAGAATAAAAATCCTAGCTCATGCTTCAGTGGTGCCACTTTCTCATGTGTTGCCTTCATTCTCTGGTACAGATAAAGGGAACTCCTATTCTTGCTATTAATGTTTTTAGTGTCTTTTTTCTACCATACAGTGATGAGTGGAGACACTGCTGCCATTGGTGGGGTGAGCAAATAATGACTTAAAGGAAAGGCTGCCAGAGAAAATTTATTTTTTAACTGTTTTTCTCACAATCTATCAAGTTTTGACGACTACTTGACTTTTATAGGATTTCCACTGCTCTCAGGATCTATTCATAACCATTGGCCTGCAAATGATTTGCAAATGCCAGTATTCCTTCCCAGCGTTGCAGAAGAGCATTGCCACACCAAGGAATAGTGAGAGGTTTGAGATCGGCTGTACTAGGAATGACCTGGGTAGATCTCTAAACACAGAAATACACGCTGCATTTATTTCCAGACTATTGCTGACTATTTTTTATAGTCTTAGGGTTTTTTTCCTTCCACTTGTGGTTCCACAACCAGCTCTTAAGTTGCTATGTTAAGAATCAATACCTTACAGTATTTGGTGAGTCTCATGGCCAGTCAATAAAAGTTGTGAGGCCTGGAGCTCCTAAAGTGACTTAAATGAGACCATTAGCTACTGTAAAGGCAGGCACCTATCTGCATCATTGAATTCTGTGATTCTGGCCTTTTTTGATTTGAAAATGGATGGGGTGAAAAAGCAAAAGCAGGACTGGTCTTGCCTTCTGTGCCCTGTGTAGGGGGTAGAGTGGGCATGGCATTCAGTGCAGTGGTGGTCCAGCACAGTGCAGCTCCAGGTACCAAGACTCCCCTGGGGACAGGAGAGGCTGTAGCTGAGCATCCTTCAGGAGCTACTGCTTTGATGCTGGGGAGCAGCTTTGCTGCCCTCTCCCCATCCATAGCTGGGTGTGGGGCCACTGAGGTATCCTGAAAGCACTGGGCAAATGGCTCCTCAGTTTTCAGTTTAGTAGTCAAATGCAACAGTTCTAGAAGAGAAGTCATTATTACCATAATTTGTGTTGTTTCTTAATGGCTTTTTAAAAATTTAGCTTCCTTGGTTGCTCTGTAGAATGTAGACTTTGCATGAGAGAGCCCTGTACAAAATGCAGTTAAGTTGCTGAGTAGTTGCTGCTGAAGTTGGCCACAGAGCTGCTGTGTATATGAGGGGAATGCTTTCAAACTCTTTTGTTTACTGGCTTGTGTTTTTTCGCACCCTTGCAGCAAGAGGAGGATGCTGTCGGTGGCGGAGAGTAAGGACCAAGGGGCACATAGTGAAATGAGCAGGAAGCTTTGCATCGCTCTTGTGGGAGTCTTGGAAGCAGTCGCATACACTGCAGGGTACAGCCCTCTATGCTTCCTGGGCCCTGCTTGACTGCTGTGAGATCTGTGTATGCTGTTAACTGCATTGCAGTCTTTATCTCAGTGGTTAGTTTGTTTATGGATTTTAATATGGAAGTACAGCATGGTCAAGGACTTGCATAGTTTAGGACTGTTGTGTGGCAGCGTAGAGTTTCCTGAACATACTTAAAGCTTCAGATCACAGTACAAATTAGCTGTCTAGTGGGATATTTTTTTGAGATAGCTTGCTTTATTGCTAGAAAATAAATCCAGGATGAGAAGTTTTGTTGGAAGAGTTCTTCCTACAGATGCGTACTGGAGAAGAGCATGTGAGTTTGGTTCACTGTCAGTAAGCACAGATGTGGATTATTTTAAATAAGTGGTTTGAGTGTTTTGGATATAATGGAACTCAATAATGATGCTTATCTAATGAAACTATATGCTCTAAGCCCAATAAAAAATAAATGCATGGTGTATTTGGAAAAAAAATTATAACCTTGCAGGAAATATAAATTAAAACATCTTGTATATTTATTGGCTCCTCCTGAGGCTGTTTTTGCTTAAAAAAAAACCCCAAGCCCCAACAAGTAGTTTCACTGTTTAAGAACCTTGTGTATCTCAGTTGTTCTTTTACTCCATGTTGTCAGAGAACGTTGAGTTGAGAATGTAGAGCTAGTTGCTGTGTTCTGCTCTAAATATTCTTCTTTTTTTGTTGTTCGTAGGCTCGAAATGTCAACACTGGTGAGCTAGCAGCAATTAAAGTAATAAAACTAGAACCAGGTAAGTGTTTCTTAACTGGAATAGGCTACAGAAACTAAATATTTTCATGCTTAAGATACAATTATGCAAAAATCAATTGAGTCCACTCATTGAAAGAAGGGATAATTGTTGCCGTTTAGTGTAGGGCAAAATACACTGTTCTAGGAAATAACAAGAATGACAAGCATGATGGGAGAGAAAAAAAACATAACTGGAAAACAGTTAAAGGAAAGCTGACTGAAATTTCAGTGAGAGTTGTGGGTTTTGTGCCAAGTACTATGTTTTCAACCCATGTGATAAAAACCCCTGTATAGTACAAAAGGAATGAGGAAGACAGCAAGGCAGAGAACTCCTCACCTGGAAAAAGCATAGAGGGAGAAAGACAAAGAAGGAAGGGTGAAATAGGTGAATGCTGGTATCTACAAATTGAGTGCATTTCCTGAAATTCTCTTGGAGACTTTGATTAGGACTTCATTGTATGCTAGATTTATGCTTGAACTGTAGTTATGTTCTGATTTCACAAAGTACATATGCCTTACAGATCGGTTATCAGCCTGCAAATGCTCTTTTATTAATATGGTTAGACTTGTTGAACAAGAGTGTGGTAATCTGGGAAGTAAAATGTCCAGACTTTTTGATTAACTTGTAACAGTTGGTGTTCCATTTCAAGGTTTAATGTTGTGGGGGTGGTGTGTAATATTTTAACCACTGCCTGGTTTGATCCTTAAGGTCTATGCGGGCAAGAAGGGAAAGAAGTTACTAGCTCCTTTCCTTTTTTCCTCTTACAATTTTGGAAGCGATTAGAAATGCTGTGTTTATATAATGCATGCACATTTAAAAATTTAGGACAGTATGTTACTATGTAGTTCCAAAAGTGTGTGTTCATCACACTTCTTTTATTCACACTGAAAGTCGTGGTCTCAGATTATGTTGTCTAGTTGTGCTGCTTTGGCTTTTTATGACAGTTCCCATTTCTGGAGTACTTGGCTGTGCGTGATGCGGGTTACCAGTCCAGCTAAGCCAAGCAGCTGTGCTGTGTCTCTCTCTGGAACAGCAAAGATAAAACAGGGAAGGAGACTTGTGTAGTGTGGAAAGAACCATAGGACTCAGCAGACTCAGATGATGTCAACCTTTAAAACAATACAACTTCTTATTTAGCTGACTACCACTTTCAAAAGTATGAAGTGACTTGGTTGAAAAGTGTGTTGTATGGGTTGTGCTAGGACTTGGAGAATCGTGCTGTGTGTGTGATCTGAGATGGGAAGCACTGCAGCTGGGGTAACTTGCCTTCATGCTGTGCTGATGGGGATAACAACTGGCATCTTGCAGTTAAATCAGATATTTTTGGCAGCCTTTCAATACCTGAGTGGTGTACAGAGAATGCGCTTTAGCTACCCTGTGTTTGCTCAGCAAGCTCAGTTTTCTCTCTGTAGTTGTGAATTCCAGTTGCTGTAGAGGCTTGACGCAGCTTCAGACGGGCCGTGTCCATGTTCCAGAACCATGGCACTGGCTTTCTTTGCGAGTTTTGCAGATTTGGTGACAGTGTGAAGAATAATGGTTAATAATGTTTAGGCACTTACTCTAAAGCTCATGTTACTTAAATATTTTGGATGCAGTGAAAACACTGGTCAAGTACTGGAGGAATTGTGTCCTTTCATGGAGATACCTGTCCATATATGAAAATAATTTCTTGTTTGTGTTTCAGGGTTTGTATGTTTAAAGGTCTAGCCAGGTTACAGCAAGCCATCAGCAATACACCATGGATAGTAGGCAGTCTGTTGCGATGTTAACTTGCAGCTTGTGGTTTGAAATTTGCTATCAGTTAAATAAAATACATGTGAATATTGGATTTCTGGTTAAAAAGAACCAAATGGGTAGGTCACCAATATGTTGATGTATTGGGAGAAACTTAAAACATTTTCTTAGGTAACAGCTTGGCCAGTTCTGGTGGAATTTGTTGTTACATTTGAAATTTATTAACAGCCATATTTGAGAAGTGATTTTGAGTTGCAGCAATTGATAAATATGAGCTTAGTGTCTATATTCAACTTCTTAGACAATAGCTTTGGCTTCTGGCTTAAAAGCTCTTTTGGGTTATGCTGAAGTGTGCTACAGCAGTACACTAAAAGGAGAATTTTGACATACTTTGAATTTTCCTGTTTTTTCAACTTGCTTAAAGCGTCTCTTAAGTTAGTCATGAAGTTAAATGGTTATTTTAGGCCTTCAGGGCTTGTTTCACCTATGAAGTCCTTGAGGTTAGTAAGAATGAGTTGGTTTTTGTGAACTGTGTATAGTAACTAAACGAACTTCAGAAGAACTTTAGAAATAATATACCAGACTAGCTATAATTTGCCCTTATGACTTAGGAAATTTCAGAGGACCCCCAGTGTAAGATACTGAGCGGCAAAAGAGCGTTTGACATGTATTTCTTAAAAAAAAAAAAAAAAAAAATTAAAAAGGCTGTCAAATATCTCTTACTGGCATTCTCTTACATTTGGTATCTTCCTTGCATTCCCTCTTTAACTTACCTACAAATCCCCTACACAACAGCCCCAAAACAGAAATGTTTCTGTTGGGTTTTCAATTTGCATACATGATTTTCTCAGTGTACACATCTAGTAAGAATGTTTTGTAGAAAGACAGGGACAACCGAGGTACCAAATCGTAAGACTCAGATAAATGCCACATCTATGTTAGTGTTTTATGTGGACATACGTTAGACACAGTCCATAAATTTATGTGCTTACCGAGTTTACTGAAAAGTTGCAGCAGTGGTGTACTATTGAATGTTTTTTCTCAGGAAGATGATCTAATGGGTGTTGGTTATGTGGCCAAAAATAGCAAAGTTTTGTCATGTTTTTAAGAACCTGGGCTATTGGCAGGACATATGCAGATGGACACAGCAGGGTCTCTGGGAAGATAAAGACTTTAGAAAGAGCTATGGCCAATATCATAAGAGCTGTCAGATAGCAGATGTGAGGTCCATCTGGCCCAGAATTAAACTTCTTAGCAATAGGTAACTATATTCTTAAGCCCTTGCTAATAAATATTTACATCTGCTTTATATGTCTGTGAAACTGGCGCATAATTAGTTTTAATTACTCAAAATGTTTATTTTATAAACATGTACTGGAAGTCTAGTTGAGATGTGAGTATGAGCCAGGCCAATGAAAATATTCATTTTTATGCTTTTCAGGAGAAGATTTTGCTGTTGTGCAGCAGGAAATCATTATGATGAAAGACTGTAAACATCCAAACATTGTTGCTTATTTTGGCAGCTATCTCAGGTACAGTTTGTTTCTTTTGCTCACTTAAAAATGCCTCTCTATCTCCTTGTAAAGGACAGGTCTATAAGGTGACTTAGGCAAAACTTAAATTACCAAATACGTATTATCCACTTGTATGTTATTTTTTTCATTTACCTTAAAGTCTGTTCTGTTTACTACAGTGTCTCTCTATAAATAATGTTTTCTTAGCAAAAACTTTCAGTGACCATGTAGTCAAGTTTCCTTGGAAATGAGTTGTCATGGAAAGTTAAGCAGGAGTATGACAAGTATGAAGAAAGAGTCTGTGTATATAGTATCTTTAAAATCTGTTTCAGTAAAATGTCTCTTAAATCTGCAAAACTTTGGGAAGTATAAATATTGCATAATACAGATAGAGTTCTCAGAAATGTTCTGACTTAACTGGTGTTGGCATGTTAAATTGTCTGAGAACTCAAAATTGAATCTTAGGGGGAAATAAGGAGGAAAATTTTTTTTTTCCTTGCTTAACAGTAGTAGTGCTATGTTAGGCTTTAAGGACAATGTAGCCTTTAAAAAGCCCACTGGTGATTTGTATTTTGGATTTGTTTTGAAATCTAAAAATGGTTGATATTTTAGCCCTTTTATCTTTGCTTTTCTCTCTTGAGCTTCAGAATTGTTTAGGACACTTAATGTAGTATATGTAAATACGTAAATTACTCTTTCGTGTAATTCCTTTTACAAGGTATTATGCTTACTTGTTACAAGTACACTGAACTTGTACTCCATACAAAGTCTCAGTTCTGAGAAAATTGATGGCTAGTTTCTGATAACGTTTGCTATTATAATTGCTTTTAATACATCCTGACAAATGCTTTATGCTAGATATAGCAATTGCTTCATATTCAAGGACTAGATGCTGGATTTTGTGAACCCAACATCATAATTTTAGGCATATCATGCCATGTAATAAAAAGCTTTTAAAAGGCTCTGAAAAGTCATGATGCTCTTTACGGCAGAGGCTTCTTGTTCTTTTCAGGTATTCAAGTATCTTCTGTCTGCCTGGGGACAATATAGGTGGGACATGGTAGCTCTGCTTGTTGTGAAGTTTGCTAGACCCTATTCATAGTGGGAAGATGCCAAGTTGAGTTACTCATACATGTACTAGACATCAGCAACTCCAGCTGAAATTTTCCGTAATGGCTATCTGCTGCAGCCAAAAGCTTTTCAGCAATATAGACCTAGTGCTTTTGGATTGGGGGTGGGAAGATATGGATGGTATTTTCACATGAAAAAATCCTGGTACATGAAAGGATTTCAACAAAAAATTACCATCTTTTGGAGAAGGAATATATGACAGAATTTGGTTCTTGTATTTGGAGGGCTTATTTTCCTTTTAAAAATCCTTTCCAATTTGACCAAGTTATCTTCTGAAACACTGCATTTCTTTTACTTTCATTCTAGATCGACTAGAGCTTAGGAAATCCCAGTTACTGTTTCTTTTCTAGCCAGCAGCATCTGGTTTGGTGCATGTTTGCAGTGCTACAGAAGAGCTACCATGTGCTCCCTGACTTGCTTGTACCTTGTTTTGTTCTGGGGTGAGCTGGGACAGGACATCGAAATAGCAAGTGTGGGGCGCTTTGTGGTGCTGATGCTGATGCGTAGTTGGAGTAAACTGAAATTGGACAAGTTGAGTGTGCCAGAACTTGAAGGCGGTGTTGGGGAAGAGAGAAAGTCCTGGCAATAAATGCTAGAGGAGAAGGAGAGGTCTCATGCAGAAGCTCAGCTGACTAATGCTGTCCTGAGGAGTTTCTTCTCCCTGCCATTCAGTGTCCTGAATAGCCCTGGACCCTCAAAGAAACCATGGTTTATCACTGGTGGTGTTCATTGCATCTTTCTCAGTATGAGTGCCTTGTTAGCTTTTGTCTGATTAAAGTATTGCATGCTGACAGATGTGATTCAAGTCAGTGGAATCTGTGTTTTCAATTATGTTTGCTTTATAGTCATTTCAAAGGTCTGTAGTGGAAAAGCTGGTCATATTAGTACTTCACAGACATAGTTTAGTGTGGAGCATGAATGAAGTTTCCAAGAGCAAATGTATTTTCAGAATAAGATTAAGTGGAAATGCACTGTGAAAGTATGAGAACAAAGAGGAAAGCAAGCCATTGACTAGCCCATTAGATGGAACACCATCTGCATGCTACACTGGGTGAGGCTGGGAGTGTGTGATTGTGTACTGCTGGCATTGTCGTGTATACATGTGCAGGAAGGGATCAAAGCCTGAAGATAAAATCAACGAGCCATGCTGTTCTGGCATCCCATATCTTGAAAGGTGCTTGTCTTGGCAGCCTGAATGCTTTTTTTTAATGCTGAGCTGGTCTGTGAGCTGCATTATGCACAAGTTTGTGCAGGTGTGTATACAGATAGAGCATGTGTACATGTAGGGACTTGGTATTCCAAACTAGGATTGTCTGTACTTGTTTTGAATGTTTGCGGTTAATTTGAAAGTTAACCTAAACTGTGCATTAATTCCATTCTTTGCAGTACTGGCAGGCTTTTTCTTGTGCATGAACAGTCAATTCTTAATACTGCTACCTCAAAGTCATGTTAAAATTTTTTTGAGAACTGTGGAGTTACTAGTCTGTTTGACAGCTGATTACAGATTGTCAGGTGGTAAAGTTGGCAAGGGATCTTGTGATCTCCTAAAGGCAGTGTTTGGAAACTGTGTTATGGTGGCTAAGCTTCTTAAATAGGTGTTGTGTATACTGAAAGTTGTGTGGCTGGGACCACGTAGTGTCCCACCCTTCTATTGCACCTCCTTAGTCTTCCTGCCAACCTCAAAGCCTGCCTCTGTTTGGGAAGAGAGCACCTTTTTGTATGTTAAGATGTCCTCCACTGCACGTGATGACTTTATTTGTACCTGTCTGCAGTACTGGGAAGGAAGTTGTTGACGTTTTTCTTGATGTGTGACATTAAGTCTGGTGTGCTGTGCAAACCTGAAAGTCATTGTTATAAACCTTTTCAGAAGACAAATTCAGAAGAAAGAAGTGAGGAGTTGCAGAGGGGAGGGCTGGGGCTCTGCAGTGTTGTTGAAGTTACCCCAAGCTGTTTTTCTAACATATGAACTTCTGACCAGAATGTGAAGGTTCCATTTGTGTTTGTTTCTGGAGGTGAGATTATTTGCATTGTAGAAGCACTGACAAATGTATCCCAGTTGTCTTCCAGCTGCTTCTTTTAACTAGTCATAGTGGGAATAGATTGCTTGGTATAACTAATAAAAAGCTGTTTCTGATGACTTTAAGATTTCATGTGAAAACAGACTGTAAGCAAATATTGTTGCATTCAACTTTCTTTAAAATTTTTTGATTGAAATGGTGCCTCTTCTCATGATGCTGTATTCAGGCTGGGGGTGCTTTTTCTTGTTTTTTTAAAACAGTTTTCCTCTTGTCTCAGGGTATCAAAATATACCTTTTGTAGACACAGAATGAAATTTTGGCAAATATATATTTTGGCACTTTTCTTGTGCTCTTGTTTGGTCCCTTCCCCTTTCTTTGGTGTAGTGTTTCTCTTTTGTCTGGCCAATCAAATGGCTATCTTTGAGGCCTCTCATTGTCTGACCTTTTATTTTCCAAGTATTTTTCACTGCTAAGAACAGTAAGGAAAATACCATCATCCTATACTTGGCACTTACTGGCATACTGTTATCCGTGCTTTTCTTCTGTTTTTGTATGGATTTTTCAGGCAGTCAAATTTCTGCCTTGCTGTTAGCCTGGGTATAAGTTGCAGACGCTAAATGGTACTGTTGATCCTGTTTTGTTTGCTGTGCTTGCCATACGCTCTGCAGACATGGACAATTGTGTACACTGTTACTGTTGATTACATGGATCTTCATCTGTGTCAAAGCATTTGGGCACAGTAATAAAAGGCTAGATAGTGAATTAGAAATGCGATCTCCTCTTTTGGTCCTCTTACAGTTTTTTCCTTTTCTGTAGGGCTTTTCCACACTGGGAAGTTAATGCCCACTAAGCGAAGGTGTGAATTTACAACACTTATCTACTTCATGTCGCTTACTTTGCGAGTGCTCTGCTGCTGTCCTAAGGCTGCTGGGGTTGTCCTGGCTTTTTCCCACTTCCACGCTGCTGCTGCTCTTGGCATCAAACAGGATGCAGCCACATGGGAAAGAGTGGCTTTCATGAGCCCAGTGCCCCCAAAAGTGTCCCTGTCTGAGTCCTGCATTATTGTGGGGAGTAAACAAGGGGCTTGCAGACGTCTAGCTCTTCAGTGCTTCTTTCTCACTCATGTTCCCCTGTTGCCATTGCTAATTCTGTTTTCTTTCACAGGCACTCACATTGCTTCTGTGTCTGATCAGTTCTTTCAGTGGAAAGCCTTCATATTATTTCAAGCAGTGCTTTAATTAACCCCTAGAAGTGTATGGAGTTAACAGCCAGGGACTTCTATTGCTTAAAACCCCTGTAATGCCTGAACAATACCTTTCCCACCACGAGGGGAAGCAGGTGGGGTGTAGCTTTGAGGACCATGTGGACTATGGACATAAAAGGGGAGGAGATCCAAGAAAGACAGTTCTTCCTTGGAACAGCAGCTGTACTAGCTGTTACCTGCTGGTGAGAAGTACTTGCAGTTTGCAGCTCAGGGGATAAGCTCAGCATTTACAGCATTGCCTTGCAAAACACTTTCATGAATGTTGGCATTGCCCACAGGAGTGTCTCAGCTATTCTAACAGAGCCTTATGAATGCAAGAAACCCAAGACCAGGGGTCATGGGCAAGCTGCAGAACAATCACCAGTCTTCCCTTTGGTTGTCCTGTGTCCCACTCTGCCCAAAGGTGGTTGTATGTGATTTTTCTGTCCTGTGTGTTTTGATGGCCAGAAATGACTAGGCAAGTCCCAGATTTTCTGCTCTCCAAAATGCCTTTCTGCGGCCACATGCAATACATCTGTCTTACCAGTGAAAATTACTAAGTGAAAATAGAATTTAGTGTCTGTAATAGAAGATACCTTTGAATCCTTCAGTCCATTGTCTATTCTTGGAAAGCACCTTTTATGGAGGTATAGCAAGTCAAACCAAATTGATTCCCCTCGGTAAGAGGAACCTAAAGAACTTCGTTCTGGCTGCTGCCACCAAAAATATGTATAGGTATTTTTGAGGGAAAAGACTTCATCTGAGAAGGCACTTACCCACAGCATGGGCTCCACTCTGCCTTGCTTTGACTCAAGTGCTAAGAGTTTCGCTCTATTTGTTGTAAAAGAAATTGAGCTGAGAGATATCCCTAGGGATTTTGGGTTTTTTTTGGGGGGGTGGGTGGTGTTAATTCCGCTGCTCTGAAAGAAGTGGAGAAGTGAAAATGAGGATGAAATAAGAACCCACATTTGTTTTCTCTCTACTCTCAGTAAAAATTCAACAAATGTCAGTGTGAACATTTCGCTAATACTGTTTCTGTTGCTCCAATAAACCCTGGAATATTTGGGGTATTTCATTAGTTAGTATTTTGACAGTGAAGTATCACAAAGATTAAATCATATTCATTATTTGACTTGTACTTTTCATAATATGGAGCTTGTTGTGTTGTGCTTTATAATGTTTGGGTCCTCTGGCTTATCTTTTATAGATGCTGTTTTCAAATCTGACAGCTAATGAATGGTTTTGTTCACTTTTTAGACGAGACAAGCTATGGATTTGCATGGAGTTTTGTGGAGGTGGCTCTCTACAGGATATTTATCATGGTATGTCAGGACTGTATGTCAAGATTCCTTAAAATCTTAAGCAAAGCTTATTTTCAAAAATTGAGATGATTACAGTGTTTTGGAATCAGAGAGGAGGAATCCTGAATTTCGTATACATAATAATCCATTGCAGGTCAATTTTAGCTTATGTATTTACATAATGGGTTGGGGTTGGGTTTGGGGTTTTTTAAACAAAATCAGCTATAGTGGGGATTTTTTTTGAGCAGCAGAAGTTATTTCCTTCCTTCAGTATCTCATATACCCATCACTGCTTCTCAAAGGCTGTAAAATTAGACAATATTGTATTGTAAAAATTAAAAAAAAAATATTCTGATGTGATGTCTTACTTCATAGCCATTTTGGTTTTGAGCTTTTGAACTTTACTCTGGTATAATCTGTACCACTGCCTACAGATACCTAGGTAAGTGGATTGATTAGCGTGGATGCTCTTGTCCTTTGTAAACAGCGATCTTTTGTATGTTTCTGTAGCAGTAGTGCCATGAGAGGTGTGTTTTGTGGGTATTTTTAAATGCTGGATGCATGGCATGTGAAAAGCAAAGGTGGCCTATATATTTGCTTTAGGCTTAGGTGCAATGAGTGATCAAAGAAACAAGGGGCGTGTGTGAATCTATTGCATTAAGAGAGGATCAGTCAACTGATTGCTGGTTTTCAAGAGATAAAATCAGTTTTGTGGGATTTTATTGCCCTGGAATTAAGACTTGCTTAGGAAGGGAGTATGCCATAAGTGAGTAACGGCTCTGTGGTTCTCAGGTGATGTTTTTCAGACAGGAAATCCGTCATATTCTAAATTGTGAAGATTGTACATGTTGGGATCTTCACATCCTTCTCTTGTGCGTAAACAGCTTGTATACCTTTTAAAGTTTAACTTGGCTGCAATTAAAACAAGGCACCAATTCACAAGTTCACACCATGCTCATGACATAGTCATTTATGGCCTTGTTGATCCCTTACATCTTTGCTAGTTTTGATAAAAGCATTGTGTCTGATAGGTTTTGTTATGTGGAACACCTGTAGAGTAGGAAATGAGCTCATGCCACATAAATGCCTGAACAGATGTCGTACAGGAGTGGTTTCCTGTTGCAGCTGATTTTTGGCTTCTCTGCTGGTAGTTACAGTGGAAGGTTCTTTTCTGATTTTTAATTACATTCCAAAGAGACTTATTCCAATTGAACTATAGGCGTCTGTAGTGTTAAATTAATCAGAATTAAATTTTCAAAATAAACATATGTGCCTAGAAATACGTACTCTGGCTGCTAATATATTTAGTTTTATGTGGGTTTGGAGCTTTTCTTTCAGAAAAGGGAAGATGGATCTAGACCTGTTTTGAAGCTATATGTTGCATGATACTAATTTATATTATGGTTGTGGGTTTTGTAGAAGCTGAGCAGTTAGGTGCTTAAATCTTGTTTCATTTTTAACTCCCTACTCCTTCAGTTTCCTTTGAGAAACCCCATCCAACTTTTCTGTTTGTTTTCTCTGCAAAACCTGAGAAGCTTGCAGTGAGGACTGCATTTCCTGGTCTTAAAACCCTTTAATTTCAGGATCAAAGTCCAGTGTCTGGGGACAAGTCACAGGCCATTCATTGCTTGCTGTTCAGTGTTTGGTTTATGTATTTGTTAAGAATTTAATTGTTTTCCTTTAAGAGATTTGAGTGAAGTGTGACCCTGCAGGAAGCTGCTGAGACTGCTCAGAGGGAGTTTGAGAAGGTGCATGGTGTGGCAGGCCCAGGAGCAACAGTGCTGGTAGCTCAAGCAGAAAAGGCTTGAGAAGCTGCAGAGAGCAGATCGCATGGCTGCAGGCAAGAGAGAGCAGGTTGCATGGCAGTGGGAAGGACGGAAGGAGAGAGTAGGTCGCAGAGGATAGAAGGAACTTCGTAGGGCTCAACGGGGACTGAGCAGAGTTTGCTGCAGCTCTGAGTCATTGGGCTGGAAGTCCAGCCCTGCATAAAAGGACACAATGGGTTTGTGCAGGGGAAAGAGTTGTGCTTAAATCACTGCTTCTGTTTCTTTTTCCTCTTAATTACTTTGAGATTTATATGTGGAAGGAGTTAGTAGTTTCCATTCCAATGGGACGAGACATCTTTGAGTTTAAAAAAATGTTTGTTGGTCTTTGGGATGCTCAGTCTGGGAGGAAAGTCTAAACACATTTACTTTGAGGCTTCTAGTGTAAGATCCTATCAGTGTGAATGGAAGTGATTGAGGTATGGGTTTGGAACAGGCAGTACCTTACCTGATTTTGAGAATTATGTTTTTTTTTCCCCTTCTATTTCAGTGACTGGACCACTTTCAGAACAGCAGATTGCCTATGTTAGCAGAGAAACACTACAGGTAGTGTGTTCACAGGTTCTTGTGGTTGACTTTTATTTTTAGCTTTTAATACTTTTACATTAAAAGCTACAAATATGTGTGATGCTATGGAAGTACAGTGTTTGGATGGCTTAGCATTTTTCTCAGACTTCTGAGGAGGTCCTGTATTATAGCGAAGCACTAATTTGTATAATTGCATAACCTCAAATTATCCTGGATCATTTGAACAAAAATGTCATCATCTTTCTGCTGTTAATTCTATTTTTGTTTTTAAAGGGGGAAAGCAGCATATTTATTAATCCATATTTGTGGTATAAATTAGTTATTGCAAGTTTGAAGGAAAATTTAAGGACTCAGTTTTGCATATCCAATAGTTGATCTGTGCCAATAAGAAAAAAAATTGCCTGTGTACTTGAGATGTTCAAGTTAAGGTCACTAGCCTCTCCTCATGGGCATGCTAGCTTTCATTTTTCTTTCCTAAATTAAAGGTTCAGTTCACCAGTAAAACTTAATCAGAAACAGCTTTTTTTGGTGGATGTCTTGCTTCCATGTGAGAGCACAGTTCTTGGCTTCTAGTGAATGCAAATGTGTTGAATGCCATCAGTTTAGAGCTGTTGCCTTTCTCAAACACTCTCTCAAGATAGCTCTGCCCCTGAGCTAGCTCCCTTGCATGCCGTTTACCATCTCCCTGTGCTATGCCAGAGTTTGCTGACTTCTATGACATGGCTTTTTTTTTCCTTACAGTGAAGTCTTATGTGACAGCTAGGAGTGTTTTGGGTTTTAAACCTTTAAACCCTTTTTTCTTACAGAATCATAGAATGGTTTGGGTTGGAAGGGGCCTTTAAAGGTCATCTAGTCCAACCCCCCCTGCTATGAGTAGGGACACCTTCACCTAGATCAATTTGCTCAGAGCCACGTCCAACCTGACCTTGAGTGTTTCCAGGGATGGGGCATCTACCACCTCTCTGGGCAACCTGGGCCGGTGCATCACTACCCTCATTGTAAGATTTCTTCCTTGTGTCTAGTCTGAATCTACCCTTTTTTGCTTTAAAACCATTACCTCCTGTCCTATCGCTACAGGCCCTACTAAAAAAGTCTGTCCCCATCTTTCTTACAAGCCCCCTTTAAGTATTGAAAGGCAGCAATAAGGTCTCCCCAGAGCCTTCTCTTCTCCAGGCTGAACAACCCCAACTCTCTCAGCCTTTCCTCACAGGAGAGGTGTTCCAGCCCTCTGATCGTTTTTGTGTCCCTCCTCTGGACCCGCTCCAACAGGTCCATGCCTTTCCTGTGCTGAGGACTCCAGAGCTGGACACAGTACTGCAGGTAGGGTCTCACCAGAGTGGAGCAGAGGGGCAGAATCACCTCCCTGGACTTGCTGGCCACACTTCTTTCGATGCAGCCCAGGATATGGTTGGCTTTCTGGGCTGCGAGTGCATATTGCCGGCTCATGTCTGGCTTTTCATCCACCCATACCCTCAAGTCCTCCTCAGCAGGGCTGCTCTCAACCCCTTCATCCCCCAGCCTGTATTGATACCAGGGGTTGCTCCGATCCAGGTGCAGGACCTTGCACTTGGCCTTGTTGAACCTCCCTGAGGTTCATATGGGCCTGCTTCTTGAGCTTGTCCAGGTCCCTCTGAATGGCATCCCTTCCCTGAGGTGTGTCAACTGCACCGCTCGGCTTGGTGTCATCTGCAGATTTGCTGAGGGTGCACTCGATCCCAATGAGTGAGTTGTTGGGCTTTCTGTGCCAATAGCATTCAGAGATTTAAATGCAAGGAGTGTACATGGGACTCTTTTAGATAATGCCAGTTGTTGCAATGGTCAGATAGATGCTCTGTCCCAAAAGCAAATCGAGTCTAATTTTTGGGTCTGCATGTATGCCTGCAGTGATGACTGAAAAACGATTGGACCAACTGGGTATTGTTAGTCATTTCCCCCAGAGAAACAGCTTAAAACATCTGTGAGTGGGGTTTTGTTTTTTTTTTAGTTTATTTAAGGAGTTGAATTTTGTAACTGATTAGCACTTCAGCTACATTGCATTTGGATTTTCATGAACTGACAAAAAAATAGCCCAGAACTGTATCTTCAGTGGCATTGTTGTCTATCTGTACTATGTCGTTCACTTGAAACTCTCAAGTACCAAGTCACGTAAGTAATTGTTTCCTCATTTTTTTCCTGTTAGTATATTTAGGACCATTCATGAAAATGCTGATAATTGAAAATAATCCTAATTTATTTTTGCAATCAACAGCTCTTGCATGAGGTGGCAAAAAAAAAAAAAAATTCTGTCTTGACATGGGTATCTCACATAAATACATAGTCTTTATGGAGGTTCATGACTGCAGAGTGAGGAAGATGTTTGTGTCGTTTTACCCCTGGAAGAGAATTTGAGAGATAAGCCTGGAGTGTCAAAAGTGTCATGCTCTGTGATTTGTCACGCAGGGATTTGGTTCCATAGAATTCTTCCAGAATTTAAACTTAAAGTTTCTAACTCGAGTCCTAAAACGTTTTGGCACTGTCATCGCAACCCAGAAAGACAGCCTAATGCTTCTGCAGAAGTCCGTGAATTAGAGCTGAACTCCTGTGTTAGACCTGAAATGCTGCCTGCTAGCATGTTTCTAGACTTAACTGAAGTGTGTAATGGTATAGGGGATAACTGCACTAGGTATCCAGTAATCTGACTGCTGAATAGAAGACTGTTAGGCAATTTAAAAGTAATTAACTTGGTCTAAAAAGGTGACAGTTACCACCTCCAGAGGAAAACTTCGTCAGGGAGTGCTTTTCTTAAAACAGATGTGGTGACTGGTATTCTATCCATCTATCCTGTGTTTTAGATACTATGCTACTACATGTATTGAATTTGCAAATGCAGTTTGGATACACTGAAATACGAAAATGTTCTTCACTCAGTGAGTCATTTAGGTGATTGAATTGGATCCTAAGTATGTCTGGTAATTAAGAAATAAATGTATATAAAATGAAAAATATTGGACTAAATTATTATCCAAATATTTTATGCAGGGACTATATTATCTTCACAGTAAAGGAAAAATGCACAGAGATATCAAGGTAAGTAAAAACTGAAGGGAATTTTGGTGTTTTTCAAATAGACTACCTCTGATGGGTCTTTACTGTTATGTATCAATTTGGGGGATATTTTTAAATATGTAGGTTTTTCTATCTATTAGAATAAAATTTTCTACACAAGGGAAGAAAAAAAAAATCTTTCTTTAAAATGCATGCATGGAAATAGTTTGTTCTTTTAATTGGAGCTCAACATACTATTTATTTAGACCAGCACTGTAAAATTTGGGCATCAGTTAGTGTCTGGAGCAACATGTGTTCAGATGGCTGGACGGGTGTGCCCTGTGCAAAAGGAAAGATTTGGCCTTTCCCATACCTTTCCAAGAAGCTTGACATACCCTTCTCTTTGAACTAGCTAGCGAGCAGAGCTGTTGCTTTGGCTTCTTTTCTTGGTGAGCAGATGCAGGGCAGTGGCTGCTGTTCTGTGTGGTTCTTGGAGACTACTTCTGTCCACTCCCTTGCATGCTGAAATTGGAGAGGGTACTGCGTCAGGCTTGTAACACTGACTTACTCAAACCTTCATCTCAACAAAGCTGTTCTGTTACACTTTCTTTCTGGTGCTTCCTGTTAACTTTTTGTTGCTGGAGTTTTACTTGTTACTGTTTGCGTTTCCAAACTCTTGCTCAGACTGCAGCTTAAACTTGGCAGGCTTTCTCCTGGAAATCTGACAGTAAATTATCATATTCCTTTGTGTTATATGGGGTGTTGGTTTTGTTTGGTTGATTTGGTTTTTTTCAGACTAGGGATAAAGTGTCCATGGTAGCTTCAACAGCAGATGCCTTAATGCAGCCTGATTCCAAGTTGTTCTCATTGACTGCAGAAGGATATTTGGGTTTTGAGCAATCATAAAAATAATTTCTGAATGAAAGATTACTTTGGATACAAAAATTAAACCTTTTTCATTATACTTTATAGAATACAAAATGATGCTTGTAAGGATACAGTGCATAGATAACCTGTTTCTAAACAGAACTGTGCTGATAAAAGATGCTTACAGTGCTTACATTGAATTTTTTTTTAAATGCTGTTCACATGAGCATTGAAAAATACTATCTTCATCTGCAGATCTCCTGACTGTTGAATTATGGTTGTTTCCCTCAGTAGTTATGTATTTAGAGTATCTATCCTGTTAGTCTTGAAAGGTGAACAAGAGCAAGAGCATGTTAACCGGACTGTCACACTATTTACCAAGCTCTGTTTATAACACTCATTAATGATACTTGTGTGACATTTGCCAAAGCAAGCTGCATTCTACTGCAGGCCTGACTTTTCCTTCTCTGTGAAAAGCCATAATCTGTAAAAACATAGTTTTTTGGAGGCCAATCTGTGCTGCAATTCCATCTAGTTTATGGGCAGTGCTGACATCTGGAGGTGTGTTGAGCCAGCTCCAGCCTTCGCTCAACTCAAACTGTACCTGGTTTCAGACTTCAAATCAGGTTTGTTCTCAGTCCTTTTATGTTGTAATTTTATGGTACCAACTACCGCTTCAAGTTAGTTTTGATTATTGAACTGAAGTGAGTGGTACATATAGCCACACAACAGCGAACTCTTCAAACCTAGCACTAACAGAATCTTTGTTGCATAAGTACGGAAATAGTTTTGCTAAACACTTGAATATCAAGGCAGGTCCTTAAGGCTATAGTTATAATTATCATGGTTCTCAAGACAAAGCCAGCTCTTACATATGAAAAGAAAATCAAATTACTTCCACTTTGACCTTTAGAGTTCCTATTTCCTTTCAGTCAGTGTAAATAGAAGAAAGTAAGAATTCATCAGCATAGCCAAATAATCATATTCTGCTTTTTGAGAGGGGTTTTGTGTACAATGGAACTCCGTAGTACCATAGGCTGAAGAGTACTAAACTAAAAATTAAGGAGAACCCTGTATATCCAAGTTTCTTTATATAACAGAATGGAAACTTGCTAATTTCACAAACATTTCCTTGGTAAGGCTGCAGATTTCTTGAACACACAATCCTTGGTTTGTCTTTGGCCCCTAGTTTGCTGTAAGATCTTACTTTTTTTTTTTTAAATATGTATTGGAGGAATCTGCATGTTTTAATTCAAGTATGCTTACTTTTTTTTAAGGGAGCAAACATCCTTTTAACAGATAACGGACATGTAAAATTAGGTGAGTTAATACAATTTAGTGTTATTAACAGATTTTTATGTGCTCAAAGAAGCAGTCTTCTGTATTTTGTTTAATGATGTAATAGTTCATGTAAGGAATTAGTGAATATCAGAATTCTTTTTCTCTTGCTGGTAGTATCTAACTGCACCATCCAGTTAGTGTCTGAGGAGTAACTGGAGTAGTTTTGGAACACTGAGGTAAAAGACTTTCTGATGATGTAAGGGGGAGGTAAAAACCAAATCACAGGGTTTTATAAATTTTTAATAAAATGTACCATCCAGAGTGCTTAAGTGTGAAATGTGCCTTGAAAGATTATCTAAAAGAATCTCTTGGATAATACTAAATGATGTCTTTTACCATATTAAAACACTGCATGTAACTGTTAGGGCTTCCGTGCTATCCTGTTCTTTCTTGTGTTGATAAGGGTCACATTTGTGCGCAGCCTGCATATTTGGCAGCTGACTGAGAGGAGCTGACTGATGGTACCCGAGATACACCAAGTTTCCATTATTTGCTTTTGTTGTTTATTTTTTGTTAAATATTTCCAATATATTTAAGGAACTCTTACAGTGGGAAACCAAACTTGTGTTCATTAACATTTACATTAAATCAGTTATTAACCGTTGTTTTGGTTTTACTTTTTTTAATAGCTGATTTTGGAGTATCTGCACAGATTACAGCTACCATTGCCAAAAGGAAGTCATTCATTGGCACCCCGTATTGGTAACTGTGTTTTACTTGGCCATTAATATAATAGTAATGTATATATAATACTGTTGAAAAATTGTGATAAAAGCATGCTACGTCACTTTCTGGGTAGACTAATCACTAAAGGCTGTGTCAAACTTTCTAGTGATCATATCTGTCTTACTTATGCTAAATCCTGAATTTACTGAGTATCAGAGAAAATGCTGTAATGGTCTGAAAAATTGAAAGGCTGTCTGTGTGCTGCTATCACTGTTGATTAATATATCTCAATTTAATCAAACTTCAAAACTATAAACAATTTTGCTTGTTTTTAATGCTGATCTTAAATTTTTTTTTCTTCCCTGATTTTCCGTTTTGGTGTTTTGTTTCTTTCCCTCCACCCTAGATACTGCTTTTCTGCAACTCTTAAGCTGATAATGAGTTTCATTTGTCTGTCTCCACAGATTCTTTTGCCACTTGTGAAATGTTTCCTCTAAGCCAGTTTCTCGCCACCCCCCCTTATTTGCCTAAACTGATTGAATTCAAAAGTACATTTCTATTCTATTTGTACTGCATCTTTATTCTTCCCTCAGTAACCTAGTTTGCATAATTTATCTTTTCTGAAGTTCAGCATTTTATTTTCTCCTCCTTGTACTGGAAGTGGTTGTTCCCTTTTTGCCTTGAAGTAAATGGCACACATTCTTCACTGTAAAATAGCAGGTTTGTTGTGCATTTCCCAGAAAGATATTCAAAATTCTGTTGTCTGACAGCATAGTAGGTACAAGATAAAAATGTATACAATGAGAAAAACCCTACATCCAAGTATTCAGTCCTGAAATAGCATTTTTAGCATTCTTCTGCAATATAAGTCACGCCAAAGCATGGATTCACTCCCTTTCAGAATAACACAAACACCCATCAGTCATGATTGTGTAATTGGTTTGTGTCTCTCTTTCCTAAGATGTCTGGGTGGCTTTAGTACTAGCCTGTATCACTGTAACTTCCAAATTTTGCCACGCTTCTCAAATGACATGTCATAACCTTAAACAATAACTTTGAAAGCATTACATACGTTAAATGCTGATGAAAAGCATCAGGTTTTCTTTGCAGAGCTTCTCAGAGATTTGAGAGGAGAAGCAAGGAAGCAAAATTGTTGAGATTGTAGAGAAAAAAATTTAGTTGGAAACGGGCCGTGTGAAAGTTTTAGTGATCATTAGAGGTGTCTGGGCAGGTAAGGCTATGGTGCTTGGATGGAAGAGAGAAATGAAGGGCAAAACTGCTGTGCAGTGTCTTTAGTTCTAGTAACCCTGCTGTCTACCCTTGTGCTCCTCCTCCATGTCTTTCTAAAGTTAACCCATGTAACTCCCTCCTTTTTGATTTAGAGTGATTGGGGTTTTTTTATGAACTCTCAAAGAAATTTATGTAAATATAGTTTAGCTATGGAGGCTTGGAATAAGTTGTATCACCAAACCTGGTGATATTTTCAGATCTACAGATAAGGATGTCCGTGTTTAAAAAATGCATCATTTGAGATGCTGCCTGCTGCTTTACTGGAGCACTTATTAAGTGACATTAATATGTCTTACCTATATTGAGTTACGTCTCCAGTTCCACTGCTAATTTTCGGGTGATCTGAACTAATAAAATTAAAAGCTAAAAAAAAAATTATTTTTTTTTTAAACTTTGCCGTCTGATATGACTATGTAGGACAATCAAATCCGTAATTCACTTTGGCCATTCAAAACCTGACAATGCCTAGTAAATCATTTTCTTTAGGTATTCCTATTTATGTGTCAGTTATGTTTATTAATTTTTGCCACCTGAGGATGTGAAACTACTTTGTTAACTTACATGAGGCCTTCTGACATTGCAGTAAGGCAGACTACAAACAAGGAGTGTTCTGTGCAGAGGTGACAATGAGTCTTCTGGTCTCATGTTTTCAGGATACAATCATAGAATCATTTAGGTTCGAAAAGACCTTTAAGGTCATAGAGTCCAACCATCAACCTTGCCCACTAAACCATGTCCTGAAGTGCCTTGTCACACGCTTTTTGAATATCTCCAGGGATGGAGACTCAAGCACTTCCCTGGGCAGACTGTTCCAATGCCTGACAACCCTTTCAGTAAAGAAATTTTTCCTAATATCCAGTCTAAACTTCCCCTGGCACAACTTAAGGCCATTTTGCTGTCATTTTGTTACTTTTTTTTGTTAGAATTCTTCTCTTCAATGTCAGTTGATCACTTTCTGGGGCAATGTGTAAATTTGGATATTATTTGGATTTTACTGTAATTGAATAATTATACCTTAGGCTCTTTGGTTGTTGAGTGGTAGTTTGCTGTGTGCCTGCAAAAAAAGTCTGAGAGATTGGTTTTGTCCAGTTATTGCTAAATAGCTGTTTTGGAAACTGCCTATTAGTTACTAGAAGATGATTGAGGAAAACTTCATGTATGCATTACATAACTTTTTACACATACTTATATATATCCATGCATATAAATGTATATGCTGTTAGCTTACAGATTGAGAGCTTTAAGGAAAAGAGTAGTAAACTGCTGCATACAGAAGAACGTTTGATTTGTGGTGAGAAGTTTATCTAAAAATGTCTTTTACTCTTTAGGATGGCACCAGAAGTTGCTGCAGTAGAAAGAAAAGGTGGCTATAACCAACTCTGTGATCTGTGGGCAGTTGGAATAACTGCTATAGAGCTTGCTGAACTTCAACCTCCAATGTTTGACCTACATCCAATGAGGTTAGTAAGGAGTTAAGCTTCGTGTGTAAATACAGCTTTGAAAATAATCTGTTTGGAGCGGTGGCTATGTGTGCTTGTGGTCTTTGGGGATGCTGCAAAGGTACTGGGTTGTAAGTTCTGAATGTACATGATAGAAATTGTAGCAACTCTTTTTGGTGCATAAATGTGTAATGTTGTTGAGGTAGCATCTCTTAAACTGATGGACTTCTTCCTGCCAACTAAATAATGTATTTAATAATTCATCTTGTGCATGTTTTGCAATGTAAGCCACAGAAATACTGTTGCTTTTTTTCAGAGCGCTTTTTCTAATGACAAAAAGCAACTTCCAGCCTCCTAAGTTAAAGGACAAAATGAAATGGTAAGTACTTTTCTGTTTCAGTAGCTAATGATCATGTATTTCACCAGGCAATTGATTCTAAAGTTTACCACTTCGTTTTACAGGTCCAATAGTTTCCATCATTTTGTGAAAATGGCACTTACAAAAAATCCTAAAAAAAGACCTACAGCTGAAAAGCTACTACAGGTATAAATTCATTTATGGGATTTTTTTTAAGTTATTAGAATATGCTTAATATGAGTGGTTGGAATTTTAATATGTGTTTTTCCTTCTGTCTTTCAGCATCCTTTTGTTACCCAACCATTAAATCGAAGTCTTGCTATTGAACTTTTGGATAAAATGAATAATCCTGATCATTCCACTTACCATGATTTTGATGATGATGATCCTGAGGTAGGAATATGTTTTAATCGCAGAATCAGGTTAAGTTTTCATTTGCCAACAAAACTAAATTATTATGATTTACTGAGCCACAATGTTTTGTGATCTGGGAATAGTCTCGAGGGTTGCTTTTACTTTTGGTTGTGCTGCTCTGTCACGTGTACAGGCACTTAGCAAAATTCATTATATTTGGAGGAAAGAAGCTCAAAGAGAAAGAGATGTAAACACTTTAAAATTTTGTTTATTTTTGCCCTTCAACAATTTTGCAACAGTAAATGTGGACTACTTCTCCAGTTGTGAGTTCTGTCATGCATTCTTCTTTCTGTTTCTTTCTGGAATTATGTTTCTATTCATCTGCAAAGAAAGCATTCGTAAGAATCACTTTATACCTCTGTAGACTTGTTCTTTTGTTTCTAATTTACTTTCTTATGAGAAGAGAATGATGCTGTAGTTGGTTTTTTTCAAATGGTTTGCTATGTGTTTCTTGCAGATTATATTTTCTATCTTGGAATACTCCGAAACTTGCTTTCACTTAAGGTTTTGTCAAAGGCAAAGTTTCTGATTTTCTGCTTTAATAGCTGGCAAAAAATAGCATGCTTATGTTAGATGATAAATAGTGCGGGACCGAAGTTTTTCATAAATAAGAGAAAACAGATATTCTGTTACTGCCCCCTGTCTTTGTACTTAACTGTATGTTAGTGAAGACTTCCCAACTGTTTACAGTTCCCTAACTGATGATCTCTTTCAGAGGAAAAAAATTAATCCTTTTGACAGAAATGCCATTGATTCATTAATTGCATACTTGTGTTTTGTTTTGTTTTGTTTTTTAAATGGATAAACTAGTCTAAAAATGCCTTCAAAGGAAAACAATTGAAAAGAAGCAACTACTTTAAGATACTAGTTTTCAGATTTTACAAGTTAAAAGAGCTTTTACCTTCTGGAACAGCAAAGACAAGTTGACATGCACCAAATTTATCTCCCTTAGAAGTTGAAATAAATAAATGTGGAAAGAAGCCAAAGTGAAATAGATCTTTCTTGTATTGTAGAGTGCAAAGTTTACGTATTTCCTAAATGGGAGGGAAGGAGAGGAAGGCATAAGGATTGAACAGTCAGTACTTTTAAAAGCAATTGCCAATAGTGGAGCACACTTAGTAAATTTTTCTGTTAAAAAAATGTTTAGAAGAGTTAAACAGGCAAGAAAACCCTTACTGTGGTTGACTTTCATGTCAGTGTTAAGAGAAAGGTGTCTGATTCCTGATGGAGACAGCACTGAGGAACTCTCTGATCGTCTCACCATAAGCTCTAACTATCAGGCGTCCTTTAGTTCTCTGTCTGTTCAGCGGCAATAGAGAGCTCTGAGGCCTGTTAAAGTGATATATCTGTAGAAACCAGAAAAACCAAAGCTTTCACGACCTGTCAGAAGAAGAAAGGTAGCTGGTTTTAGTGTGCTTCCTGTAAGTGAGCTGCTGAGATCAGAGTAGCTTGCCCTGTGAGTCTTCCCTGCTTTCCTGGAAATTGTACTGAAACCCTGATGTGCTGTTCCCCTGTGTCACTGGTGTATCTTTTCAGAAAGAATTTTGACATTTGTTTTGGGCCACTCAGGTGGAGAATCTCTCTTATCTTCCTGTATGGAGTCACTTCAGTACACATTTTGTTGACAGTTACTTGTAGCTTTCAAAATAACGTTTGCTCTTTTATGTCCCTTCTGACTTAGAATTAAGAAGGCTCTTCTGTTGCCTAGTGTATTACTTATCAGTCATCCCATAATGAAGTGTGGTATCAGAGGAAAAAGCTATGCCTTGTCTGGGGACAAAATGAAGAGAAAACAACCTCACAGCAGTGATCAGAGAAAATGCATATTTTCATCATTTGTAAAGGAGCTAGTCTGGCTGACAGTATGGAGGACAAGCAAGCTGCTTGCATGACTTTTGATAGGCATTTTTTCAGATGTTAGTTCATTCGTTGTTTGCCTTATGTTGCTGAGGGTTTCCTGCTGCATTCGTGGACTTCTGTGCTAGGCATAATGATACTTCTCCGTTGTTGTTCATCATATGGCCTTGAGCTCTCCAGTGAGCTTCAAACACCGTTACCTGTGGTGCTGGATCATTTTCATTGGGTAGACAACTTAGATGTCTCTTCTCATTTCTCCCCTAACCATGTTGCCAGATAATTTTCCATTGAGGCATTTAATCAACCTGTAAGATGAGATTGATAGTGACACTTGGGAAAACATTTTATTTTGTAATAAGCAAGTCTAGAACTCACCTCTGTGAATAAAGCCGGTGATAATGAATTATCTGATGCATCTTGAGCAAGGTCTGTATTTCTCATAAAGAATCCTGCCACAGGCAAAGCAGTTGTTGGCATTGTGGTCTTTCCTATAATAAACCAAAGGGAATAAGGAGGGTACATGCTCCTTTTATACACGGTTGAACTTTCTCCAATACCTGCCTGCTCACAGAGGCAGCTGGAGATGTTAATCCAAACTTGGGGATTGACCACTCCTATACTTGTGGCAGTCAGCTGAATGCATCCATCAAAAAATGACAGAAGCAACATTACCTTGTACAAGGTACCGTGGTACAAACAACACTGGTGAGAATCTTGAGCTTCAGACCTGCTCCCCAGTTTGTTTGGAGTTTTGGTTCTTGGAGAGGGAGAGATGGGGGTGGTGTTTGTGTTTTGGGGTTTTTTGGTGTTTTCTTATTTGAGGTTAGAGAGCTTTTCTGGCTATCAATGGTCTTTGAAGGCAAGTCTATTGTCTGCTGTGATGCCAACTCTTCACCTGGCCTGTGCTGCTTTTGTGGGGATGCTATCTGTTACTGCTTGGATAGTCTGCAGAGTTGTGTGGGTGAGGTAGAGATTAAGATGTGAATTTGCTGCTACTTTGAGGAATGCTGTACTACATCTTTAAATCATTCTAAACTCAGACAAAGGTGAAATGTTTAATGTGTAAAAGCTAAACTTAAAAACACACAAACAGGTTATTTGGGTATAATCGGAAAGGTCTCCCTGTGATACAGTCATTATTCATTTGGCAGCAATATCTGTAACTGACATTTTGAGTATTTTTCTCTACCCCAACTCATGGAGGACCTCATTTGGTTTCCCATTCAGTCAAAGGCAGGATTTCCATTTGGGACTCTGCTTTCACTCCCTTAAGAATAAACCTTTGGAGATGCTGGCAACTGCCTATTCACCACGTTTCTGTGACAGTGACTCCCATGATGGATGTGATATTAGCTGAAAAGGTTGTAAAGAGGAAAGTGCTCATGTTTTATCCTTAGCACACTAAGTTTTGGGGATAAGATTGCTCTTGAGATCTGTACCATGATTAAAATTGGGCCCAAATGGCATTTGTGTTGGGAAGTTTACGTACATTACTTTGTCCTCTTGCACAGCTTGGATGTCAGCTGTTTGTATCAGTTTGTTGTCAGCGTAGGTCTTTCAGGGTGACTTGAAGACTTTTGTCCTCATGACCAAGCGATGAGGATTTGACTCCTTCCAGTAATTCTCTGGTCATGGAAGAAGAAGGTGTAAGGGCAGGCTCTGCCTGTTGTGTAGGACAAACATCTGTGGCAGGATGCAAGGAACTTGCACAATATCGCTGCAAAGGCAAAAATAACTCCCACCCTCACTACAGTCGGGATTCTCGTGCTGGCATTACAGATAAGCACGCATCATGTGCAAGTGGGCAATGCCTCTTAACAAAAGATTATAAATAAGCAACCTTTTTGTGCTTAGAGCATTTGAAATAACTGAAGTAGAAAACCAGATCAAACCTTGAAATACATCCTGAGCTATAGCAAAGCATTTTTGAAGTTCAAAAGAATGCACAATAGACAAACTACAACTGAGGAAGGGGAGAATTGGCATAAGTTACAAGAAATGAAAAACTGCCTGTGAGATATGTGGGAGACAATACATACACACAGTCTGTAAGTCTCTCCAGTTTCAAAAAAGACCAAAGTGAGCATAAATGGGAGATGAAACACTATGTACATGTGTGTTGGATCCTAATATAAAGCAAGGAAGTAGTGTGCAATGAAAAGGGGAGAAGGGAAGTAATGCTTTCAGATAATATTTCAGGGATAAACAGTTGCTGAGCTATTCGTGACTTTTTGTGAGTGTACAGCAGTTGAAGTTCTCTAACTGTCATCACTTCATAGTCAAAAGTTGCTGAGTGTAGATTATAATTAGCATATATAAAAGCAAAGCTAACATGCCAGCGCATCAAATTTCTGACACTATGGTGTCAGATTGCTTTAATTAAAAATTGTTTTGCTTCCATGTATTCAACACAGAAATGTAGCAAACATGCTCTTTTCAGAGATTACTTGGGCTTATATCATGGAGAATGAACTTTTTTCCCCTCAAAAGTAAGATTTCATTGCAGAAGACATGCTGAGAGCACACTGTTAGTATTTATGTTGCTAATTTTGGGGCCTGATTGTATATAGCAGTTAGCTGGTGTTTTACTCTTGTTAAGAAACCTTAAGTTATGGTTTCTAAGAGAACCTGCAGTAGCAGATGTAGAAGGAACAGAGAAAATCCAACAGAGGCAAAGAAAAGAAAGCCAAGTCTTAAAAGTTCATGATGCATCATCCTGTAGAGAAGTAAATGGAAATCCAGGGAAAAAACAGAAGTGGAACATAAATATGAAGGTGAATTTGTAGAAATGATGGCATCACTCTTGCCACACACCACGAGTACTAGGAATACTCCTTTCTATTCAGCTCTGAAAATCTCAGGCGAACTTCTCATCTACTTAAAGAAACTAATTGATGACTTTCTAGGAATCAGGTTTGGTTAGAAGCTGGGAAAATGATTGGGGTAACTAAAGAAAAGAAATGCTGCCAGTAAGTCAGAATAAGTCTTACTGCTTATTTTGGAAACTACCAATACCCTTAAACTGAAAGGTGCAAAAAGGAAATGTTATCTCGGCAAAGATAAACACTGGCCAGCATTGTCTTAATTTGCTCAAATCCAGTGTTTTAAAAACTCTTATCTTGAAGTTGAAGACACTCTACAGCTAAAATGTCTCCAAATAGTTCTAACTTTAATGTAGAAAACCATACATGGCAATCTTTATTTTTAGCTTCCACTTGATTTCTTTCTTTCTTTTTTGATATTATGCTAAAGAAACCTGCTAAAAACTAGGTATGCAATACTGGCTTCAAGTGAGTATATTTTGGTATTGAAGTATTTTATCTTTCTCTCTCTTCTAGCCTCTTGTAGTGCCTCATAGAATTCATTCAACAAGTAGAAACGTGAGAGAAGAAAAGACACGCTCTGAAATAAACTGTAAGCATGTGCGAAGCGACAATGTGAAATATTCTTAAAATAATCATTGATGTTAACTTATTTTAACTTGTATTCTGGGTATCTGACATATATAGAAATATTTTTAGTCATATATAGGAAAATAAAAACTTATGCTGTTTTACTTACAGGTATAGGTTCCGATGACAGAGGAATGTTTTTCTTCCTTAATTTAGTATCTTGTTGTAGATTTTCCTTTTCAGTTGAAACATTCATGCAGAAATTGAGAAAGGAGGAGGTTGATCACTGGCCATTAAGAGCAGACTCATCCCCCAAATTGTAGTCATTCTTTTGCTTGAGTTGAATCAGAGCGATACTTGGAGCTTTAGTTGTCTTTTCTTAAGCCAAAATTGAGGGAAGGAGTGTTAAAGAGTATCTGCCAAAGAGCTGTCCTAGAAGATGTGATTAGCTCTCTCCAAATTTCATTCAAGGCTCTTTAGTGCTAGTGAATCTCCCAGAAGAACAGATCCAAAAGTGAATTGACACAATGGATATGTTTTTTCTACAAATTACAGCAGTATTGCTTTTCTAAAGAGGGCACTTCACTGCCCTATTTGCTGAATGGTTTTCCTGATCTTTCTAATGAGCAGGTGGGGCAAATGGTGATTGTACTGCCTTTGTGATAGAAGAGTACTTTCTGTGCCAATTAGTTTCTAGCCAGCACAAGTTCAGTATGTCCATGTGTCAGAAGTTTCCATTAGTGGGGATATGATTGACTCATTAAACTGGATTTTTCTTCTTTTGTTGGCCTTTAGAGCTGAATTTTGTCTAATTACAGCCCAGCTTAAATTCTTGTTTTCCTTGTCTCCTCTTTAGTTGGTCAAGTAAAATTTGATCCACCCTTGAGGAAAGAGACAGAGCCACATCATGAATTCGTGAGTAACAAGCAGCATGTGCTATGCTTTGCACATTATTCCCCGCAAATACTTGTGGATGAGGAGAAATCCAAGATGTGTAGCATGCTTCCTTAGCTCTACTAAACATGGTAGTGATTTTTCTGACAAGTCATAACATATTGGTCCTAAAGTTTTTGATGCCATTACACTATGCAGCAAGACCCCTTATTTGTGGGCTCTGCCAGGTGTGATGTATGAGCTAAGCAACAGCCCTTTGTCTTGTGGGTTTCCTCTATCCTTTATACCTCATTGCCAAATATATCATTCCCTTTATTTGTTGAGCTGGTTTTTTAATTGTTGAGTTGTTGTGCTTACTCAAATGTTTCCCCTGTGCTTGTGTTGATGATGATTGATAATGGAAATAATAAAAATGAGAGCCTGGGAAAGAGGTATGATGCATTTTAAAAAATTGGATTTTTGTGGGGTGATTGTTTTCCCACACAAACAATCTTTCTGTGGCCCTGCATCACACCTGAGCCACGCTGAGTCTGGCAGTCGATGTATTGTGTAAAGGTGTATTGCCAATGTTTTCTTCATATGGATCCATCAGTACAAGGGGTATGAGAACTCAAGCAGTGAGGGAAAAGGTGTCTGTGCTGTCTCGCACACAATTGCAGTAGCTTCCTCTCTTCTATGGAGACTGTTGCTTTCCACGTTTGTGCACTTGAGCAGTTTCCTCACATTCCTTGATAAAAACATTCCTTTTCTTCCTTACTGCAGACTTCTGTGTTCTCTTTGTTTTTCTAAGGCAGGTGTTAAGGTGGAGAAGTTGGCTGAGTACATACATGGGAGGGCCATTGGCTTTGGTCTGAGTTGGTTTTCGGGAGGGTGTGTACCTAGGAATGTACTTCCTCTTCTATAGTCTACAAACCACATGTGAGTGGGATTTCTGGTGTAGATTTCCCTGTATTGCTCTGTAGTTGTACCAAAATCTCCTTCCTGGTGCCTTGTCTTTTGGTAGTGGGTCAGCTGGCTCTGGGTGTATGAGGTTATATATAATCTTGCTCTTTCTCACCAGCTGGCTGGACAGGTAGTCTGCAGGTTCTGGTGGCTGTTTGAGATGGAGGAGAATAGCTTACCAAATCACATGCAGGACTTAGGCAATTGTTCCAGATATGTTATTTAGACCTTGACATAACTGCATAACAACATCATTTAGGAGCCCTAGTTATACAAGTATTTATAAACATCGTAATGAAGTCAATGTTTCTACCATAAACTCAGTAGTTAAAATGATTTTTTAACTGATTCCAAGTTACCCTGGCTTTGCTTCCCTGTTGCATTGTCTGGATTATAAAGAAAATATAATGCTTTTGCTCCTTAAGAATTTTATTTATTTATACACACACAGAATCGTAACTGCAGAAAGATGTTAATGGAGAAGCTGAAGTTTTAAAAATACTTTTTCCATTTCTTTCTTGGTTTATCAGTCACTGACTGTACAAACCAGTTAGTGGACAACTTCATGGGGCAGAGAGGTGTTTTCACTGCACCTTAGGAAACTGAGTTGCTAATCTGGGGAGAGAGATCTTCTGCAGGGATTAAAGCACAACTCTTGAGAGCACTTCTTTGGCCGATGTTGTTGGAAGGGAGGAATGGAGCCTTTTCATACCTTGTGCGATAGCAATCAGGACCTTTGCACTTTGGCATCTCAGAAGCTCTTGCTGCTCCAAGAAGGGACTTGAATGATCCAGATCAATTCTGCTGATAAGGAAATCTCTTAGTATTTTCTATTCATGTCAGAGTTTGCATATTTGAAACCTGTCCAAAGAACTTGCCTCCTCTCCCTGTCTGTAAGGAATATCTATAACTGCTTGTTTGGATCTTTCTGAAGAAGGAAATTAACTGCTCCACTGCCCATATCAGAATGAAGCGTGCAGACCTCGTACATCCTTTTCAGATAAAACAGAGCTGTGATTTTGAAAATTATTATGTTGGGTCTAGAGACCAAAGAAAAAACATATTTTGTCATTAGATATAGAATCAGTGGACAATTTGAATTGGCATGTCAAAAGCAAATGAGATCTATTCAAAGAATGGATGCTTTAGCAAAGAACCTTAGCACAAAGCAGGATGAGGAAGAAGTTTGTAACAATCTACACGCTCTGTGAAAGTCTTTTAAATGTAAACGGGACCAAGAGATGCCCGTCTCTTCCTCTAGCAGTAACAATGCATTAAAGCAGTTCTTCTGATCCTTTTGCTTCTGTCTCACTAAAGCATGCTTAAATTTTGTGCTTATTTACTTATGGGTATGAGTGCACAAGCCAAAGGACTGGACCACTGCAGCATGATGAGTTATTGTCGGTGGTGCACTGAGAGATTGAGCTGGTACATACTTACCTCTTACTGAGGCAGTTTGTTGCTCATTACCACAGCTCAGGTGATGAACAAAAGTTCATTATTTTGGTGTGATTTGGTAGTGTTTGGTAATGTGACCATACCCTTAGCTGTGTTTTAGCCCTATCCCCGGAACTGTCTTAACATGGTTTGAGTTTCAACTAACAACTTTTTTTAGCAAGAAAATTTCCCTTTATGTGTATCTGGCTTTCAGTCGCAATGTAAGTAACTTGAGTTTCTTGGTCTCTATCTAATGAACAGCCTGACAGTAGCGATTTTTTGGACAATTCAGAAGAAATATACTACACTGCAAGATCTAACCTGGTATTTTTCATCTTATGCCTTTCTTTGTCTGTGTTAGTTTTGTCTTTGTTTTCCTTTTTCAAAGCTCATGTTTTGTCCTGTTGTTGTACTGGTGTTTTCATCTGTGTAAAAGCCATTGAATACAAGAATTAGTCTATATGTGTGTTTCTGTGATATAGGAAGGAATGCTTAGTATGTACAGTATTGTAAGTATTTAACCCGTATTTGTGTTTAGTTGAATCACTTTTATAGAAGGGGCTCAGTATTATGCACTCATTCTAATTTGTTTATTTAACTGCCTTACAATGCATAACTTGTTAATTTTTTGGAGGATGATTAAAAATAGAAGAGGCATTCTCTTCATGTTTTTTTCGGGTAGTTCCTTTAAGTAGGCCCATGAAAGATGACGAAATTATATAAATGTAAGTCTCTGAATTCTCCAGATTGTAATTATGTTACAGAATGAATATACACTTAATACAAATAACAAAGTGGTGTCACAAGTGTTTTCAATGGCATTTGGCATTGTTTATAGTCTGATACTTTTCCCAAATTTTCTCTTAACTGCACTGCTAAAATACTTGGTTGTTAGCATTGCAGTGTAGAAATTACTCTAGAAAGTGAGTTTTCTTATTTCTCTGCTCTTTAGGCACTATGCAGTTAGAAAAGTAATGCTTTTAAATCTTGGACATCTTCATGTACTGTTGAAAAAAATGAAGCAACATTCTCTACTAGATGAAGAGCATTATTCTGCTAACTTTCTTTGATTTGTGAGATGTTTAATATAAGTGCACTGAGGGGAAAATGGAAAACTGGGGTATTTGGGAATGTCTTGTTTTGGTTTTTATGTGATGTTTTTTGGTTTGGATTTTTTGTTTGTTGTAGCATCAGTTGGTTTGGTGTGACTTGAATCTGCCAGTACCATAGTTACTGAGAACTTAGACTGTCTTCCCCATTCTTGGAAGGAACTGCCTGTATTGCTTGATTATAAAAATGTTTCACAAATTTTTTTGAGATCAGTAGCTTAGATTTCTCTGTATGTGGTGAGAACACCTCCATCCTGTGCAATTGCTCTGGTTTTTGTTTGGTTTGCTTTTGGTTTCATCTTTTCAGTTTAACACTCTTTAAAATCTGTCTTTTTCAGGTTACGTTCAGTGTTGTTGCATATCTTGCTAGCCTAGTATCTGTGGGTCCAAGAGATGAATAAGCACATGTCTTTTAACTGGACTGTCCTTTCCCATCCTTCTTTTGCCCCATGCTGTTCAATACACTCTTTAAAAATTATTACTATGATAAAGCTTATAAAGTGCTATTGGTGTCACAGTCATGAGAGGGTTTTTAAAGTCAATCGACAGCACTTTCTGTGTTTCACTGCTTTCTTCACAACCTCCTGTGCTCATTGTGAATGATAGAGGAGAATTCTGATTTGGTGGTAATGCTTTGCCCATTTGTGAGATTTTTCCAGTAAGACCTAATCTTTCTGGAAATTAGAAGAAATATTTAGTAGTTGGTTCATTCTTCTGTTGTGTACTGGGACATACTAATCGGACTTTCTCTCTGTCTCTTGCCTTCCCCCACTCTGCCCTTCTTTTTTGACAATATTGGCTTCAGATACGTTTAGTGAGAAAAATACCTTATGAGCAACAACTCTTCTGCAGAGCTATGCATCTCTAAGATCCTACAAAAAAAAAAAAACAAAACACACACACACGAAAAAAACCCACACAACCAAAAAAACCACCCCCAAAACCCCCCAAACCACCAAAAACCAAAACCCATAAATTGGGGTGTATTTTGGGCAGCGTGAGTCACAGAAGGTATACAGTTGATTGAGGTTGAAAACAAATTTGGGGAGTGAGAGTATTTTTACCTATCGCCTAGCATTTTGCACACCTGGATGGATCATATCCATATGCGTATGCAGTCACCATGTGCATTATCCATTAAAAATTTGACACCTACGATGTGGTTACCATTAAAAATCATTGCTCTCCTTTCCCTCTTCCCCCTCTCTCTGCCTCTGTGTTCCTGCAACAGCTACCTGGATCTGCCAGAAGAATGGAAAAATTCAGTACAGGTCTCGTTTGCAGGGAAAATTCAGTGTCCAAACCCCAGTATCCCTTCATGCAAATGGCAGATAGACAAGGACAAGATAGTACTTGTTTTTGATCTTCTACAGATATACGCCTTTGATTCATACCTAAATAAGTTACAATATTTTGTGCTAGGTGCAAGGCTCTTCTCTTTAGTCAGGGTAGATCTTTTTTACTTTTTCAGCAACTAGACAGGTTTTTGGGAACTTACTTGGGTACATTCTATTGTTTGATTTTCTTGCACGTGCTCCTTGTTGTCATTTTAAGTGCCTCATGTTCCTATTCTGGTCCTTGCACTGTGTTTTGGCAGCTGTTTTCTGACAACCTCCTTTGCCTCAGGAGCAGCAGAGGTATGCTGGACTCTAAAAAAAGTCTTATCTTATGTGCATATTAGACTTTACATAGGGTAGACCTCAAACAAATGCTTCTTTCATATTTTTCACTGCCTTTCTGTGTACTTTAAAAGAAGTTGTTTGGATACAGGCTCAAATAAGTGGGAGAGCTGAGCATTGCATCTGCAGTGAGCTCAGTAAATAGTTTAAGTCAAAGTAATCTTCCCTAAAAATATATATACCTTTAGTTCTGGAACAATTTTTAAGTTTTATGCTATCGATCCTGGGAGAAGCACCTGAAAATCCAATGGCTAACTAAATGTATGACTGTTTATCTTGTATTGTGGCAGCCACCATGATGACAGTCTCAGGAATCTACATGAGTTGGCATAGTAGGACCAAACTTCCATCAGTTGAAATGTTTTTGCTATAATTAAGCATATGTTCAGAAGTAGTCTCAAGTATATCCTCCTGGAAAATGAGGATATGAGGAAAAACATGCAACTTCTTTCAGGTTATTTTTCCCACCAGATCAGTTCCCTATGTGGGTTCCCTGTGTGGCATGGCAAATGGCTGTGTCAGCGTGGTAGAGGGAGGTACAAGGGGTAGAGAGAAGCCAGTAGTAAGGGCTGTTAAACCCAGCTCCTGCAGAGCTATTGCTGTATGTGTAACTGTATTCACCTCTTGCAGGTGACGTGTTGTACTTTCTGAGTGGTGGGGTCTGTCAAGGGGAATCTGTATGACAATTTGTCTTCTGGTCCCAGAAGCCCCATTTCTCAGAAACAGAGTTTACTGCTGTTCTGATTCAAAACAAAAGGTCATGTTGAGCAAATAAAAATGTTTTTATTCAGGTTATCCTGATCCACAATGAAATATTGTGGCAAAAAAAATCTTTCTTCCCCTTCATAGTGAGCTGAAAAATAATTCCAGTTCATATACAGTAGACTGAGCTGCATATCTTATTAAGTTATAAATACCATCAGCTAATCCCCCCCCCCCCCCAAAAGATGAGGTGGGAAGGAACCCCTGGAGATCTCTAGCCTACTCCTGCTTAAAACAGGGGCAGCTTCCAAGCTAGATCCGGAGATTACTTTGGGCTTGTCCAGTTGAAGTTTGAATCTATCTCAAGGTGGAGACAACGGAGCATCTCTAGGCCCTGTCCCAGGGTTGCACTGCTCCCATGGGGAGGAGTTGGTTCCTTGAGGCCATGGTTTGCATTGCTGGCATTTGTGCCTATTGCCTCTTGTTCTTTCAGCGTGCATCTGAGAAGAGTCTAGCTCTGTCTTCTCTATAATGCTGTGTGGGGTAGATGAAGGTAGCAGTTACTTTCTCTGGGCTACAAAGGGTCTGTTCTTTCAGCCATTTGCTCCGTCACTTGAACAATCGCAGTGGCCTTCTGCTGGCTCCCCTACAACCTGTCAATGCCTTTGTCCTGGGAAGCCCAGAACTGGACACCACATGCAGATGTGGCCTTCCAAGTGCCAAACAGAGGGGGTAGCCCCCTCTGGCTTCACTATGGTTGGCCAGCTATACCACAAGTGTGTGCTGCTGATGTGTAGTCCCTTCCCTGTCTGCTGGGACCTCCAAGCCCTTTTCTGCAGAGTTGCCCTTCCTGCCCCTGGCTAGCTTGTCCTCAGCCTCTTCTTCTGTATGCGGTTGGTCTGTCCTAGCTGCAGGACTTTTCAGTTGGCTTTGTTAAACCCCGTGGGGTTTTGTTGCGTACTCTTCCAGGTTGTTGAGGTTCCTCTGACTAGCAGCCCACTTTTTTTGTTGTTGTTGTTTTGTTTGTTAGATGTTAGAGAGTGGTCTCATAATAAGGTAGGCCAGCTACCTCAGCACCTTAGATGCCTTCTGCTTGGTCCTGGTCTGCATCATATCAATTTGTAACCCTATAGCTAGTGATTTTTTATTTTTCTTTGTGTTAGGGGTAAAATTAAATGTTTCTGCATTGGACTTTATTTAACTTAGTCTGGAGTATTCAACACACAGTGGAAAGCGTAGAGTTCTATAGTTTTAGAAAGTGACAGAGTTGAACAGAACTTGGATTTGATATCTCAGGTTCCAACCTACATTTATTTTCAGTTGTTATGAACTTAGCGTTCATTTTAGACTTCTTTAGCAAAGAATTCAGCAAGAGGTTTGCAGTTACCATGCAGTCTGCACTGTTGTATTTGCCAGATGCATCTATATATTTGGTCCTATTTAAATAACTTGGTCATGGTATGGGGTTTTTTTGGCTCATAAATATATTCTGTGTTTACCAAAATCTATTACAAATTATTAATAATTTTAGGAATGCAATGTTTCAGCATGGCTATTCTATGTTAGTTAATTACTTGTGGCAGAAAAACTAGAATACTGGTAGGGAAAGACTGAATTCAAGAGATCAACATAGATAACAGAGAACTTCGCCCAGAAGCCTTTTTCTTTGTAGACATGCATACATATCCTTTTCCTTTGTTACAAGCCATGAAGACTCCTATCCTACTTACTTGCAATATCTTTTTAGAGTTAGTTAGCTATCAATGCTGAATTTCAGAGAGAGTCTACATAATTTGTTCATTTTTAGGTGATGAAATGGTACGTGGTCCTTAAGATCAGAAGAATATAAGTGGAAATGGGGGGGAAGTGCCTAAGGGTTTGGGATGTGGGTTTTGCTTTCTTTTTCTTCCCAGTATGTTTTGGGTATTTTCTGCCTCAGCAAAAGTAATTGAGAAAATGAGATGCTAGCAACTTTCTTGGTAGGAGGGAGTTTAAAAATGCTGTGTACGATTGCCTGTTGTTTCAAAGCCTTACTGTAGCTAGCTAGGGTAGTGATGTTCCATTATATGGGTATGAAATAGTGCTGTTTGTACCAAGTGGACACTCATAGACAAAATGCATAAAGAACTGAAATACAATGGAAGAGGCAGGTGAGCAGTGGTTGTGTAGCAGTAATGCACAGTAAAACCTCAGTCAGTTGCCAGGGAAGAATTATATTTAGCATGTTTAAGAAAATATACATATAACTTGGTATTTCTGATGTGCTAAGCTATCCAAAGAAATTCAAGAATGCACTTTTTAATGAAATAAAGGCATTAAAAGTATAGCATATGCTTTAGGTAATATTACGCTCTTTTTAAAATTAACATCCTCTGTTATGAAGCAATGTGGTAGGAATTGCTTAATGATTTTACTGACAAATAGAGATGTGTATGTGCAGCCTTGTTTGATATGTTAGTAGTCCAGAGGTGACTTGTGCTCTTTGAAATTCAGAGTTACTTCCCCAGCACTTTGCGAAATGACAAAATTAAGACTTTAAATCCAAATGATCTTGTTTCTCACTAGATTTCAGGAACAGCAAATGTAGGAAGTAACTGTGAATTGCTGGTTCACTGTATACATTCAGTTTTGTTTTTTGAAGGACTGAACACCTAAAAATAGTTTTCCAGTACAGCTCAGCCCTACAGAACAAATTAGGAACATAAGACTGTCAAAGTTACAGTAACAATTAATCAATCATGAAATTCTGCAGAAAATAAATAGCAGTTCTTGAAATTTAAACAGCTGAAGGTATTGTACATTTGATCATTCCTGCAGAATTTGTTTCATAGCATGGCCTTACCACCAAATTTGTCTTTGCTTTGAGGAAATCTTTATACTGTTTTTAGTCATTGATTACTTAGCACATGTGATTTATCTGAAGGTGAGATTTGTCTTTCTGCATGACTTTTAATATTATCCAGGCTGTTGAGAAGAACTGATAGCTATTCCCTGTATTACCTTTTTTCCAAAGCGATCATTGCCAGCAAATAGCACTCTGTTTTGTGCACAGTTGTGGTGGTTCAGGAATGGATCGTTGGTAACCTGAGGCTGAGTGCAGAATAATCTGGGGTTGCATCTTTAATTCAACACCAAGATCATTGACCTCTTCTTATTCCTACTGGCTGTAGATCTCAAGATTCTCTTGGAAAATATCTGTCTAGTCACTCAGATTTATTCTGTGTTAATGTTGCCTGATCTAAAAAGAATTTTAATTAACTAATCGGCATTGTATGTATGTTAAATGAAAATACTAATGTAGATTCATAAAGTTGTTGGGTTACTTTAGGGATGCAGGAGAGGTAGCAGCTTTTATTAAGCGAATTCTTGCATTATTTAGTAATTAATGTTAATCAGTTCTTCCCAGTGGGAATCCATATACTGATAAGATTTCTGTTTTGTTAAAAAATACCTTTATGTTTGGCTTTAAAAAAACCTGGTTATACTGGTTGTTCTGATAAAGCATAACAACTCACTGGAGGCTTTACAGGATACATGCAATATTTACTGATGATTTTTTATCAAATACGTAGCTAGAAGGTTTATATAACTTCTGGATATATTTGGCATAGACGGTACAAGAAAAAATGTATTGCACTTTTTAAAAGTTCTCTAGCACTCAGTATTTATCTGTCAATATTATAAAAGAAGGGATTTCCCTAGCAATGGATTACTTCACCCCACATTTGGAGTGAAAACCAGCAATATTTAAAGGGCTTAGGAGAACTCTAACAAGCTAGTTAAGGCAAAAAAATATACATATCCAATTAGAATCATAGTCAAATAAATGCTAATTAGCAGCACAATACTAAACTGAATCAAAGTAAAGTTTTTGTCTTTTTAAAGCATTTAAACATAAGTAATTCTGGCAGATGTCATTTTTCATAAAGAAAATGCCAGTAAGGCTTTAAAAGCCTGAAGACAGATGAAGGCTCCTTATGTGTTAGGGGGGTTTGCTTATTTTCTTTTACCTATTTTCCTGTCATTGCTGTACAATATATATGGCTGTACATTGCACAGTGTGTAAATTAAAATGGACAGATGTTTTGGCTCTGCCCAGCATAAGATCTTCATTTCCCACTTTTGAGTAATATGATTTTGCAACATGCAGACAAAATGCTTGTCACTTCAAGGTGAAAATCTCAGATTTCATTATACTGATCTGGGGTTATTTTTCTCAACAGCCTCCCAGTCTTTGTTCTGGCATCTTCTTACATAGACTCACACAACCTGTTTAACCTCCTTGTTTGTGAGTCTGGTGACATCTTATGTTTCCAGTCTTGTTATTTTCTGCTCTAGAGTCTGAATCTTCAAAATACCTGTGCTTACATGTGGAAGTTTTTGAGATTGCATAGAAGTAGTATAAGTACTCACAGTAAAGCAAGTTTAATCTGTGTTTCTTTGTGATGGATTCGAGTGCATCAACTGGTGGTGAGGACCAGCAGAAGGGAATTGCCTGGATAAGGTGACAGATATTGGGAGTGATGAAGAGACTGAAATTGCCGAGGGCCTAGGATGGCCTTTCTTGAGGGAAGGAGAAGGAGTTGGAGGAGTTGAGATTGGGGCGTAGGAGGAGGATGAAACTGTGAAGAAGGAAGATAAGGATAGCAGAAGGGATCAAAGATACCCACAACTGAGGCCTGACCCCTTCCACCTGCTACCTTGCCGACCCTGGGACACATTCCTGGAGGGAAACAAGCCTTCCTTCCTGCTGGCACAGCCACTTATGAGCCCTTCTTTCCTGTCGCCTAACTTTCTAGTTCGACTGAAAGATGTCTAGGGGGAAAGTCAGGTGGCCCTTGTGAGTCAGTTCCATAGAAGTGGATGGGATTTGGTGGTTTGGGGGTTTCTTAGTTTAATTCTAGAAGGAAGATGTGTAACAAATAAGTTTGGTACAAAGATTGAAAAGTCAGTCTCTCCGTGGTTCAGTAAATGCCAGCATCAGGCTTGCCTCTGCATTTTTATTCAACCCTCTGATCTATGCATTCTTTCATATCAAGTAATTATCAGTTACATACTGTTTTTTCCACAGTATCTCACTTGTTTGGGGAAAATATGGAAAGTCACTGAAGCAATCAAAAGCTACTGACAGCTGTGGTAGAAACACCCATGTGGAAACTACTACTTAGCTTTACAGAGCAGAACTGAGGGTGCAGTAGACAACCTGGAACTCCTTGCTGAGCAGAAAACAATACACATAGCTTTGTATTAAAGTGATTGCCCTTCAGTCTGGAACTGAAAGCTGCAGTGGCTTCTGCTTTGTCAGCTTGGAGTACTGGCAAATCTAGTGTGAGACTTTTCCTCTGATTTTCAAAAATACCCTTTTGAGAGGTCAGCCCAATGAGGAGTTGTTGTCTAATCCAAGCTTATTGCTCTTACAGCTTGAATATCTGGGCATCTTTCTGAAGGATGGCATGCTTCTGATATGAGTTGCAGCTGAAAGGCCTGTTTGACAGAATATGTTGGGAGACCTTTAAAATGTTTCCTGGAAAGGAGCAATGTAGCTCCATTTATCATTACGTTAAGTGATCAATAACTCATTTCTCCTGGTGAATACACTCAGCATTTTGGGAGCAAATTTATGTTCAGATTTTTCCTGTTGTGATCCACCTGAATTAAAAAATACCCTGTAATTATAGCAGTATCCTCCTGGCAGATGCAGATTTGATGGTGTTTCAACATGGTCCCTGTATTGCCATTAATGCATTAAATTTGTGTGTCGTACAGTGTCTGTTGAATAATAGTGTTGGAGGCCTGTTGCCACTTCTTTTTCTAAGTAGCCCATGCTCCATGATTGCTTGAGTGCTTGACTTTTCTGTTAATACTGTATTTTTTGATACAAAAGGTGATCTTAAAGTGTACATGAGAACATACATAGTTATCCTTAAAATATGAATTGGTATAACCAGAGCTATAAAAACACTTTAACTGTCCTCTTGGCTTATTTCTTTAACATCCCCATGTGCTAGAGGCATTTCAGGCTCCCTGCCAGAGCTACTCTCCATCTGAAATGAATACTACAATGTGCCAGTGAGGGATGCTGGGTTCTGTATGGGGTCTGGCAGATCACAAAGTCCTTTTTTTTTCTTTTCCTTTTCTTCTTTCTTTCTTTTTTTTTGATTGTTATATTATTTTTGTTGGTTTGTTCCCTTTTCTGCAGCTGACTTGAGCAAAGCACGTGTGTGTCCAAGGAAGGGGCTAAGGTCAGAGTTTTAAAAGGAAGTAGAGACGCAGCAAACTGTCAGAGAGGAGATTTTGGGGTGTGATGGGCCTGAGAGTGGTGTGAGGAGTCAGGAAGGGCAGAGGAATGAGCTCGTTTGGTAGCTCAGGTGTGGCAGGGGGGATAACAGCAGAATGACACAGGGTATGTGTTTGATGCTTACCTGTACGTCTTAACGATCCGTTCTCTTGTATTTGTAGGATCTACAGCTAGAAGAATATGGTCATGGTCCTCAGTGTGGCTACTTCTTGGGTGCAAATAAGTGAGTAAGCAACAGCGTTTTCTGTCTTTAATTCAAGACTTTTAATATAAAAATCACAAATTAGCCGAAATGGATGTAGTAAAATGTCAAGCTTGTTTATATCAGCTACAATTCCAAAATCACTCTTTATTGCTAAAATAATAGTAATTTCAATGACACAGAATTACGGCACTTTTCAGTATTTGAGGCTGTGTTGACCATATTGTCTCTATGGTGCTGTAAGCCTCCTTTTAAGAGCCATTATATTGGTCTGCTTGTTAATAAAATGTTGTGCATCATAGGTCCCACAGAGCACAATTTTACCCCATCTAGGAACTACCAATACTGCTCTTTGACATTGCTTTATGCCCTTCTTCATGTTGTAGGGCACTAGGAACATTCAATTATGGATGCTTTAAAAAATAAAACTTACCTGTCTCAGCAAAGTCTTTAACTTCATGTTCATACATTTAATAATTTTGTTATATTAATCGTATGAAATAGTTTTCCATGTAATTCTTCCTTTCCACCCAATTTCCTAATTACATTTATGCATGCCAGAATTGGGATGCCTAGCTTTGCTTTGCTAAATTAAATGGTATTAAAAAAACTGCAGAAAATCTAAGCATAGAACATGATATCTTTCACACAATCTTTTACTTGGGGCAAATACAAATACTGATATCTTCTGAAATCCTGTTGTTTATATCCCTGTGTTTTGCCTGCTGTTCCTCCCTGTCTGTGTTTTCAGACAAAGACAGAAAAATGAGGAAATTCAGAATGTTACAAAAATTAACTAGGGTAGAATGAATTTATTCCAACAATAGTTTAATCCTCTTGTCAGTCTGATTTTTATTTTTTATAATTAAGATTTTCTTGGATAGTGTGGATTTGCTTTAAATTGGATCAAGCTAAGACAGTCCTTGTTTTACAGTGCCAGGAACAAGGGCCACTGCACTTAATAGCACTACATTAATAAATGCATATGAAAGTGTGTTGTGTAAAAATAAATAATAAAAAAAATTATATATATATATAAAATGCAGCTATGTTCATTTGTATGTGGATGTTCGATGTATGTTCTGAAAGCCAGCTGAAACAACATGCTTTGGATTAATTACTGATAGAATCATAGGAGCATTTGCCCTGGCTTTTGATAACTAAGTATGTGTGCCACAATTAAACTGTGTTCTTATTCTTATTTAATGCTGAAGGAGTCTCTTAAAATCAGTTGAAGAAGAACTGCATCAGCGGTAATTTTATTCTTTTTTTTTTTTCCCCCCTCTTACGTGTTTCAAAGTCATTTGTGCGTTGATTTCTTATGTCTGTCACTACTAGTTCTTGTTTGTACCTGTACTTGCTGAGAGGATATGGGAGAGGCTTAGTTGTCTGGATTGCAGCTGTGCTTTAGAGAAGAATAATAATGATAAAAAGCTAAAAGACAGTAAATTTCTGTTAGAGAGCCCTTGAGCTGAGATTTTTTTCACATAGCCAAGGTAATTTTAATACAACTCACTCAGCCGTAGTACCTTGTTCATTTTCTTAGGGGTCATGTGGCACATTTAGAAGACGACGATGATGCAGACGATGATGCTAAACAGTAAGTCCTTTCTTCTTGTAAAAATAAATAAATATATAGAAAAGCTGATTCTTGAATAGATGAAAAATTTTTTGAAAAGTTGAATCATGTTCTATCCCTAATAGTTCAGTATTATTCTTCTTCTATAGCATTTTTAAAGATAGGCATTTGATGTTGTTCCTAGATTCCATCACCAGAAGTTTTCTTATTGTGCTGATAAGCTTGTGATAAATTAGGGGGAAAAAAAATCTTGTTCCTTGCTTGATGCCGTTGTCCTTTTATCTTCTATTATTGAACAAAATCTTGGCATAGTTACATTGAGCCAGTAATTTGTCTGACCCCAGTCTTGGTGTCTTCTTTAGAACTGATGAATGTATATTAAATAAAAGCTCATTAAAAATACATAAAATATATGCATAACTATCTTCTCTAGATGATTGAGTTTATTCTGTCCACATTCTAGCTAGGAGGATACTTGTATGGGTACTTGATTTTGGAATAGAACTGGCTCCCTTACCACAGAGAGAGCAAGGTTAAGTGACTGCAAAAGCAGTATCAACAGGCATGTGTTAAATTAATTATGTTCATATTAAATTCCACTGATATAAGTATTCTTGGGCTCTTTTTGATTGACAGATGAGAACTGAAACAATTTAAAAATGCACAGCCAGTATGTGGAAATTTACATTCCTAAATAAATCTGATGTAAAGACCAAAAAGAAAGATGGCATTGAGACAGCATTCTTGTTTACTTACTGTTAATGGATAATTTTGAAAGCTGTTTCTTCATACCGGAAACCTGTAAAACGTGTTATCTATTGCTGGCATCTATATCTTTACAGAGAACCAAATCTCTCTCTCTCTTTTTTTTCTTGAGTTATTTTACTGTTGTTCTTTTATAACAGAGGCAGTGTTTTTTATCACTGTACTAAGCATGAAGAACAGCCCCCTTCAAGAAGGGTAAAGCTACTGATAGTGTCTGATGTCGGCTAGGTGACAAGTACATTAAGCTTGCATTGTTTCATGATCAACTAATCAAAACACAATTATGTTTGGTGTTTGACACAAGTGATATTTATAGAAGAAGAATTATTTTTAGTCAGTTTTTAGCAGGCTTTTTCCCCTTGCTAATTCCTTAATAATGAAATATGAAGGATTTCTTAAGTGGTTGATTAAAGGCATGATTGATTTCACAGTTCATCAATAATATGAAGCTCCTGTGTCTTGTCTTTGAGAGGAAGAGGTTGATAATGCTACTCATTTATTTGCTTCCCTACATTTGGACCAAGCTGAGAACCCACTTTGCTCATAGCTGTATAGACCTTGGTAATGGTAACTCGGGCTTCCTGGCCTGTAGGATGTAACAGTCCCCTGTAACTCCATACTGCCAGCTCCACTCTCATGGCCTTCAGTGAAGATGCACTGGATATCTGTGCTGCTGCAAGCCAGCTCAGCTTGGTTCCTCCATCCATACTAATTTCTGGATGTTTTTTGTGTATAGCTCTGTGTCTGTTCATTTTTGCTTAATGTTTCTGCCACACACACACCCCCATTGCTCTGCAGCCAGTATCATCAAATTCAGTAATGTTCCAGGGGTTGGAACCCCTTGATTCCTGCTGTCTTGAAGTGCTTGCACTGATTTCCTTGTCCAGTGCTTTGAGATCCTTATTCCTTCCACAAGCTCCATCAGAACTTTTAGACAGCATTGACCTCAGCTGCTTCTGTCGCTGTTGTATTTCTGTGGGTTTTCTTTTTCAGGTCAAGCAAGAAAGAACCTGATAGCTTCCAGAGAGGTTCCAGTTCATCTGACCCTAAGGACAGTCACCAGTGGCCTTCCAAAGAAGTCCTGGTGTTTTTTGCTTCTTTCCGTATTTCATCCTAGGTACTCTAGCTGTACAGAGAGGGCCTGACAATTTCCTGAAAGCACAGGAGTAAGCCATGAATGCCTCAATCTTGGATCAGACAGATTCTGCATCTGTGCCTTTCCTATTGGTATCTCCTTGAGCCCAGAGCTCTGCTGCAATATGTTGGTTCATCAGCTCGGTCTCAGATATTTTTCTCTGGAGGCCACTGAAGATTCAAGGCTTTTGTTTGATTTTAGATTCTGTGAGATGGAGCTGCAATTGAAGAGCACATGTGACACCGGTCACTTCTCCCTTCAGATCCAGAACAAAATAATGAAGCAGCTGTATGCTGTCCAGTCCAAACTGATGCCACTGCATGACTCTGAAGCTGGGTGATTCATAGCAGCAGAGAATCCACACACTTCAGGGAACAATATAAAATTATCTCCATTTAATAATTTTTATTGTTTTGATATTTCTTTTTCTCATGTGCAGCAAAGCTGATGATGCTTGAACTTTCTGGTTATGGAAGCTGAGAAAGCAGGAATTATTGGGGCACTGACCTGCGTGATCAGCAGTGACAAATTGCACATAAACCTTGCTGTTGAAACCAGGGCACACAGTCCCTTGTATAAACATCTGTCACATTTATGCCAAATCATTGGCTTTGTTTTTTACGTTTGGCTGCCCAGTAACACTGTGATGGCTGTCCAAGAAGCAGGGAAGAATATGAAAGAAAATACAAATGGAGCTTGGACACACATGACTGAGGACTTAAGCTTGGTCCCATGTCATGAAGAGAAGATAATCTCCACCACCATAGCAGCTGAAGTGCACAACAGGGTAACCCATTCTTGGAAGTCCCCTTCCAGCTTCTCTGAAATAAAAGCAACTGATAATATGCCAGGACAGAAACTCCTGAAAAGAATGAAGCAAAGCAGACAAGTTGTTGATCTGTAAACAAGCAAATAGATATCTTACTACTTGGATATTTTCCCAAAACTTTGGAACATAATTTTAAAATAAGGAAAATATTGTGCAAGAATGTCAGGTTTTCACAGCTGTGTTCCTAATTTATTTAATGGAAATAATTTTCTGTTCCAAAAGATTAGGAAACAGGACAGTGTAAGAGTTTTTAGAAATATAAAAAATTTAGGAATTTAGGATTTATTTTTTTTAAATGCAGCATATTCTTTAAAGCACAGAACCAGCAGAGGAAGAATGCTCCTGATACTTCAGATTTCTTGTTTGCTGCTGATATCTTGTACCGTTGAGCCAAGCCATTGAATTGTTCTTGCGTTACAAAGTTGTCTTTCCCAAGATCTCTGTGAAAAAAAGAAACTCATGGAAAAAAAACAAAACAAAACAACCCAGGCAGTAGGCTAGCTGTCCATTGCAGATGGATTTTTGCTTTCGTGTGTAAGGCTTTCTCAAGAAGTCAGTAGTAAATTTCTCAAGGGATGGTATTCATCAGTTCTCTTGTAACTCTCCTTTGCCCTGTATACCTACAGATGGCCCTTTAAAAAACACTCACTGATATCCTAAATCTTTTTCCTTTCAACAGAGTAAATATGAGGCCTGCTCTGCATCTCCCTACTTTTTTCTGCACAAGTATGTGCCTCTTCAACAAATCAGATCGTGTCACTTTGTGCTCTCTAGGGAGGATCTGTGATACTTGAGGTTTTGGGTAGTATCTGTGGTATGCACAGCAATAACAAAATGTTTGAAAGTATTTGTGATGCAGTTATTTGGATGCAATAGTGCTGTTGACAAGTTAATGGTGTTTATTTGTATGGCATTTATAAAATTCTGTATCCTCTTGAACACTGCAATACAAGGTTCAAAGAGCTACACTGGATAACAATCTGTTTTCTTTTCTTTATAGTGCTACTATGAAACCTAAAGTGCCACCTCCTTTACCCCCAAAGGTAAGTGAGGGGGATTTTGTTGCCCAGAATAAAAGGGCACTTTAAATAAATAAATGAATGCAGAAGTGTCTAAATTACTATACTGATGATTCTCTTACTTGTGCCATGACTTGAAGACTTGAATCAAGTTTTAAGTCAAGGGTATATCCAGGGGGTTGACCTGTATGTTTGTAGCCTTTAATTGCAAATTGCATGAAGTCTTGCACTGTAGGGTGTTTGTCAGTGTGAAAGTGCTGTTTCTGACTAATTGCACTTCTGATACTTTGGAAGGAATAAATTGGGTAGTTAAAAAAATTTAGTTATGCAAGCCATTTTTAATATGCCAAATAAAGCATCTGCTTGCTAACTTTTAATGTCTGATTGCTCTTCAGAGGCATGCCTGGATCAGATTAGGTTTTGCACACTGAAGTTATCTTAATATGAGTAAAAAGCAAAAGAAAAAAACTTACATTTTTTTGTCTGACTGTCGGTTCCCCAGGCAAAAACTGCAGGTATGATTATTTACCCTCCTGCACTAACTATCTTTGCATAACTGAGAAGCATTTTACAAGCAGCATTTAGTGCAACCAGTGTCTCAACTACATTGCTCTATGTGGTTACATCCCCTGTTCGGGATTCTTTAAACAAAGTTCTGGCCATATCATTGAATGTTCCCTAGTTTCTACTTGAATGTCTGGTTTGGTTATCTGTAGTCATAAACAGTGACATTTTCACATGCCCGATAATTGTTTAATGCGTGACTTGAATATAATGATTTTGAATTCATCCTTTGTTGATAACAAGGTTTTCCTTATTGCTATGCATTTCCTTCTAGTTTGTTTTTTGAAAGAAATTTGCATGGCAGAACAAGTTGCTTTACCAATTTACTTGTGAAAATTCCAGGATCCAAATACTGCACGTGTTTTGGGTTTTTTTCCTCATTGAGAAGTAGCATGGATTTTTTGAATCTTTTTTCATTATGTTTTTATTATTACTGTGTCTTTTTCAGCCTAAATCCATCTTTATCCCCCAAGAAACACATCCTTCTGAAAATGATAATCAAGGGACAATCAAGAGATGCCCAACATCAGAGAGTCCAGCAAAATCTGCGTCTCAGGTTCCACCCAGACCGCCACCTCCTCGGTTACCTCCACAGAAATCTAATGCTTTAGGTAATAAAAGTGACACCAAGAAGTATACAAATATTTCTTAAATAATCTAATGTGATTTTATTTCTACATCCTCACCTATGTGCACATTAAAATGTACTGTGGTAATTTTTCTTTGGTGGGCAAGTAACAAAGTGCGTGAAAGCCAAAATGCACGAAGAAAGCATGCTTAGACTCTTAAGAGAGTCAAATGTACCTTCTAGGAAAGTCACTGACACGATTCCTACTGATGCCATTGGTGACACAGTTGCTTTTCAAAGCAGCAGGCTTATAATGTAGCATATCAGGATTGTCACAGGGTATAAAAAAGTTTTCCTGTATATAGGTTTCAGATTCTGGCCCTGTGTGTCAAATGTTGTTGTTATTTGATGTGTCAAGAATAGAGTTTTGCTTTCAAAGTTTGCCTTTATATATAGTGAACTGAGTTGGGTGGTATAGCAAGTAACTGTGTATTTACTGTTTGCTCAGGCTGTTCCTTTTATGCTTTTGTTAAAGCCTCATGGTTTGAGAGTTGTCCTGGACTGGCTTGTTTTAAGCAAGCTTAATGTCTGACTCTTAATTGCTATCTTGCTAGGTCTGCCTTGCTACATATTTAGTACTGCAGTTGCAGATTTGACTGTAATGCTTAAGCATCCAGTGCTAAGAAGTGCCTCAAGGCTATTTATAAAGAATCGATAATTGAAGCATTAGCTGTAGCGAAGCTTTTCTTTAGATGTGTTAAATACATTTTGCCTCATAACTGTGACTGCATCCCTTTCTATGCCCACATTAGATTTGTCATATTAATTACCTTCAAATTTGTTTTTAGGCTAGACTACTCTTTGAGTTGAAGGTAGAAGAACACATTTCTAAATATGAATCTTTCTAGGTAATGGAGTCACTTCTGTACAATTAAATGGTGAAAGAGAGGGATCACCACATCAACAGAATGAAGCTAGAGACACTAATTTTTCAAGGAAAGAAAAGAAGGAAATACTGGTAGGTATTTAAGCTTCTAGGTGTTGTTTTAAAGTTGTCTGAACTGTTTAACATGCTCAATGAAGAGGAGCAGGCACGCTCTTTAGGAATTTTCCTGGGTGGCATCTTGTTTACTTTGACTCAAAGCACAGTTTTGCTAGATCCTGTAGTTGTGATACAGTCTTAAGCTGAAGTTTGCATCGGTATTTAATTTTCATTAGAAACTAACATAAATGTGGATATACAAGATTTACTTGCTTGTATTCACATGTTTGAGAGACGTAATGAGAACAAGATCCTGTGAGAGAGATGTAATGTGTTGAACTGAGCAATGACTATTTAAGCAAATGAGGAAATTAAGGAATGTGCTGCCACCTGATGGCTTGTTGGAGGATTTTGTTGGCCCTGGGAAAGGAGCTGAATCAGGGCTGTTCCCAAATGAGTCGTCCTCCTATCCCAGATGTAGGCATATGGGATTTTTGGTGTTCACGGGGAAAAAAGGTGGAGAAATGTAGATTGAGGGTCCAGATATGCAAGCTGTTTGCCTGCTGGCCTCCAGAGCTCCAGGTTTCCAGGTCTAGCAGCTTGGGTTTAGTGTCAGACTTGAGCTATGTATACTTACGTGAAGTTGTTCTCATGGAGAGAATGCAGTTTTACACCACGTGTAATCAGATCCAGCTGTGAGCTGAGGAAAGGGAATATTCCTGCATCCCTTTCTCCTCTTCCAAGTGAGTTTTTCCATCAAAGCAGCAAATGGCTTCTAGAGTGGTTACTCTATTACTATGATGCAAAAGTGGGAATGTGAGATGGGAGAGAGTGGGACATCTGTAGTTAGATCAGATTAAATGTAACATGAAACCGCACTCTTTGGGGACTTCTTCTAAGGATGAGGTTGGAAATGTCGCTCTTTTGAGAGAAGTGAAGAGGAAATAGAGTAGAAACATGTGTGTGTTTTTGTTTTGTTTTAAGGAAGTGCCAGTAATACTGGCAGTACTTTAGAAAGTATGATTTCCTCAACTGCTTTGAACTTGGCATTTGAAATTGTGTGTTTGAAGTTTCCTGTACTACCTGTGAAATACATTTTGTCGGAAGCATGTTTTACTAGGAGAAATTGATACTGATACAGGGAAGTGGGTCTAGGACCTATTGATAGAGTTTAACACTGCTTGTAATATTGAACAATTGAGCAATTGCTGCAATATTGCTTAAACTTTGTATTGCTGGGTATGACGTTCTTTCAGGCATCATTGTAATGTGAAAATGTTGCGCAATAGACTGTCCAACTGAATGCAGATGTTCAATGAGGAGATAATGCAGACGTTCAGTGAGGAGATATTAGGGAATCATAGCAGAGGTTTTAATGAAAGAAAATTATACTGGTTATTTGTGGTGTGTGGTCACTAGAGACACAGTTAGCAAACTCATGCAGAATTAATGGAAGCATCGGTTGGAAGGGAGGTCTCTAGCTTAACATCATGCTTAAAAATGGGACTGTAGCCAAAGCTTAGCCATGGCTTTCAGATCTAGTACATGAGGCGCTGGACACAGCAGAGTGTCCCAGTAGGTGCCTAGTGCCTTCCATTTAGTGTACTGTAGAAATACACAACACAACTCTATTGTCTTAAAAAAAACAAAACAAACTGCAGGGAGAGTTTTGTATCTATTTCTTATGTAGATAGAAATATTGGCTTGTTATTTTCTCCTAATATAATTATGCTTTATTATTTATCAAGTGCTTTTAAAAAAAACTTTTTTGAATGCTGTTAGACTTGTATTTTGGTTATCCTACAGTGTGGGGAGAGAATATGCATGTTCATGCATATGTGTGCATGTGAGTGTAAACATACTTTTAAACTTTTATTTTCTAGAAACCAATTAGTAATGGCCTTCCTCCCACACCTAAAGTACACGTGAGTATTACTGAGTCATACAAATACATGTTGGAAGCAGGACAAGTCTTCTTACTAAAGCTGAGAGAGTACATTTTTTGAATGTTTGTAGTATTTATTTTTTTTAAATATAAAAGCCAGTATGTCTTGGAAATGTTAAGCCACAGGTATGGTATTTCAGAAATTGCTCTTGATTTTGTGCTCTTGAAGTAAATTTTGGAAGGTTTTTTGTTTGCTTGCTTCATTAAAAAGTGAATGAGAGTTCTGTGACTGATGCCACAGAAGTACTTCCAGTGTACTGAAGGTACTTGCTGATCTGAGGAGCTAATGTCTCTCAGAAATGGCAGATACCTCAAAGTTTATACTATGCAGCTCTAAGTTTCAAAACTTCTGAAGATAGGATTCGTATATGCCTTAGGGCGGGAAATACTGTTAGATATCCATGTGCACCTTCATAACATAAAGCAAACTAGAATTTCATTGTAATACTTGCACGGACTTGTCACTGTGCTTTTAGCCAGCACTGTGATCTGAATAGCCAGTCTTGCCTTCTTGGCCGTTTGTTTCTGCCCTTACCGCTCTCCTCCTTGTGTGCTGGAGCATGCAGTCATGTAGTTGAGCTGTGCACCAAATAGGGGATTCATCTGACTTTTAAACTAACCTTTTTGCTGCACTACTCCTAAGCCAGATTAGTTTCTCTTCTTTAGATAAGAAGATAAAATTGCTCCAAGGGTGTGTAAATGCAAATGATACTGGTTTTTGCTTCCTATCCATTTTAGAGAAGCAGGACAGGTTAAGGTAGATGTCATACTTCTGTTCCTTAGAACTGTAATCTCTTACATAAATGCACAGGATTGTTTAAGCTCTGAGTTCTTGATATGTTTAGCATCGTTTATTGAGGTCAATCCTGTTCTAATAAACTAAACATTAAACTAAACGCATGGCCTAGGAGTGCATACTTTAAACTAGCAGGTGACAGAAATTTGGAAGGACTCCTAGCATTCAAAAGAACTGAATCATCATGGGGAGGGGAAAATAAGAAAGGTTTGGTGACTGGAATGAGAAAAAGAGTAGAAAATAGAATAGCTCAAAATGAAGTCATACGTGTTGAACTTTTGCCACAAATTTGAGGGACAGGCCATCAGGGAATGACTGTGAGTTGCTAATATAATGAAGCCGTAACAAGAGACTGACTAAAATAGGAAAACTTCTGAAGCTGATCAAACGAGTCTTTGGATATTGGACTGTTCTTTGCATGTTCATGCATCTTTGTAGTGCACTAATTCTCTGGTTCTGCTGGTTCTTAGGTTAGAAAGTCTTTCCCCTCTCTTCCCTTATCACACCCCACCTTCTATGTATAACAAACTTTCTAACCTTCCTGTTAATTGTTGAAGATCTGTTTGGCACTTCACATGTTCCTCTCTGCCTGCTGTCTCCATCAGTTGCCAAATAATGAAAATTTGGGTAAGGAAGGGGTTTTTCTCCCAGGTCATTTGGATTACTGGACTTTTACTTTTCTCTATTGTGGAGCATGTTCTGCATCCTAACATCACCTGGGAGTTTTATTTAACAAATATCCTGCTACAGCAAGTAAAACTTTGACAATATTTCAGTCTCATATGTTCTTTTTCTGTGGGACATCATTGTTCTGATTCTTGTTTGTTAGGGTTTTTTTTTCTCTGTCGTTCTTAAGTATGCTGTCAAATGGTAAAAAGTGTTTTGTGTTCTCGCTGTCCTCTAAAATAGTTAGTTGTTCTGGGCCTCTGTTTAAAATGCATGGTTGCCTCTGACTCTAGAGATTTTGTTCAGCTTTCTTAATAACCCAGTCTGGTAGTGTGTTTTTCCCTGCAGCACAGGGAGACCTGTTAGATCCTACCAGTGAGGGAATGCCTTGCCTGCTGAAATTCCCCTAAGACTTAAATGCCTCCATGGCAGCAGTCAGATCAAGCAGCCTTGCTTCAACCTTTTACTTCATGTTTGTGGGTTTTTTTCCCCCACTAGCAACTCAGTTTAATAATTTGTCTGATTTTCAGCTGTATCCTTGAGATTCGTTTGGTATTAAGAGATGATACCCTCAGGCTCTGTTTACCCTTCTGGGGCATTTGCAGCAGCATCTTGGCTCTGCAGGCTTCCTCGATATCAGGACTGAGAATGGCCAGAGGAAAATGATTAGTCTCTTCTGATTTCCATCTCCTTCTTTCTTATCCAACTTACTACTGCAGAGCTCAACTAGGTCTTAGCAGTGAGCACAGCTTCCCTCCATTTTGCAGCATCTCTCTTCAGTGCTTGGAAAGGGTCAAGGAGAATTGCATAGCTGGTTACAGGAGCAGCAGGAACACCAGTATTCTAGATCAGTGCTTTGAGTGTCATCTGGTGTGTTTTCTGTTGAGTGTCTTTGTGACCTGTACACTTGGAAACAGGCTTCCATAAAACCACCAAAAACATCCCTTTATTGTTTTTCTTGATACCATCTCTCCTTCAGACTCCTTGCTGCTGAGGGATTTGACAATATTGAAGCTGTCAGTACCTTGAGGTCACTCTGTGTCAGTATCTTCTCATGTTCCTGCCTCGTGTATCTTTTCTTACTTCTGTTCTTACACCTGCAGAAGATTATCTCATTGTCTAGCAAGCAGCCAGCTCCCTGCCTTGGCACTCAGACTTTTGCAGTAGTACCAGCAGTGCTGAAGTCTTTCCCCTTGTCTTTGTGTAATGGGGTTTACTGATTACCTCAATGAATTTGATTCTTCCCTCAATGAATTTGATTCTTCCCTCACATAAGTATATTCAGACAAACTCATGGACTTCCTGATAGTGATGCAAGAGTGAGAGATGTCCAAAGCACGAAGAAGGGTCTAATTTCTGCTCTTTTCATTTTAAAGGGTTAATTTTGAAGTTCTTTTTCTTCCCTTATTAACCTAAACTATGTTCAGAAGTGACTGAAATGTGTGCAGACTTTCTTATTCAGCAACAGGTTAACAAAAAAAAAAAATTGCCCAAATGTTAACACAAGAGCTATTTTGTTAACTCAGTTTATAGATTGATAATAATTCACAAAGTAAAGTGAAAACATTGCCATTCTGTAGCTGTATTGCAGAGTATGTAGCTTTGCGTAAAGGTGATACCTGCTTATATTCAAGATGACAACCCTTACCTGTGTCTGGTCCTTATGTTTGACCATCATTTGATAAATGATAACATTTCACTTTACTAATTGTTGGTTACTACTGCATCATTCCTTTTCATCTACAGTACTATTGATCAGCTGGTACCCGAAATAGGATGGGTAATTATTATGTTGATGCTTGAGGCGAAAGGAGGAAGTCCTGGCTTTTGCTTTTCTGTCATCTTGAAGCAAATTTTAGTAAATATTATAAATGCCTACAAATGGTTACACTTCACTAGGGGGAAGGTGGAGAAGTTGATTATATTATACTATGCGAGACACTTGCTTAATAGGCAAACTGAGTTTATAAGGGTTATGCTGAACAAGGAGTGGGATCTTCTACCAGATGACTCCCTTTAGGAAGCAAACAATATTGAAAATAAGTTAATTCGAAACAACTAATAGAAAATCTAAGACTTAAGATTGTGATTGTTGCATGACCTAGAGTTTTATTTTAAGTGTGTGGAATATGGCAAGAATAAAGTTTCTCTGTTGAGACTTACTAAAGTAATGAAATTCAGGAACCTTCTTCAGGTTTGTCAACTTTGTAGTAAGTATGTGCTTAGACTGTTAATTTAGGAGCTAATTCTGAAATGCTAATTCTAGTATGTTTGTTCAGGAAAGTCTTACACAGAAAGAAAAAAAATCACTTTTAAAAAAAAAAATCTTTTTATCAGCTTGTCTGGATGAGGTTATTTTCCACATGGCAAATGAAACTACTCTTAACCTTTTGTTACTACTTTAAGTAATGTTGTGGTTTAACCCCAGACAGCAACTAAGCACCGTGCAGCTGCTCACTCACTTCCCACCCACCCAGTGGGATGGGGGAAAGGGGGGGGGGGGGGGGGAGTAAAACTCGTGGGTTGAGATAAGAACAGTTTAATAGAACAGAAAAGAAGAAACTAATGATGATAACACTAATAAAATGACAATAGTAATAATAAAAGGATTGGAATATACAAGTGATGCACAATGCAATTGCTTACCACCTGCCAACTGGTCCCCGAGTGGCGATTCCCCCCAGGCCAACTCCCCCCAGTTTATATACTGGGTGTGACATCACGTGGTATGGAATAGCCTGTTGGCCAGTTCGGATCAGCTGCCCTGGCTGTGTCCCCTTCCAACTTCTTGTGCCCTTCCAGCCTTCTTGCTGGCTGGGCATCAGAAGTTGAAAAATCCTTGACTTTAGATTAAATGTTACTTAGCAACAGTTGAAAACATCAGTGTTACCAACATTCTTCTCATACCAAACTCAAAAACATAGCACTATGCCAGCTACTAGGAAGACAATTAACTCTATCCCAGCTGAAACCAGGACAAGTAAAAATCATCCTATTGGAAATGTCACATTTTCATTTTTCATATGTATATTTTTAATTGCTTTTACTTCTACAGATGGGTGCTTGCTTTTCAAAGGTTTTCAATGGCTGTCCATTAAAAATTCATTGTGCAACATCATGGATAAATCCAGATACAAGAGGTAGTATATTATGCATGTTTTACCCATATTGTCCTCTCCTCAGATTTCAAGAGTGCTTAAATGAGCAAGACTATTCCTTTTAAAATAGACATATTGTAAAATACGTTTATTGATATAAGCAGTTCTTCTTTAATTGTGCCACTGCTGTCTGAAATTCAATGGGTTTTTTTAATTATGTTAAGATACGTGGGGTGCAGTTTTCAGCTTTGATTAAAAAGAATAAATTACATATTAAAGGTAAAAAAATCCATATTTTTTTGTTTTGATTCAAGACTCTTATCAACATTTTAGTCTAAAAGATGCCAATCCTAATTTTTTTTTTTAATCTGCCTTCTGGATGTCCTAGTTGAGATTGATTTTCTTTATCACTCACTTTATTTGCCCCCTGCCAATCTTTCTGGTCCTACGGTTTTATTTTAGTGCTTTATTATATAGCCTGATAAAAGGGATAATTGGTAACATTGTACTCGCGTTGCATGCAATTTCACCTTCTGATTATAGGCTGTATAGACGTGCTACTGAGCACCTAAGCAAGAAAATACTTAGTTTTTTTAGAAACTGGCATTAAAGAAGTCAAATCTTTTGCAGTTGACATCATCTCAATATGAGATGTCTGTCTTGTTCGCATGCCTAAAAGCAATCCAGGGTATTAATTATATTCAAGAAGTGAGGCATCCCCAAAGTACTGAGAAAACGTTCTAGTCAGTACTGCTGTTGAAGTACTCCAAAAGAAGGCTATGAATATGTCACAAAATCTATGGAAATGTCTAAGTAGGATAATCCATACATGAGGAAATTATTGACATGAATCCTTGCTTATGGTTGTATCACTGCTGTTTTTTATTCCAGTTGTCAGTCACAAAAAAAAGACTGATCTTTCCTAATGTCTTAAACCAGCCCATCCACAAATTTAAGCTTCCTTAGGAAGGTTAATTTTCCATGCTTTCAGATACTGTGACTATTATAGGTTGGTTTATTTCAATGTATGTAGTTGTTTTAAGTCTGTATTTTGTAAAGAGCTGCATACTCTTATAAAAAACACACCCTCCTTAAATCAGGATTTCTAGGGTTTTTTTGGTTTTGTTTGTAGATCAGTACTTGATATTTGGTGCAGAAGAAGGTATTTACACACTGAACCTCAATGAACTTCATGAAACATCAATGGAGCAGGTATATTTCTGTTTTGATATTCTGGAAAAAAGTAGATCTTTGTCATTTTTTTTAGCCACTCAGATTAATGTTGTATAATCCTTGTAAAAATTGTCTTTACTACAGTTACATAGGCACTAGCTACACTGAGAATTACCTAAAATGTTTACTATTGAGGATACCTTTCAGTCAAGTTTAAGTTTTTTGTAGGCTGAACCATGTTTATGTAGGAGATCTGCGTATATCGATGTGTTGAACTTCATCATAGTGCATTGTCCTGCATTTAAATGATTTGTTAAATAGTATGGAATTTCCCTGATTTATTTTTGATTAAAGTTTCCATTTTCTTTAAAGCTTTGTTACAAGACAGAATATTTGCAACAAATGTTGTGTTTCAGCTACAGGGAAGCAAGGAGATTCTTTATATGCTAGATTCCATTCTTTTGGTCTTAAAAGCAGCTTTGCTGATGAGACTCAGCTTACTGAATGCCAATTAAAACTGTCTTTGCAGAATCTTATAAATAGTAATTTTTCTGAGGGGATACTGGGGAGGGGGAAATGCCAATTGCAGGCTTTTCTGTATGGAGTCTTCTCCAGCTCTTTTGTTAATCTCTACGAGACTTGTTTTCTTTCCTGCCTTCTCCCTAACTTAGGGAGCTATGCATCTGCCATCAAGATGGAGGAATTTGCAAGGACAGTCTTCGCACTGTAAGCTGGAGGCACTGGTGTTTGTTCATCTTCCAGGGTCCAGACGTTGTAGATATGTCTGTTGTGTTGAGAAGGCGGCCTAGATAGCTTGCACTGAGCTCTGTGTAACTCATAATCATACTGGTGCTTGAGTTAGCTAGTTAAAACTTAGCTCAGGTACCGCTCTGCTGCTACACTGCAGTTGTGAAACCTACCCTGACAAGTATCACTAATACAGTAATTCTTGTAGGCCAGGTAGACCAACAAGAGTTTTGTTTCAGTTTTTCTTTTGGTTTTGTTTGGTGGGTTTTTTTAAATTGGCAAGGAGAATAGGTGTAATGAAACTCATGTTCTCGTATCCATCCTCATTTTTTCTAAGCACCATGTTCTGTAGTGCATTGCCTAGTGAGCTTGTAGGGAAATGTTTTAATAAGCACTTAGAGATGAGAAGAGATGCTTGTAAAAACAGCCAGTCATGTGTGGAACGGGAGGAATGAATGACGGGTCAATCAACCTGCAAATTTGAATATTGCTATTCTTCTGTAATCCTCAGATCCAAACCTACTAAGTCACAATATGCTTATGCAGCTACAGAAGATCAGTCAAACTTGCACATTACATTTGGATACAGCCAGGCTGGTGGATTATTACCGTAGGTTTTTCTTAGTGTGTTTAGGTTATGAGAAGACTTCAGGAATAGAAGTGCACCCTCTGTGCTAATCATTTATTACATCGTTATTTATGATATAAGGCAATAGGGCTTTAATAACATTTTCAAGTTCTGTGTTTCACTTCATTGTTTACTCTCTAGGTCTGATACAATTCAGTGTAAAAGCAAAAGTAGTATCCTTGTCATTTTTCACTACATTCTACTTCAGTAGTGGACAAAGCAGAAATAACACATGTTTGCAGGAGTTAGCACAGCATCAAGATGAATCTCTTGCTCTTTGGCAGAAAAATGTTTCAATTAATTTACAGATCTCTTCAAATCTTTCTAATAAACCAGCAGTGAGGTGGTTTGTTGTGGGTGTTTTTTGTTGGGTTTTTTTTTGTTCTGGTTTCATGAGGTTTTTTTGTTTGGTGGTTTGGGGGGGGCAGAGTTTTGGTTTGGTGTTTTGTTGTTTGTTTTTTGGTTTTTGTGGTTTTAGGAGCAACAAAAGAAATGTCCTCCTTAGTCTGTCTAGCCCAGTAACCTATTTTCTAAAGTGGCAGTAGGAAATGCCCATGAGCTTTACCACTGTCTGCTGTCTGTTCTCTTCCAACTCCACTAGTCATTGAATCGGGGATGTTGGAGGATCCCTGCCTATTTGTTTTTGTGTCCGTTTATGGACCTGTTGGACATGAGTATGTCTAATCCCTCGTATATGCTGTTGATACTTTCTGCCTCCATGACCTCTTGTGGCAACAAGCTCCAGAAATTGTGAGAGGGGGAAAGTACCTTTTTTTTTAATCTATCTTTTTGGGGTTTTTTTAAAGGATGTCTTGTTGGTTTCAGTCCCATCTTTATAGTAATTGTGGGATTTGACAAATAACAATTCTGCCTTGACAGTCTGTTGCATTCCTTGATCAGTTAAGTGAAATGTGTAATCATATGCAGGTGGAGAGTCCCTTCGAGTGCCACTTTGAATTGTTTCAAGAGATTTGGACTGTTGCAGGCTTTAGAATGGTTATTATTTGTTGACTGTGCTTTGTTTACTGAAGTTTATGTTGTTATGCTTTTCTCCTTTGAAAGAAAGAGTTCGATGGTTTATAAAGTTTTTGAAAATTGATTGATCTTTATAATGACATCTTGCGGGCTAATTATAGTATACTTGAAGACATGAATATAAAATATGCTAATTGTCTAAGTGTTAATGTGTATGTTAAATACAGCGTGTGTGCCTAAGATTTACTCAGAATTAACTCTGGAATCCAGGTAAACATTACTTGGCTTAAGCTAATTTCTGCTACAAAAAGCAAGTCAATATTAGTTTGGTCCTGTCATCTATGCAGATATTAATTGATTGACTTAATGTGCTCACATTTTGTGTATATCAAATTGAATGCTTTTCTTTCTTTGTTTTTCCTTCCCTTTATCAGCTATTTCCTCGAAGGTGTACGTGGTTATATGTCATGAACAATTGCTTGTTATCAATATCTGGTAAGTTACTGTGCTAACTTTGAGTGGTAGTGCTGGTAAACATTTGGTTTCGTATTTGAAGTGTGTTTTTGTTTTCTAATTTCCAGGTAAAGCTTCTCAGCTTTATTCCCATAATCTACCAGGACTCTTTGATTATGCAAGGCAAATGCAAAAGTTACCCGTTGCTATTCCAGCACATAAACTCCCTGACCGAATACTTCCCAGGTAAATACACGTCATCAGAGATATATCAGAATATCTTAATCCTGGGAGTTCAGGATATGCTTGTGAAACTCTGGGGATAGCAAATAATGTGGAGCTCTGTTCACAGATCGTCATGAATAACTCATATGGGCATTAATCAGAGGGTAGACCCGTAAATTTACACAAATCAAGATGTGAATATCCTCATGTTAGAGAAATGGGTTTTGGTACATCTTACCTTCTTGTTGTGAAGCCTTTTGTTTCTGGGCATAGGTCTTTTCAGCTACTATAGTATGGTAAATCCTGGTTGTACTTGATGCTAAACAAAATCTAGGGTTAGTATTGTACCTGTGATATTTCAGGCAAGTACAAATGGTGATCTTACATTAGTTACTCTGGGCACTATCTTTCCATTCTATTTAAAAAAAAAAAAAAAAGCAGGGATGTGTAATCTCTTACTGCAGAGGGAATGGGGCTCATTGGTTATTTTGAAAGCTGGGAAAAGTAGCGCTGGAGTACAGATTTGACATTCATCATTGGCTAGTCATTTTTTGCAGGCCAGTGTAGGAGGTACTTTTGTCCGCAGATGCCTACAGCACATTGTGCATGTAGTCCCTCCAACTTTACTAACAAGCACGTACAAAATTCCAGAGACTGGGTACAGTGCTGGCTGCCAAACAAGCCCCCTAGGAGCCCATTCAAATCCAAGAGGAGGAGGTAGTAACCCTAATCTAGTTTGCAGAGAAACCTTTGATTCTTAAAGTACATAATGAATCCCTGGTTCTTCTCATATAATAGGCTTTCTGTTAGGAAACTCTATTATAGAAGACCTGATTCTCTGCTACCTTTGGTTTATTAACAGCCTATTAACATTTAATTCTTGGATTCAGGAAAGGCTTCTTGTTCAGTCACCTGCAAACATAATGGTGCAACACTTGTCTGAAAATTGTGTTCCTCCTAGAGGCTAAATTCTAATTACCTGAGAGATAACTTGTGCTTTGAATCGTTGTCTTATGTGTGCCTGCACCACTGTTCTGTTCTTCTCTCTTCCAAACTAACTTTGGCTGGCTGACTTTGACTTGAGAACGGCATCAGCAGTGGACTAACAACCGTAATTATCATAAGGATCATGTGAGGAAAACCTTCAGACTACATTCAGTGTGGAATTACACCTCATCTAAGTTGCAGAGGGCTCAGAAAATTTCTTGTCCAGTCATGTCAATTTCCAAGAAAAATGCAGTACAACCTGAATGTATGAGTGCCAAGCCAGTCATTCAAAGGCAGGACAGAGTCATGTAGATAATCCATTTTGCTGTTTTATCCCTTGCTGTGAGGCATCAAGGTAGGAACATTTAGCCAGGCAGAAGTAGTACATTTGAAGTATGTAGAAGAGCATAATTTTTTTTTTTCTACCAGAGCACAAAGTGTATTCTTCAGCAAGTCCCTGAATACCATGATGAAGGGTGCTACATGAAAAATGTAGATATGTTAAAAGTGAAGTTTTTGGTAGAGAAAATGCAAAGCAAAGTAGAATTCAGAGTAATTTGTAAGGTTCATATATTCATCTGCAAAATGGTGTAAGCTCAATTTATGATACTTGGTAGGCAAACATTCAGTAACAAAAAATATATCTGTGATAAGTCTCCTTTCCAGCTTCTTTCCCTTGAGTGTCCTTGAGCAGTTCCTTCCATGACTACTTCCAACCAAAATTTGTGGCCAGGACTCAGTTTTCATGCTGCTCAGTCCTGCTGTATTATCAGTCCCTTCTGGACAGCTTCATTTGAAATGCTATCCAAGTATTTTCCCAATTCATAGCTTTGCAGCATCTATCACTCTGCTTATTCCCATCTTTTCTACAGCACCAAATTAGTTATTTTTACTGTCAAGGCTACTGTGGCCTATCTCCATACTGTCTGTCATCTTCTAGTCTGTGTAGAAACACTGATTCCCGCTACCAGCAAATAACATCTTCCCTGGCTTATCTGATAAATTTTCAAGTAATTGTTTTCACGATTTCTCAGGGAGCAGCCCCTGCACATGAGAAGTTCTTGCAAAGCTGCCTTCCAGTCTTCCTTCAGACCTCCTCTTGAAACACATGCTGTGCTGCCTATGAAAAGTTTAGCAAAACTTAAGCTGGTAGTTTGCAAGAACTGTGGCCCAGCAAGCGATCCGGTACGGCACCATTTCCTACACCTCTTGAGTCCATGTGTCGTGTCTTAGACCTAAAATGTCCTTGGGACGAGAGTGGACTTCGTTGTCTTTGTAGTATCCAGCACAAGATGCAATAAGTTACAGCATTACAAAAAAGAATGATCATGGGAGTACTAATAGACTATCCAGGCATGTGTATAAATACCTATAATTAAATAACGCGAGAGAGTGGTAAATTATGCTTGAAGGTATTGAGGTACCTATTCCTCTCCATTCCTCACTTTTAACTGCATTTATAATGGTGCAGAACTGAGCAGGATCTCAGTGCTAACAGAGCGATCACCATGTATGTTCTAGGCATATCATTTTGAAAAGAAATATACAAATAAATATATTATTTTTCTGGGGGCAAATATAATTTTCCCATCAACAACTCTAAAAAGCAAATTAATTCAATTGTTTTAGTTGATCAATAATTCTGTGTTTATATCTTGTAGGAAGTTTGCAGTGTCTACAAAAATTCCTGATACTAAATGGTGTCAGAAGTGTTGTGTTGGTAAGTAAAGATCTGCAGAATAAATGCCAAGAAGCAGTACAAATGGTGGCAGTATTAAGATTACTGAGTCAGGTTTAGGAGGTAAAGGGAGAAGAGACTTTTGTCATTATTACAAAACTATGCATTTGCAGACAGTGAGCTCATTCAGGTTAGTCCTTGCATTTAAGCAGTGAAAGCTTTCTCATTACACTCTTTATATTTAAAGACAATTCTCAAGAAATGTGGAGAAGCAGAATGTCAAATCTAAACCAGCCTGCAGGAAGAACGTAATCTCCATGGATGGAGTAACTTGAAGAAGTTACCATCAGGCTTAAGTAGCCTGACTTCCTAGCACAAGTTCCAGTTACCAATATTGGATGATAAAAAGCAAGGAGTATTTTCAATTCTTTGAGGACAGCGTTGTCTCTGAAGCCTTTATAGTGTGTTCCAAGTGTCAAAGTGTACTGTGTTAAGACATGTTTTAAAAGAGGGATGGGGGCAGATAGATTAAAACAAACAAAAAAAAAACCAGGAAAAATAGCTATGGATGATCTCTTGGGGTCAGGCTCTCGTACCTGGAAATGTTTTACCTGGTGTTCCATAATCAGGTGTTTGGTATGAGGAGTTGTATTATACGGGAGATTTTCAGAGACTCAGTGGTAAGTGAGCACCTGTCATTTATCCTGACAAAAATCTCCCCAATATTGCTGAAAGGTCTGATTTTTTTATCACTTCTTTGTCCAGCTTGCCTGTTAAAGCTTGACTTTTTCTGGGATACAAATTCTCTAGGGTGTGGTAGGGTGTTAATGATATGTATTGTGTATGTCCAGGTCTTGCCCTAATTGAGGCATCTAGTGAAGCTGTGAGTGTTAATGGATGCTGAAGGGAACACCTGAAGGGGTGGAGTGACAGGGATCAGAGTAGGTACCAATGCTGGCTTTCTGACATGAAAATTAATTCCGAAGTCCATATGTTTTTAGATCTCTATGAAATGAGAAACCTGGTGGTGTACTCTTTTGTAATCTTACAGTTTCTGTACTAATAGGCACAGAATTTAACAAGAGTGCCATGGGACTTGGCATTATGAGGGCGAGTCTGCTGTCCTGGCATTCAGAGATGGCTTAGCTTAATAAGCCTGGAGTCCTTCTTGCCTGATAGGTGTAAGTGGTAATTCATGATGGCAAGAAGGGCAGCTGCAAAAGGCAGGTCCCAGGGGAGAAATTATAGATTCCCCTCTCTTGCCCTACTTATGTGCAGCCTGAGCCTCCATTCCTGCTGGGATAGGTATCCCTTTGGCCTGGGGGAAGCAGCAGTGCCATAGGAGGCAGAAAAAGATGGGAACTTCTGGTCTTGTTTCTCCACCTTACAGGTGTTGGTAATTGCATGGGTTTGGTTTCTGCTGCTGAGTTCAGCCTTACTAACAGTCATGCAAAGTGTTATTTTTCTGCAGTTTGCAGTCAGTGTGACTGATGTTGAGTGGGAACTTGGATTAATGAAATTAAGCTTTGATGTTTAAGGTGCCAAGGGATTGCTAGTGGATTTCCTTGGCAGTAAGGTAGCATGAGTGTTTCTCACTTATGTAGATAGTACTGGATTGTGGAAGCTCCTTTTCTGAACTGTGGTGTTAACTGTCTGATGGCCCACAGTCACTTTACTACACTTTAAAATCTGGTCTTTAGATGTAATTGTACAAAGTGTGAAGTAACGCTTGTTCATTGTAATGGATATGCTGGCAGTGCTTAAGGAGCAAAATTTTGTTAATACTGTAGAACTGAAGTTGTGAAACTTCAGATTTCACAGTGCCCAATTTTGCTACTTTACTGTCCTCTTCCAATTTTTGAGTTCTGACAAACAATAGAAGAAGAGCAGTTGAGTGGAAATAAATTATGTCACTGTAAAAGAAACTGAATTTCCTGCTGATCTAGAAGTGTCCATCAGAAAAATGGAGCTGGATTTCAGACTTGCTGTGACAGTGCTTGGAAGGCAGCTAAGCAGTTATCAAGTGACAGTGATTGTTCAGTGCCTGCTGGGTAACTGTCTGTATGTCATAGAAAAAGCCATTCTTAACAGCTTCTCATGATGATTTGAAGATAGCTTAGGCAAACCAACATGGTGGAGCAAGATACTTCAAATATGTATGCAGTCAACTATTTTTTTGAAGACTATATAAAATACTAAATCCCACCTACCAGTATAAAAAAACCAAAAAACTTTATTTTGAGTTGGAGAGGTGAAACATACCACAGCACTCTTGTGAGAGTGGTGTTTATTACGGCTTATTTGGCACCAGCTACTAGCTGTCTGTGCCCAGTGGAAGGGCAGCCCCTGCTCCAGTATGCTCACTGTCACCATTTTCATAGTGTGGATGTTGACTTTTCAGCAGCTTCCTTATATAAAAGATTAGAGTGGCAGTGGTGGGTATTTTCCAAAAGTGTATGGACTGTTATTTAGTTGGAAATTGTTTATAATTTGTATTTGCTTAGTACACTAACGTACTCTACCTCTCTTTTTTTGGCAGTGAGGAATCCCTACACAGGCCACAAGTACCTTTGTGGAGCACTACAGTCTAGCATTGTTTTGTTAGAATGGGTTGAACCAATGCAAAAATTTATGTTAATCAAGGTAATATTATGATAAGATTAAATACTCTCATGTTAATTTCTATTTATCTTGTAATGACTTGTTAAGAATATTAGCCATTTCTTGAGATATTAGACTTTTCTCTTGGTTTCTGTTAAATTCCAATGAAAATAGGTATTTAAATGTGTAACAAGTATTAACTGACTAAAAATATTTATAGGAATGTTCTTGGTTTTGTGGTGCGCTTCAGTTGAAGAACAAAGCCCTTCTCTCCATGAGCATTGCCTTTTAGTTGCGCAGTAAAAAGACTCTGGCTGATGGACTGAGACATGGTGGAGTGGAGTGGTAACATGGGTTAACAGAGGGCTTGCTCCCATACTAGAGAGAAGGTGGCCACTGCTTTGTGACACTGGAGGTGCTCAGAAATACTTATCTCCCCATCTGACACCACCTGAAGATGGAGCCAGGTTGGACTTACATTTGTAGAGGCAGCTGCTATAACTTGTTCAGCCTGGGAAACAGGGCTTAGGGACTCCATAGCTGGGGAGAGCAATGATGGGTATAGCACTCTTGTCATCTCTAGACAGCTGTACACGACATACATGATGAAAGACATCCTGTCTTATTTTAACTGAATTGGCATGAAGACTTTCTAAACTTCTTAACGCAGGCTTTTTGTATGTATCAATTACTGTTGTCTGAAGAAGTAAACAATGTTACAAAATGTATGGCATAAAATTTACCATACAGTTTAAATAGCTAATAGCAACTTAGACTAAACTGGTTTCCTGTCTAATATCTATTTTTGTTTCTTAATCTAGCACATAGATTTTCCTGTACCTTGTCCACTGAGATTGTTTGAAATGCTGGTAGTCCCTGAGCAGGAATTCCCTTTAGTTTGTGTCGGTGTCAGCAGAGGAAAAGACTTCAACCAGGTGGTAAAGTTTGAGACTGTCAACCCAAATTCTACCTCTTCCTGGTTTACAGAAACAGGTTTGTGTGCTGTTGTAATAGCGTTCAGAAATGTTACTTGCTCTTCTGTTACAGCTGAAGCACTAGAAAGGTAGTTTCCTCTGAAGAAACTAATGGTTAAATCATTAAGACTAAGTGACTGTTATAAGTTCTCTGTTTAAAGGGGTATCTGGTTGTACCTGCTTCCACATGCACTTTTTTTGCACGTTGCTATTTGTTGAACTGATTGGATTTCTTGAGATTTTGAGTATAGCAGAGGATGGAGTTGTGGCTTCTTGCATTTACATAAATCAGGCTGTACTTGACTATATCCATTGTGGTGTTCTGTGCTCTACCCTGGCACCATGATTTCTGTTTATTTAA